>NC_061514.1:13920085-13989700 GCF_022539505.1 Lolium rigidum | reverse complement strand
TATTTTCCCGTAGTGTTGGATAGACGGGGATGCGTCGGCCCATCCTAACCGCTAGGCTATGCCTTCAAACGGTAGTTCAAACTGACCTCGCACGAATGAGCGCATCCATGAATTCTAAAATCGTACGGTCACAATCCACTGACGATGGATATATCGATTCTGATTTTAACCACGCAAGCAGCTGAGCCGACAAACACAAACAAACCAGAGCGGCGATGCCGACGACCACAACAACGGCTGTGCCGTCCGCCGGCTACGGCGCGGACGGCATCTACCGCTCGCCGCGGCCGGTGGCGCCGATCCAGACGGACCCAAACCTCTCCATGACGGACCTCCTCTTCCGCCGCGCCGACGCCTGCCCGAGCGCGCTCGCCCTGGTCGACGCCGCCACGGGCCGGTCCCTCACCTTCGCGGCCCTCCGCTCGGCGGTCCGCACGACCGCCGCCGCGCTCGCCACGCGCGCGGGGGTGCGCCCCGGCGACGCAGTGCTCCTCGTCGCACCCAACTGCGTCCTCTACCCGGTCTGCGTCTTCGCCGCCGCGGCGCTCGGCGCCGTCGCCACCACCGCCAACCCGCTCTACACCACGCGGGAGATCGCCAAGCAGGCCGCCGACGCCCGCGTCAAGCTCCTCATCACCGTGCCCGACCTCCTCCCCACCGTCACCAGCCTCAACCTCCCCGTCATCCTCCTCGACTCCGACGACCTCCCCGCCTCCGCCACCCCGAACGTCACCCGCTACTCCGACCTCGTCTCCGGCGTCGACGAGACCGCATACCGCCGCCCGGCGACAAGGCAGAGCGACACGGCCGCGCTGTTCTACTCCTCGGGCACCACGGGGGAGAGTAAGGGGGTCATCCTCACGCACCGCAACTTCATCGCGGCCTCCACCATGGCCACCTCCGACCAGGACCAGCGCGGGGAGGGCGCCAACGTGTGCCTCTGCTTCGTGCCCATGTTCCACATCTTCGGCCTCGCCGTCATCACCTTCGCCCAGCTGCAGCGAGGCAACACCGTCGTCGTCATGACCGGCTTCGCCATGGACGCCGTCATGCGCGCCGTCGAGCGGTACCGCGTCACCCACCTCTTGTGCGTGCCGCCGGTGATGATCGCGCTCGCCAAGCAGGGGATGAGCGGGAGGCACCATCTCAGCTCGCTCAGGTTCATCTTGTCTGCTGCCGCGCCGCTCGGCAAGGACGTCATGGAGGTCGTGGCCAAAAACTTCCCAAACGCCGACATTGTGCAGGTATGCGGTCACTTATTACAACTTCGGAGTATACTCCACAATATCGATGTGAACCGAGGGTACCTGTACCAATCTTTGTAGCCAATTTCAAAACTAATCTCAAGCGGTTAACTGATTTCCTGCGCACTGGTTAGGGCATGTACAATGGTGATGACTCAGCTGTCTGGAAGAGGTAGTTATAGGTGATTTTGGTGATGTGGAGGAAAGAGAATGAGGAGAGAGAAGTAGGTTGTCTGTAAAGTTACAGGCTGTAGGCTTCTTACACACAGCTTACACACACCATTTTTATTGTCGTATTTTTATTGTTGTATGAATGGTGTCTATAATTTATACTCACATATAGCTATAACTAAAAATAGATAACTTACAGACAAACTATTGTATACACTGTTGATATCATTGTTTGTAGATACATGGAGTAGTATTACAGATACCAGGTTATAAGTTATGGAGAGAGGCGGGTTGTGTAAGCAACAAAAAAAAATGCTTTTCTAACTTACCTATATGGTGGATACCCAAAACTGTTTTGCTTATTTGGGAACAATTCCCACTACTCTCCAACATATAGCATACACCCTTCCAACTAACTATAAATTTCTACACGAAATATGGCACCACCATCTTCATTGAAGCCACCACCACACCATTGTCTCTCCCGTACCCTCTTGAAATCAAGATTTGGTAATGAAGCACCTCCAAGTAAGGTTGGCCCTTCTCATCTAGACCAATTTGATACATGAACATGATCTTTTGCTCACTCTCAAGCCTCTTGACCAACTCATCATTTTCCACCTTCGTCTTCATGATCTCAGCCTTCTTCTCCTCAGCCACTGCCCTTCTCTCCTTGGTCCCCACTCTCGTCTCCACGGCATCCTTCCTCTCTTCAGTTTCTTTGTTCCTCAACTCCCGTCTTTCGGAGGCGAGCTCATTCCTTATCGCCACCATTGTTCTCCAGTGACTCCTTGTACAAATTGTCACATCCTTTTTCCCTCATATCTTTAGCTTTATTTCTCTCATCAGGCCTCTTTGTAGTTACATACTAAATACCCAGGAGTGGGACTGCTTGAGCCTTCATCAACGGTGTCAAAAGCCAATAATTCCCCAGCCGAGGTAGATGGGGTTTTCCTCTTGATTGGGATTTTGCTGGTGGAGCAGTTCTTCCGTTTCTCATCATTCTCAAGAAGAACCCAACAATGGTCTAAAGTGAAATATTTACCCACCTTTCTTATTTGGTTTTCTCGTGAATAGAGTTTCATCAATGTTCTACAAATAAAAGAACCAAGTAAGCATAATAGAAAAAACTTGAGCATAAAAGAACCAAGTTATGCATACAAAAAATTAGATATTCTGCATAGTTGATCTTGATCATTAGTCCCAGTTGGATTGATACAGTCAACTTGAGCCAAGCAACACGGCCATTTAAAAATGTTGGTGTTGATGTTTTGCAAACGGTGTTGGAGAGAAAGTTGAGTCCTTTCGCTCTTGGAGTGAAGTCATTTTTGGTCATGGAAACACTCCCAATATGATTTGATTTGTTGTTCATTCCCGCGATGGGATCTATACCAATACACCTACATGAATTGCACGAGGCCTCATCTTCTTTCTTAGTGAATTTAGCTCGTCGCACCACCCTTCGCGGAGTTGATTCACTGACAAAACCCTCACCATCTTCCTCACCAACAAAACCATCTTCATCATCTTGTGGAAATTCTTATGATACAACATCACCTTGTGGAAATTCTTATGATGCAACATCATCTTGTGCAAATTCTTTTCATGGTGTTTCTTGTGATGCAAATGGTGACGTAATATACGGTGCATCACCACAAGGGAAAGGGAGAAAGGCATCTTCATCTGTATACTATATGCAAAGGCAAATAAATTAGAAAGTACATAGATAAATTTATATGCCAAGAAATTCCAATCAATCTACTAAATTATACATGCTTATGAAACTTCAATCAATGAACCGATGCAATTTCAATCAATGTATACGCCTATGCAATTTAAATGAATCTACTAACTTATAACATATATAGACCAATGCTGGCATAAAAACTATATTTTGATCATGAAATGAACTGTGCATTTGCCTAAAATTTAGTACATATTCACACTCTAATGAAATTTAGTATAAAAAGTTTGAAATTTATCTTGCCTTGCGGCCATTTGGCCGAACACCACGAGTGCACCGCCGGTGAGAGCGGTGCGCAACGAAGTTGCAGGCACCATTGGCGGCATGGGTTCTGATGTAGCTCGAGGAGGTGCATGCCTTCATGGCCGGAGCAGGTTGGGAGGGATCGGAGGAGGATTGTGGGAGGTGTGTGAGGCCGTCCATGGCGTGGTGGCATGGTCGGGCGACCACGGCGGGACGAGGCAAAATTTCGGTTTGGCTCTCCCGCCCAATTTTCTGCATATATGGGTCTTTGGCTGGTCTTACCGATATACGGGTATTTGGGTCAAATTTTGGGTTAAGTTCCAAAAAAAATAAGGGTATGGAACCACTTTTGGTTATGTTATTGAAGCAGTTTTCTTTTGCCTCATTACCCATTAAAAAGAAGTTTTTGGCTAAGATTTCCACCTTTTGGTAAGCTATTGGAGATGCTCGTATCATGTAGTACTATGCATTTATTCTCTTGTTCACATGTTATATTGTGTGTTGTGATCCTCTGGCAGGGCTATGGTATGACTGAGACTTGTGGGATGATATCATTTGAATTCCCAACAAATGGGAAGGCTCGTCGATTTGGGTCAACTGGAGCGCTTGCCAGTGGTGTTGAAGGAAAAGTTGTCGATGTAGAGACACTAAGACATCTGCCACCGAATCAACTAGGAGAAATTTGTGTACGGGGACCACATATAATGCAAGGTAAAGATCTAGTTCTTGTACCATGTCTTCTGGACCAAACAGTCATGCATCATTTGCTTGATCAACAATGACATAATACTAACCTTAGTGTAAATGATGTTACAATGAAACTTTAGTAATTGGTGGTATTTTTTAGTTAAACAACGAGGTAAAAAATGAAATGTTTTTCTTTCACATGTTTATTGACAATGTACCTGGTGATTTTATTTAACATGAAACTCTAGTGATCATGAAGAAACTATTATTTAAATTTCTATACTATTTTGCACCAACAAGAAATTTTCCAATATTTTAAGTCCTAAAGGGAGTATTGGGGCATCACTTATTTACAATCATTGAGGATTGAGTCAATTTTCTCTAGGGTATTTCAACAATGTGCAAGCTACTGACTTCACAATCAAGCAAGGGTGGTTGCATACCGGTGATCTTGGATACTTTGACGAAGAAGGCCAGCTTTATGTTGTTGATAGACTTAAAGAGCTGATTAAGTACAAAGGTTTCCAGGTACACTACAGAAATACTCGTATTTTTTTTTTTAGATAGAATCTTGAGATAAAATACATGAACCATAACTAGAAGAATACATTGCAGTTGTGCTTTGGCCTTCATCACCTAGACAAGCTAATGTTTGTTTTTAATAAGCAGGTTTAGTACTAATTGATGAAGATTTGGCAACTAAATGTGTGAGGAACGTCTGTTGATCAGTTTCAACATAGTTAGGGTCCATTTAATATTTAATGCGTGCCTACTGCGGTGCTCTTAATGTAAGGGTTCATTGACAAAAATAAACTGAGATTAGTTGCTTGAAGTGCTTAAGGTTAAGCACAAGTTTACTGGCTGGCGTGAAGAGAATGAGGGAGCATATACAGGTGATTTTCTGAAGAAAGATACTTCTGTCGTTTCATGAAGGTTGTCTGAGATTTGTCAAAATTTAGATGTAATAGCATCTAGATATATCTAAATTTTGACAAATCTCAGACAATCTTCATGGGATAGAGGAAGTAGAAACAATGAGCAGAAAGGCTTTTGTTTACTATGTTGGCCAACATTGAATTTCGTATTATAAAGTACAGTTGGAGGAATACAAATAGGAGGCATGATCTTTACGACAAAAATGGTCATATACACACCGAAATCATGAATGGAGCACTAGCTCCATGGTAGCCATTTAAAAAAAATACGACATTTCTAAGTTCCAAAAAATTCAGAACAAAAACCCTAAGTGCGGATAATGTTGAACTTTACCAGCGTGCAAAATCTTAATTAAACATTCGTTGTATTCTAAGCTACATAAAACTGGCAATCTGACAATTTTTCAAGTTTTGAAAATGTGCATTGTTCACCACACCTAGATCCACACATTTGAGATTTTTACTTAACCTAAAATACAACACATTTTGGATTGTTTTTGCGAAAATTAGTAGGTTTCATCATTGAGAATTTTTATTCTGATTTTCTTGAAACTTTCAAATTCCTAATTCGAATATTTCAACAAAAGATGTTCCTATAACTCGGGAGCCATTTGTCCATGCCCCATATACACAGCAATATTTAGTATACTGCTTTTCTCTGTTCAATATGTAGTCAAACGGCCCAAACATCACTGATGTGGTGTTCCATGAGTCCATGACTTCAAGACTTTAAAGTTTCGCCAAAAAAAAACTTTTTAACAAAAGTCCTATTTGTCTTAACTTGAGCATGATAGTCTTTTGTGTTCTCTGAATAGTAACCTTTTTGTGCTAGTACCCAACCTGATTCTCGCGATAGGAACTCATCCTTTTGCACTATTGTTTTCTTGATCATTTTTGTTTTTTAACTTGTAGATTGCACCTGCTGAGCTTGAAGGATTACTTTTGTCTCATCCAGAGATTCTAGATGCTGTCGTTATCCCGTATGTTGCACTTCTTAAAATTTATTTAATTGTCTCTAGCAGCTTTTGAGTACAAAATTTTGCATCCCCGTCGGTTTGGGCTCGTTTATCAGCTATTTCTTATCTCTTGACTTGGAGCTGTGCTTGTTTCAAGGTTTCCTGATACTGAAGCAGGCGAAGTTCCTATTGCCTATGTTGTGCGATCACCTTCCAGTTCATTGATTGAAGTTGATGTCCAGAAATTTATTGAAAGTCAGGTGAGGCTGACTACAGACTCTGCTAAACTTTGACCGTGCAGTACCTGTAGTGGAACACCATCACTAGCATAAAACATGCCTCAACTGCGTACTGCCCATGGTAATGCACTTGTAATTTTTTAATTTACATCACATCTCAGGTCGCATACTACAAAAGGTTGAAGAGGGTTACCTTTGTGGAGAGCGTACCAAAGTCAGCTTCAGGCAAGATTTTGAGAAGAGAGCTCATCGCCCAAGTCAGATCGGAACAAGCCAGATCATCCAAGCTATAGCAAATCTACTGCATGAGCAAATCTTGCTGCTAAATTTAAAACTTCACATATGTGCAATGTTAGGAGGTTTACAAATTCCTGAATCGCAGCTTTCACTTTTGTGCACCATGTGTGATGCAACACGAATGTGAATCTCAACATTGTACAGAAGTTTGCTTGTGACATTGTTCGGCAAATGTGCCATTATGTGCTATATATAGTATACTATCTATACAAAGAATGCAAAGAATGAAAGAATATGAACAGGTTACGGCTATACGTATTCTACATCTAGAATGTATATGTGCCAATTCAGTCGAATCGTAAGTATCCCTGTGCTCATGCGCCAAAAAGATTGGCCACTGGAAATCATGCGAAAACCGAACGTTATCTTTCCAAATATGCTGAAGGGCAGAAGCGGAATTGTGCCTGAGATTTAGTCTCGGGATACTTGCAATCTTAGAGATGGCTAGAACTTTTTTAACGTCTCTCTGTTGCGCCTATCATCTTCGTTCTTGGCATCACTGCTTCGTCGTCTTCGTTACTGGCAGGAGGCAACGTCAGTTGAATCAGTGAAGGACCTGTGTACAGCATGTTTCCGTAGCTCCTCTCCAGAGTTCCCTTCTCAAGCTGGAGGCAGAATACTCTCGAAAAAAAAGCTGGAGGCAGAAAGTCCTAAAGAATCCAATAGAGCATTAGTAGTTTACACATAACTTTAGTACTGACTGCTTGCTAGGCAGGGATACGATCATTGATCATACGAACTGACATCGGCCACAGCTACGTACCGTGGTGTAACATCTGTGAGCTGCCGCCATTGAAGATGCATTTCTGGTGGAGGTCGATCGGCACGGTATTGCTCCGATGAAGATTTAACCTGCACAAACCCATTCAACAATTACACGTACGTGCCCATATAAATTACAAAGATCATGGAAAACTACTGATAGACATAAACAAAATTCAAGACATATCAAGCACAAAGAAGAAGAGGCTTACGTCGACAAACTTGACGCGGCAATATATAGTAACCCATTTGAAATGAGTGTCCTGCAGAGGAAGAATCGCTCCCCTCGCGTCGCCCGGCCCCTCCTGGCGACCGAGGGAGCGAACCCTAGCGCGCTCCGCCGCCGGCCCTCCCTCCATCCTCCCCTCCTCCTCGTCGCCCCCAGAGGCGCCACCGTCAAAGCACGCGGCGCCGGTGAAGGGGGTGGCGGGGATCTTGGCCCTCGCTCCTCCCGCGGCGACTAGGTGGAGGACCGCCACGCGAGGTTCGCCATGGTCGTGGCGGCTGCTCGGTGGGCTCTCCCTGCGGCGGGCGGCGGCCGCCTCGGTGGGGGCTCTGGGAGCCAGGGCGGCGGCCCTGGGCGGGTGTGGTCGGCGTCGGCCCTACGGCGGGAAGCGGCCGTGGTTGTGTGCTGGCCGTCGTTCTCGGCCGCGCGGGCGGCCAGGCGACAGAGGTTGAGGGTCGCGGCACCGGTCTGCTCCACCGGCCCGGTTGCCAGAGCCGAATATGAAGCATCCTCCTCCTCGATTTGTTCGTCCCCTACCAGATCTGGAGCTCGGTGGTTTCGGCCACCGGATTTAGGTGTTGGGCAGAGGGTGGTGCTGTCCAGTGGTACCGAGGGAAACCTTTGGGCAACCACGACGAGGACGATGCCACTGGCGCCGCACTCCTTCCTGAAGGCCTCGTCGAGGTACCACTCTCACTACCCTCCTCTGCGTGGGCGAAAGCCCGGTGTTTTCCTTGCGGATGGCAGCGGTGTTGCGATGTTGGACCCCTTCCTGAAGGCACCATCTTGGGAGCTGCAGAGGTGGGTGAACCATGGCGGTTTGAGGTGGCCATGGCGACTTGCTCTGTTCGGCGAAGCTTTTTCCCCGTGTTGACTGGCAGGTGCCGGGTTTGATGCTTTGTTGCTCCACTGCCCCTGCTTGCCGGTGGCGATGCCCTTGAGCCTGGGCGAAAGGGGAAAGGGTTCCCCTTTACGGCAGTAGCGATGTTGGGCTGGCGAGCGGCCATGCCATGGTGGTCATGTTCATCCGTGGGGGCTGGTTGTGCCCTCTTCCGTCGTTTCTTCTTCGCTGCGTCTTCTTCCTGCAGCTTCAGTTTGATGTGGTGGTTGCTCTGGCGATGGTCGTGGTCTCGGTGATGCTCCCTGCCATCTCTGATGGCGTCCCCTTTGGCAATCTAGCTCCATCTTTTCCATTGTATTCTTGGGGGAACTCCTTCGCCTCCCGACGGTACGGTGCCCTTCGATCCAGGGCGAGGGACAAGGGGTCTCTTTCCGGAGGTGGAGCCGTGGAGGTTGTATCTAGATTTGCCTAGTGGGTGCGGACGACGACACGGTCCGGTGGCCTCCCCAAGCTATCGCTTCCTTCCTGGTGCTCTCCTCGGTGTCTAGCTGTGGTGTAGGCGTTCCAAGTGATATTCATGTTTCGATCTTTAGTTTGCTTGTGTTGCCTGTTTCTATGAGCTGTTTGTAAGCACATTTGTATCTGCCGTTGGTAGCTTTATTAATTTAAAACTGGACTAAGGCCTTACCTCTAAAAAAGAATAGTAACCCATTTGCCACCAGTGGTGGAGCTTGGGGGATGCAACTTCGTGTTCATCTAATACGCTCGTGACAAGCGGCGTCAGCCTGCCGGTTTAAACCCGCCACCGCCCAAATCAGGCAAAGCTAGTATCCAGCACCCATCAAACTAGTATATGTATTCCACCTTCTAATTATATATACAAACTAATTGCACGAATCACACCAAAATAACACAAGAACAAATCAAAACATGTACAGAACAGCTAGGGCATTTCTTGTTTATCAAAGTCAGGTATAGCCCTCACTTCCGTACACAGAAACTGCCATTGTTCCTCCTTGTCAAGAGCTCAGCTACAATTGCTTGATTCATTGAGTTTAGTGGAAAGTTCTGCTCAAAGCTGATCCATGCACCAAAATGTTTCTCTCTGAGATTACCTCCATGTTTTCTGGACCTGGAGATCATTTCAGTCTTGTTTGTTTTCTAGTCTTTATTACTGTTTGACAGAGTCACAATGGTGATACTGAATCGGAGATCACCCTCCATCCTGTCTTCCTAGTTCCTGCTACTCGATGTTACATTGCTACAGTATTAGATTTTGTTTGAGGTCCAAGATAAGACAGAGTTTCCCTCTCGCCGGTGGATCCAATGTCAATTCCTGAATCCTGACATCATTCGCCTGCAAGACGTAACAAACTGCACTACATGCTGCGGTTCTGCGTAGTGTAGGTTTTCCTCTGAAAAAATTAATACTGTAGCAATGCAACATCGAGTTGAAGCCAAGATGCTATTGAGCCCTTGAGCTGAGCCAACTTCCCGGCCCGGTTGGCTTCTCCGTACTCTAGTTTTTTTTCCCCTCTTCTTCCCCGTCCGCGCGCTCATGAACCAGGTTGCAGCACCTCCTAATTCTAGATTCCTAGGTGACACTGCCGGCTACCCTGCTTACTGCCGGCTAACGCTGCCCGACCGACTTCAGTCTATCATTTGATTCAGACAAGCACCTGTAGCACCATTAACACACGAGAGCGTAATAACTCGCACCAACCAAATGCAACTCACCAAGCGTCGAATCTGAGCACTCCGGGTGCGGTATCGCTATCGCCGCATCTTGGCTTCAACTCCTTGCTCGGGTCGGGCTCATCCAACTCGATCATGGCACGCGCCACGTCATTGTCTGCATTTCCCGCCCGCCCGTTCGTCCGTCAGTCCCCATCCACGCCATATTCCGGTGTCAATGCATGCCACACTTCCATTTGGGGGCTACACGCCGAGTCAGTAGTGTAGATAAGTTTCGTGGCATTCTTAACAGTACAAAAGCGACGCATATGTGAATTTTTGTCCAATTTGCAAGTGCATATTTTAAACGTTAGACGTAGGCCCCGTGTTGGATTAATAACGTCGATAAGGGTGGATACAAACATCTTACAGGCAACCGGCAACACAAGCATACAGAAAATAAACAAATAGTACAGCTTGAGGCACCTATACCACCGCCCAACACTAAGACTAAAACTAGGAAGACACTGATTATAGGAGGAAGCAGCCAACACTGTGCCATCGTCTGCTCCAGCACGACACGCCAGAGCCCGTACTCCGCTGTCTTCACCTCCGGAAGGGACCTCATGTCCCTTGCCCTAGATCAAAAAGCGCCGAACCGTCGGGAGGCAAAGGAGTTCACCCTAGAACACAAAGGCGCACAAGAAACCACGCTACCGCGGAAGAAGCCGCCATAGATGTTGAGGGAGCTCCACCGACCGACAACACCCACCAAAGCTTCAGCCACCACACCGAACCACAGCTGCTGGACGGAGACGCGCCAAAGAAGAAACGATCGAAGTCACCACGGCCTCGTCTAGCTAATTTATCAACCACCGTCTCTGTAGTCCCCAAGATGGTGCCTTCGGGAAGGTGAACGGCGTCGCAACGATGCCACCATTGGAAAAGGGAACAAGGGCTTTCGCCCAAGACATGACAGGGTATTAAACGGTGATACCTCGATGAGGCCTTCAAGAAGGAGCACGTCATCCACATCGTTGTCACTATCGTGGGTAACTCCGTTGCCCAAGGGTTTCCCCCATTACCAGCCCCACAGAGAACCGACCTACCCAACACCTCAACCGATGGAGGCCGCAAGCACTAGATCTGACAGGGGAAGAGAAAATCGAGAATTGAAAGGCTTCAAACTTTAGATATGGGACCTCAAGGTCGGTGGCTCAGCATGGAGCCACGACCTCCGACAAACCACCTCCTCACCACCCGCGCACAACCGAGGAAGAAAGAGGGCACACACCACGTAACCGTTACCCGTTGTAGATTCGACGCCGTCCACACCAGTCGATGCCACAGCGGGGCAGTCTTGAGCTCTCCACGCGAGGCAGAGCAGCGAGATCCCCGCCGCCTCCTTCATCGGTGTCGCACGGGCATAGGGCATCTCCAACGGGTCGACGCATTTCAGACGCCCAAATTGACCGCCTTCGTCCATTTGCGTCGGCCTGCTGACCTGAAAATGGTCATGCGTCTGTTTGCGTCGGGGGTATCTCCAACGGCCCGACACATATTGGCCGCAGGACATTTTTGTTCCGAAATATCAAAAAAAAAAAGGAGAAACAAGCAAATAGCATGAACATATAGCCATCATATTGGCTCAAATTGAGGTCTCAAATAAGTTCATCACACTATGCACAATGTACGGCATAATATGTAGTCTAAAAGGTACCCAAACATGGCTAGAACATCAAATACAGTCCAAAAGAGGCCATGGTGGTTGACAACGGTGCGCAGATTAGGCGCTTCGTACGCGGATTTCGGCGCGCTTCTTCAGGAACCAGACCCTGGTGTCGTCGTCCATGTTGCTCAAGTCGGCCATCATGATCCTTGTGTCCTTTGCCCGGGTCTTGGCCTCGGCATCCATCCTTCTGTCCTCGGTGTCATGTAATTTGGCCTCGACGTCCATCCTTTGGACCTCAATGACCTCTTTGGTGATGTTGAGGTAGATGGCAGCTGCGACCTCTTTTTCCAAACGCTTCTTCTCGTCCCTTTTGTCCAGGGCGGCTTGAGAGTCCACCATGATCTTTTCCAAGGTCTGGCTCAACGCAAGGGTTGATGCCTCCCAGTCAAGATCGGCCCTGGTAGACTTATGACACCGGGGACGAGGTGGAAGGGCTTTCTGCCTAGGATCGTCGACGACCAACGTGGTTGTTCCATTCTCGACAGCTTCATGGTAGACCTCATAGCCAATCCTCCACTTTGATGCATCCTTTAGCTTTTCCCAGCAACGGACCATATAGAAGCCCTTTCTATGTGTTGTCTTGAACTTCTCCAAGGCCCTGGGTACATGCAATTGGTAAAACTTAGGTTCATGGTTTGCTAATGCTAAGTACATAGATGGAATGATGATGCTCGTTTCTTTACCACTCCAAGCACGCCCGTGCCGCTATGGGGGTGGGTAACAACATGACCGACGGCGGCGCATAACTTGGAGGTCTCTTCTTTGATGTAGTTTCATCTTTTTCTGATGGACTCTTTCGTGCGATCGCTTTTCATCTCGTAGGGCGCGTGACGCTTCCTCTCTTCGTACTCTTGGACCACCTTGGGCCAATAGACCTTGCCGTTTTGATGGGCACCATTTAGGCAATCATGGATGGTCGCGAGCCATGCATCGCACACACATTTGTCCTTGTCCTCATTGAAGCCGCTGGTCCTGTGGCTCTCCCCTTCTTCTTGCTAGCATCATCCCTGGTCAGGACATGCTATGTTGACGCCTCCTCATCGGCATTGATACAGATGGTTGTTTCATGCGTGGGCTGGGTGGAGAACAGCCATTCTCCATTGATGTCCACCCCATCCCGCGTCTGTGGCCACTGATCGTGCGTCCCTGTCCTGACGCCGCCTTTGCTGACGAAGCCGCCACCGAAGATCATGGCCTGGATATCGCCCTCATTGTGTCATGTCCAATAGGCCTACGAATCACCGGACGTCAGACGAATGACACATGAAAGAGTGAGACACTGAGAGAGCAAACATACCGGGTCGTCCATCGTTGGGGCAGATAGTGTCATTTCCTCAAACAGGGGTGCGGGGTGCTGGTATGCTCTCCTCCAGGACCTGTCGCGTCTTCTATCTCACGGACGGGCACGAGTCACCGCTCATCGGCATCCGGTTCAGGCCGGGAACCGGGGGCCCGTTGAAGTGCACCGGGGCGGCGCCGGAGGCGAACCGTGATGCTGAGTGGACCTGCGAGGGTGCAGGCGTTCCATGATGCAGCTGGGAACTTACCGAGCTAATCGACGAGGCCGGGGGAGCGACGCCCCCGATCCTCTCTTGCTTGACGAAGAGCATGGCCTCCGCTGGGCTAGGATGGATGCTAGGATGGAGGCCTACGTGGGCGCCGGCTTTCACCTGGATCTGTTGGGCGGCCGCCGCTGCATTCCTCTCCTTTAGATTCTTGCGCCAGCGGTCACGCTTCGCGGCCTGGACGCCTTTCTACTCCTTCGATAGCAGCTTCTTTGGCGCCTTCGTCTTAGCTTCCTGGCTGCTGGTGGCGGCACACTTTGAGTCGGTCGGAGATGTGGTCTCCATTGGGGCTGTGGTGGTGGCTGGGGTGCCGGTGCTTGGTGCTCTCTGGCGGTTATGTCTCGCAGCTCCAGCTCGAATTTTGACTTTTGGTTGGGGTGAAACCTACCCGTCGTGTCCGGGGCCGGCGGCGGCAACGCCCAAGGGCTCTGTTTTCTTGCTGAAGACGCCATCGCAGCTTCCTCCCTATCCCTCCCGTTGCTTCGGGTGAAAATCTTGATCTTCTCGGATCGGACGGTGGCGAAACCTTTTGGTGTCGTTCTCTTGCTCAAGGCGCCTTCTTGGAGCCCACAGTGTGTCTCTCAGTCGGCGGTGGTGCTGGTGATGGCAGTGAAGCTCCCTGGAGATGATGTCTGCGAAGGTGGTGCTCGTGTCTTGGCGGGGTGCAACGTTTGTTGGTGCGTCGGCTCGGGCTCTAGGGAGAGCTCTGGCCCGCCGATGACGGTGTTTCTCGTTGCCTAGGGACAGGGGTTCCCTCCGGCAACAGAGTCTGAAGGCGAGACGACAATGCCCCAGTGCAGAACATGATCCTCATCTTCTTCGAGGTAGTTCTCCCTAGGAGTTTCTTGCTTGTTGTTTAGCTCTTCCGGTTGACCCGGTTTACTTTTGATGCCTAGTTCATCTTGTGTGTGTTGGGTGTTGTTGTAATGACGAGCACTCTTGTATCTTTCACCAATGTGGCGTTATTATTTTCACACTAGGCATCGGCCGTAAGTTTTTTTAAAAAAACCTCAGATTCTCAGTTTGATTAGCAAGTACAAATAATCCTAAACAAACTATAGTATGAGTGCGAGCGGTCGTTGCTAGCCAGCGGTTGGATTGTCCAGCTAGCTGGCTAGCTCGCCTAGCACGTACTACTACCGGTGTACAGCTGCCTTGGCAAAACTTGAAGTGAGCTCCCGAGCTGTCACGGAGTCTTGACTTGCTACCCTACAAGTTGTGGATCAGGACCAGTGTGATGCTGACTTGGAACTAGTTATCCTTGCGGTTTGATTTGTTCTTCGCTGAAGCTGGCGACTCTTGTGGTGGTTACGTTCTTTTTTTTTATTCTTTTGCCGTAAAACGACTATTATACGGAGTATCATCATGCTGAACTGATGATGATAATGCACATCGTCGTTGCCGGATAGCTTTCGCTCTCAAATCTCAATGCAGCATAGCATAGGTCTTCTCGCCTGGCTTACATCCAATTCCAAAAGGACAAGCCAGCAGCATAAACAAAAGGGAGTGTGTGATGACCGTTGCGTTGCCTAGGTAGACAGATCTTGTCTCGTACTTTTTATCATATCCGAGCCGAGGTAGCGCTCACGACCTCGTGCTGCAATCGAACAAAGGTAGAATCTTGTCACGCTCGCTCACCGTGGTGGACCAGGCCCCACACGGCACAACCCAAGATCTTCTTCCGCTGACTTTACACGTGTCAGGATGATAACTGGATGGATGTGTATGTATGGAAATGCAAGTGCAAATCTTGAGCGGTCCGATCTATTTAAGACATATATGCCTGTTTTGGTTTGGTTTGGTTTGGTTTGGTCGATAGTGGACATGAAAGTAATTGTTGGGACACCTTTACCTGTTTGGATCGAGGGGCAACCCAGCGGCCCGATGTATTTGGTCTGACTTGGCCATTTTGACTCTTCCCATATTTTCAACTCAAATGGCTTGGAAAACATAATGTTGCAATCGAATAGATTTAATTAGCATACATCCAAGTAAACAACATAGTTCACATGCAATGTAGGGCAACAAATTAAAGAACATACTTCATAATTAGAAAAAATAAAATGAAATGGGATGACTACTCCTCGTGACCCGGCAATCACCACTGATGCTCAAAGCTCCAGGCTGTGGCTCAACCGACTCACCTTGAAATTGCCATCGCTGGTCATGGAGGCATGCATCATGAAGTCCTTGTTCAATGATGGTGTGCATAATCATAAAAGTGGTCATCATCTCCCACATGGCCTCAAGGCTCCATGTTCTAGCAGGGTGACGAACAATATCCCACCGAAAAATGGTCCAGATTTTGTAATTCAAAACAAATGGCCGAACTATTCCGGGGTCTCGATGCCGGTGGGCGGGTATGAGCCCGGTGCCAGGCTGCCAGCAAGTGCGCGTGACGGCGCAGACACGATTTGTGGCCTTCGACAAGTAGCGGCCTAAGCAGATTATGTCGGCAATGGCGAGGGGAAGGGCAGGCGGTGGCGTGGCGGCAAGGTTTCGTCGCGGAGTGAGGATGGTGCATGTTGGCTTGTATGCCACTCCTGGGCAGACCCTCAGGTAGAAGAGGAGGACACCCGTGAGCTTGCTTGTTGTGGGTATACTTCATGGGTGTACCATCGACAATGTCTAGATCCGGCAAGATCAGGTGGTCGACAGACGGTGATGGTGGCATGTGGCTCATCAGGCGGCTTAGTTGCTGTTGATAAAGATGGAGGAAGTCCAGTCCAGGAACAAGTCCAGGCATGCTTGAAGTCAGATCCGGCCTGACCCATCAAAGGTAGCCGGATCCAGCACGACATATTAGGCAATAGGCGGATCCTTGATGCGCACGGCAATGTAATGTTCCGTAGTTAGGCAAGATTATATTCCGGCTAGGACTCTCCATAGAAACCGTAGATTTTGGCGCCTTTATAAGCCGGATTCCGGGAGCCTTAGAGGCAGATCTCAAGCGAGTAGCGAGACAACCACAGCTCTTTGTAACAACGCGAAAGCGCCCAGATAATTCCAGATAAGTAGTAGTAGGCACTGTCCTCGAGTAGGTGCTCCGAAGCTGGGTAAATCGCGTACCACCGTCCCGAGAGCTCTCCGCCCTATGGCTCATACTTCTTCTCCCCTCCGTAAGGATCCCTCCTCCTCTGAGTACCGTCGAATAGGCAACGACATTGCTTGTTGCCCGTGCCCGATGCGCTTGCCAACCGAAATTTAGGCCGTGACTGAGTTGTTGCGGACTGGTGGATCTGTTTGCCTTATGCCATTTGTCTGAGTTTTGCACTCCCTTCCCTTGTCCCCGCGTGCACAAACATACCGCGTCAATCCGTTTGCGTCGGACTGCTGGAGATATATCCTAACGTGATCTCGTCTATAGAAATTAATTTTTTTTCTTTCAACCTATGGCTCCACCACATCTTATTCATTTTTACTAGGACCCAAGTGCAGAGAATCCAACGCGTTTTGTAACGGAAGAATCTATAGATGGCCGTGCAAGGGACCATGATTTTTGGCGTTTCACGTGCAGGGTACCCCGTCTCAGTAATCAGTAGTACGTACGCACAGCACCAGGACAGGACGACCCGTGCTCCTGCTGCTGCTACTGTGACACCTACGCCGCACTGTTCTCGTCTGGTAATTGGAATTTTTAGCTCCGTATGTATACGTACGTTCGCGGAAAATGCTGGCGATTCATTTTTTATCCCTGAAAAATTCCGTTGTATTTACTCAGTGGGAGCAGCTCCAATCTTTAAGCTGCAGCAACCGTACAAAAAAATGTGTAGCTGTAAGCTAATGGTGCGTGCTTAGCACTTACTCTTGCTCCTGAGGCTGAGGGTGAGTAGAGGGAAGGGTAATGCTCAGAGGAGTTTGGGCAAAAAGTAGGTCGATCGAATGTTATGGTTGGAGCATCTGTCGGATACAGTCCATTTCTACGCGCTCCATTTGGACCAGTAGGCGGAGCACGACGTCCACCTCACCTGTGGCTGGACGCCATAGCCCGCCACAACAAACAAATTTAACCGGCCGGTAGGACAAGGATACGGTGCGACGTAGTCGAAAGTGACCATTTCATATGATATTGAAACACTCCATGCCATGAACGTCATTCGTCAGCTTCCCGCTGGTGGCTACATCTGGAGTTAGCTGAGCAGGGGACGTCGACGTGCGGCTCGATCCCACACAGGTTTTGGCCAGCCTAGCTAGCCGGGAATCGTGATGGTGGTTTAGTGCGCTTCCATTCCACACGTGATTGCCCAATTAATCTATGGGGATTGTGATGATGTAGCAAGTAAAATGCTAAAGTGGAATATTATGCAGTAGTATTATTCAACTATCTATGTTTGAATCAAATATTCAACTATATAATATGACCCCTTGCAAAAAAAAAACTTATAGAAAATCCCCACACGTGATTGTCCAATTAATCTATGGGAATGTGATGTAATGAAGTATAATGATAAAGTGAACAAGTGAAATATTATGCAATCTTATTCCGTTATTTATGTATGAATAAAATATTTATGAATCAACTCTATAATATGACCACTTGCGAAAATAAGTTGGCGCACTATTGTTCTATAATCATTTAGCCCCACCCTTGGCCATTTAACTTACGCATGCTTGCTCCGAACCGTGGGGCGGACAATGGGTCAAGTCATCCGCAAGCAAACAATGAGTTGAGTTGACACGCTTCGCAAGAATTTGATACAATAACGATTATGGCTTCGTAACACAATGAGGGGAAACACCAACCCGTCTAGCGCTTAAATCACGTCAATCTGCGGTGGTATACAATGTGGACAAGACGGGCTGACGCAAATACATGTGTTGGTGATTCCTCATCTCGACCTAGGACAAGACGGGTTCAAAAAAACCGAGGAATTGCACCTTGACGTGTACATGGGGGGTTTAGGCGGTAGATTGGTCTCACTGGGAAGAGTAGAGGTTCAAACACGAATCAAAAGACCATGAGAGGGAAAGGGCTTAGGGTTTAGTCAAGAAAGAGGGTTCATCTTGATAGATTGGCCTCAAAGGGGGTGACTTGGCCTCTTTCACTGCATGATGCCACAAATCGCTTATCCCCAATCCATATACTGTAATCATTATGTAACAAAGTATTTTCGTTAACCGGTTGGAAAATTTTAAATAAATTGACCGGTCCCATTCATACCTTTTTGCACCTGCACACCGGTGACACCGCACCGCCCTCCAAGGCTTGAATTTCTTGTTTCTTTTGAAGATGAATAAAGTCAAATTCTCAAATTCCGCTCTCAGTCGCACGACAGGCTCAAGGAAAATAAAAAAAAAACACGAAATGGAGGAGTATTGATTCTTGAAAGTGCGAGCGCTATCACAGAAACGCAATTTTTTTTTTCCCCGAAGGTGGTTGGATTGGAAAAAAAATCATATAAAGAAATCCTATGGTCTCAACTCCTACGAACTAAACATATTGTAGAGGAAAGTTGTATTGCTCCCTTCGATCTATATTATTTGATGCTAAAATAGATGCATCTACAACTAAAATATATCTAGATATATTTATATTAGCATCAAGTAATATGAATTAGTAGAAATAGAACCATCTAAAGTCTCAATGAAGTTGCTTATTAAAGTCTACATTAGCAAGCAAGCGTGGGTTTGGAGTTTTATTATCACTCTGGACACTCGCAACCTGTGCCGCAACCGACAACTGGGCTCCACCAGGCAGCCAGAATATGTCTATCTAGTAATTATTCTTTCTCTGGAAAAATTGATCGGAGAGCTCGAATTCTTAAATTCTGCACAGCGCGAAAATCAAAACGCGAAATGAGAGGAGAGGGCAGTAAATTCTCTCGCTCGCTCTCTCTCGCACCGTCTCCGTCTCCGTGATTTCTTTAATCTGCTTCCCTCCTCCTCGCCACTACTACTGCCTCCCCTCTCCCCCTCGTGAGCCCCTCTCCGAGTCCCCCCACCTCTCCCCATCCGCTCGGATCTCGCCCTGCCGGCCGGAGCCGGACGCGCACGCGGCGGCGACCCGGTCCTCCACCCCCCACCGCGTGCCGCCGCGCCTAGTTATACGGCCGGCCGCCCGCCGCAGGCATTGCGGGGATCTGCTCTGCTCCATTTGTCCTTCTGCTACACCGTCGCCGGCGCGCACTATCCCTCCCCACCTCTCTCGGTAGCTCGAGACTTGAGCTCGGAATCCACGCCATTTCCCGTGCCTCTGGATCTGCCTGACCGGAGACCTCTCTGCTCGGGCTACTAGAGCTTGGTCGGTGGATGCAGGGAGTTGCGGCCTGACAGGCGGCGCACGTCCCGGTCCCTGCTGTGGAGGCCCAAGGGCGGAGAGGCGAGATGGCCGCAGCCGGGCCCGGCAGCAACGGCGGGACCACCCCCTCCGCCGCCGCCGCCACGCCGCTGCTCGCCTCCGCGGCCGCCGCCACCGTCAACGGCGACGGCTACGACAGCGACGGCTACAACTTCGCGCCGCCGTGAGTGTCTGCCAGCCTCCCTCCGCCGACCGCCCGCCGTCTCGCATAGCCACGTCGCTATTATCTTTTTGGTTGTTTGTTTCACGGTAAAAGATAGCACTTTGCTATAGAGCTGCTTCGGTTTTGGTCTAGCGATCGGAGTAGGTTTCGTGCCGCTGCTTGCGCATGGCAGGGTTGGTGGTCTCAGGTCCTGAATTTTCTAGTGCTGTCCCGTAACCGAATTTTCCCCCAGCCTGCTGGAAAAGCAGCGGAAAAGTTGGGTTCGGAAGGAGGTTAAGATTTATCTTTGTTTAGTGTTAATGTCGCCGTAATTGGTTATGCCTGTTGGCTTCCTAGTCCCGGCCTACCTCGCTGCTTTGCTCGCTAAACGGTTTAGGTACCACCAGTTTAGCGGTTATTTTCAGAATTGGAGAAAGTGATTTTTTTTTTAGATCAACAGTAGGCGGCTCACCACCCACCCCCATTCCATTTCTTCGATTGGGGACTGGGGACAGTGCGTGTTACCATCCCATTTCTTCGATTGGGGACTGGGGACAGTGCGTGTTACCATCCAGTGCATTGTCTGTCTTGTGGGTCGCATTTCCTCTCCTTGCATAACGGAATGTGGTGGATCGATATTTTACTCTACTCTTTGGGCTGCTTCCTTTTTTCAGTACCCCGTCGACTCTGTCCATGTCAATACCTCCGGAGCTTGCTGGAGCAATCCCGCTGATCGATAGGTTCCAGGTACGCGCCTCCTTTACCCAGTGATGTCATATATCTCATGCCAGTTCTGAACAGACGATAGAAATCTCATCGTTGTTCTCTACAAAGTTGCTAGTTAAGAGGTGCCTATGCTTGTTTGCGAAATGTTTACTCTACCATTCAAATACAAGTACTAGCAGTTATATCCTTTAATATTTGGTTGGGTCTCTCTGCGTTCTCGTATTTTCTGTCACAATGCAAGCATTGCTATAATCATTCTATAGATGCACCAGTACATTTCAGTCGGATCAGATTTATTAGTTTACAATTATTCTGCATTAGTTAGTAAGCACCAAATGGTTCCATATCCACATTGTCCCTTGTTAAATTTAGTGCTGAAATATAACAGGTGGAGGGATTTCTTAAAGCAATGCAAAAACAGATCCAATCATCCGGAAAGCGTGGGTTTTTTATTAAAAAATCTGTGGGTCCGCAAGTTCGTGAGAAGTTCACTTTGGAAGATATGTTGTGCTTCCAAAAGGTAATGTTGTTGAACCCCATTCCCTGTATGAGATCATTTGGCTACAATCTAATTTCTGAACAAGTTCTCTTACTCAAAATGCTTATGATGTCATTTTGACATTTTTTTTATATCAATTTAATGCTTCTCTGTTCTCTCTTTCGCAGGATCCTATTCCAACTTCATTACTGAAAGTAACTAACGACCTTGTAAGCCGCTCAATTAAATTATTCCATGTCATATTAAAGTACATGGGCATCGATTCACCTGCAATAATAAGTTTGGAAGAAAGAATTGAACTTGTTGCAAAGCTTTATAAGCATACTCTGAAGCGTTCTGAACTTCGAGATGAGCTCTTTGCCCAGCTTTCAAAACAAACACGTAACAATCCTGATCGGTAAGTATTGGGCTTCTAATGTATAGCAAGCACATGTTGATTTCAGACTTATTATAGGAATCATAGTTTTGTTATTGTTACAGGAGTTGGTTGATAAGAGCTTGGGAGCTAATGTATTTATGCGCATCTTCCATGCCACCAAGCAAAGATATTGGGGCATACTTGTCTGAGTATGTTCACTATATTGCTCATGGAGCCACAACTGATTCTGATGTTCGAGTTCTAGCATTGAACACATTGAATGCGTTAAAACGTTCAGTTAAGGCAGGCCCACGGGTTACAATTCCTGCACGAGAAGAGATAGAAGCACTTTTAACCAGCCGGAAGCTTACAACAATTGTATTTTTCTTGGATGAAACATTTGAAGAGATTACATACGACATGGCAACAACTGTTGCTGATGCTGTTGAGGTATCCGCATTTCTCCTAAGCTATTAGTGGTTTGGAACTGATATATAGGTACCAAATGACCCTTTAGAAGAATGTACCTAGTCAGATCCAGAGCATTGCATGGCATATGCGCAATTTTGGTTGAGCATTGTCACTTTCGGGATAACGAGAATGATATTGACCACATAATGGGCCCGGATAGTCATAACTTACATAATTACCTCCTGTGTGCACAGGGTTGTTCATTGTAGTTGATTTCCAGTTTTGTTAAGTCATGATTATTTCCTCTCAAATATATTCATGAAGGTGCTATCCAGGAGGATGCACTTAATACAGCTCGTCAATAGTTTCAAATATATTCATAGATTGAACGTACATTTGGCCAGAACAACCTGTCAATAGTTTTAAATAGAATCTGTTCTACAGCATCTCTGGCTGGATTCAGTTGGTATGTTGCTCATTGCTACTAGGTGTCTATCCACAATCTGAAGAGTTCTGTTCAGAATTTCAGATACCTTGTGACCAAGCGACTAAGCCTAACCACCTTATAGAATTAGGCTGTACTTAGGGTGTCATTATGAAGTTTGACCAGTTCTAACAAAATGCTTTGACCATTTTTGTTATCAACTTATCATCTACACTCAGGGAAGTTCCAAAAGTTGAATGCACGGTTACTCAACTTTACAAAGTGTTGTACTTTGTGCTCTGTGTCATACAGACACACTGCTACTTACTTATTTCCCTAATATTATGAAGTATGAACTCTAATACAAGAAGACTTTGTTATCATTGAGTGGAACATTATTTGACTTCAACTCATTAGATGTACTTTCTGGTTGACCAAATAGTGGATATTCAACAATGTGTCACATCCCAGTAGTGTCAGAGTATTCTTTGCGTGTTCCCTTGTTATACTTTTTATTTAGGCTTTGGCTGCAAATTTGTAATCAGCTCCTTGTCTTTTTTATATACTTGAAGTTGCAAGTTCCGTGTAAACAAACTATTCCATGACTACAGGAACTTGCTGGCATTATCAAACTCTCAGTATATTCTAGTTTCAGTCTTTTTGAGTGTCGAAAGATTGTTAATGGATCAAAATCTTCAGAAGTTGGCAACGGTATTTCTTTTCACTCTCAACTCGCACGCCTTTCCCTCTTCAGTCTGACTTACTGCATGTGGGTTTAGGAAATATATGAATTAATGGAAGTTTCTCACATAGCACATGCATTTATTACTTTCTGGCATGCAGAGGAATACATCGGATTGGACGATAACAAATACATTGGTGACTTGCTATCTGAATTCAAGTCAGCTAAGGATCGCAACAAAGGAGAAATTTTGCACTGCAAGCTTGTATTTAAGAAACGCCTCTTTCGCGAGTCTGATGAGGCTGTGACTGATCCAATGTTCGTTCAGCTATCATATGTCCAGGTACTGTTTTGCAGAGCCAGTTGAAGTACTTACAGCTCTTAGGCCATGCACATAATCGTGCTTCCAACATAGCGCTAACTAATGCCCTTGTTCTGCAGTTACAACATGATTATATTTTGGGGAACTACCCAGTAGGCAGGGATGATGCTGCACAACTCACTGCTCTGCAAATATTGGTCGAGATTGGATTCATTGAAAATCCTGAGTCCTGTGTGTACGTAAAAGGCTCTGCCTGGTCTCTTATTTTGTTTGTCAGTAGTCTTTTCTTAATAATTCAACCTATCTCTTTTCTGAGATGCCATTTTTCTTCTTGCTAGCGAATGGATCTCTCTTCTAGAGAGGTTTCTACCTAGACAAGTTGCAATTACTAGAGCAAAGCGAGACTGGGAGCTCGACATCATCTCACGCTATCAGCTAATGGTATTCATCTAGCTCTGCAACTTTATGCTATTTCGGAGCAAGCTTAGATGCATCACACATCATACAACTTTTTGTTTTTTACTTGATTTTTAACACATCTTTCTTATTGACCTCCATGTTCTGCACTGATTATAACAATGATTGTATGTGTAGATGCATCACACACCTTACTAACATGTAATAAAGTGATATTGTTTTAAATTCCAGTTAGATAAGATTTTCTCAAGGAATTAGTTTTGATGCACATGCTGATAAAATACTCCCTTCGATCCACACTGATACTTATTATGGATTGGAGGGCGTAGTAAATTTTATGATCTAAATTTGCATTACAAAGAATATACGATACCTCAATCACCCACGTACTTTGCTGTTGCATCCAGGAACACTTGTCAAAAGATGATGCAAGGAACCAATTTCTCAGAATATTAAGGACTCTTCCATATGGCAATTCAGTTTTCTTCAGCGTTCGGAAAATTGATGATCCAATAGGACTTTTACCTGGAAGAATCATTTTGGGAATAAACAAGCGCGGGGTAGGATGCCTTATCATATGGTAAAAATTGTGTACCTGTTCTACTTCCAATTGAGGCTGATCTTGTAATTCCTCTTTAACGCAGGTTCACTTTTTTCGTCCGGTTCCTAAGGAATACCTACACTCTGCAGAGCTGAGAGACATAATGCAATTTGGGAGCAGCAATACTGCTGTTTTCTTTAAGATGAGAGTTGCTGGTGTTCTTCATATCTTTCAGTTTGAAACTAAGCAGGTTATTTTTTACGCCTCGCAGGAGATAGTGCATCATCGTTTATGCCATCTTGTTATATCATATAAAGCTGTCCAAATAACCATTTTACTGGGCCAAAATAACCAAGTGCTTGCATTTTTAGGGTGAAGAAATATGCGTAGCACTTCAAACACATATAAATGATGTGATGCTCCGTAGATATTCAAAAGCGCGCTCTGGCTCTGCTACTAGCACGGTTTCTCAAAATGATGTTTCTCAAGCAGACAAGCCAGCAAATGCTGAAATGTATGACAAGCGTGTCCAAGAACTGTCAAGAGAAATTGATGAGTCTCAAAAGAAAGCAGACCAGGTGAGTTATTTTGTTCATAAAGAAACAGTAAAGGTGCCTCATGGGGTTTAGAGTTCAGAACTTTGTGACAAATGACCCATTACCTTGTAAATAATGTTCTAGCATACTAGAGATTCTGTTTTAGTGTAACATGAAAATTAAAATCATTTCTGTGCCATTGGATTGCAAATTATAATGAACGAACAGTAGGTCAAAAGGTTTATAAACCATGCATATAACTAATAAATATTTCATATTATTAGCTACTCCCTCTATCCCAAAATAAGTGACTCAAGTTTGTCTAGATATGGATGTATCTATAACTAAAATAGGTCTAGATACGGTGTATCTAGAAAAAGTCGAGCCACTTATTTTGGGACGTCGGGAATAGTTATTGCAAATAGCTTTTGGGCACTAATTTATAGTGTTCCCAAGTGGTTTTCAATTTTCAGTTCATGACTTTTGTCATAAAGAGTTAAAAGACTGAAAATTCCAGTAATAGTTTGGTGATGCTTTTAAAATGTAGCAATTATCTTGCGTTGTATTGGAGAGTGTTATTATCTTTGTACATGGTTAGCCATCTAAGTACATGATTGCCCATTTATTATTCTTAGCTGCGGGAAGAGTTACAGAGAAAGACAAAACAAGAAAGAGAGATGCAAGAAGAATTGGAAGGGCTAAGAGATGCCTTACAATCTGAACGTCATATCATTCAAGAAGTATCAAGTGAGCGGGATAAGCTAAAATCTCTATGTGATGAAAAGGATTCTTCTTTGCAGGTATATGGTGATATACAATTTGCGTAGTTAAATTGCTTGAATCATCTAACTTGCTATTTCATTAGGTAGCGTTGGTGGAGAAAAGTAGGCTGGAGAGCAGATTAACAAGTGGGCAGAGCCAAGAAAACAACTCTAAATTAGAAGTAATTGGAAACCATTCTGAAAGAGATACTCTGACAACCGTAGGCAGTGTCAACAATAGCATTGAGGTATTCTTAAACAATCATGTACATCTAGAGTTGAGTTTTGTAGGATGGCCTGCTTCTTACTTCTGTGGCCAAACATATATTTCCAAAGATGCTTTGGTTCATTAATTTATCTTGTGTTTGAAAAGATGTTAACTAAGCTTGAGGAGGAGTTGAAATCATGTCAAAAAGAGCTTGATGCATCAAAAGAAATTTCAAAGAAGTTAATGATGGAAAGGAATATGCTCGAACAGAAGATTCAAAGGCTTGAAAGAGCAAAAGCTGAAGAGGTTTTTTTTTGTTAATCATCAACCATTTCCTTTTCCCTGTTCTGAGTTTCTGATTTTCAGAGAATTCTTTACTGTCATATTTCTGAAAACAAGGTTCCTTTAACTACACAGAAAAGCACAATGGAACGAATTTACGAGGATGAACGTCGTAAGTTAAAAGATAATGCAGCTAAACTGGAGCAAAAATTGGAAAGTACAACACACTCCTTAAATGTTGCTGAATCAACTCTTGCCTCGAGAAATGCCGAGGTAGATACATTGCAAAATACTCTCAAGGAGCTTGATGAGTTGAGAGAGTTCAAAGCGGTATGTGTAACACATAATATCTACATTCAGTGTTTCTTGGGTTATGTAGAAATTCACATACTTTCTATCATTTCAGGATGTCGACAGAAAGAACCAACAGACCGTTGAGATTCTTAAAAGGCAAGGAGCACAGTTAGTTGAGCTTGAAAGTCTTTATAAGCAAGAACAAGTTTTGCGAAAGCGTTACTTTAACACAATTGAAGGTAAATATACTATTCACACAGTATTATGGTGTTTTGCCAATAACTTGATTATGAATCGAGTTACAATTATTCACAGATATGAAAGGAAAAATAAGAGTTTTTTGTCGCTTGCGTCCTCTAAACGACAAGGAGCTTTCCTTAAAGGATAAGAATATTGTATGCAGTCCTGATGAATATACAATTGCACATCCGTGGAAAGATGACAAGTCAAAGCAACATATATATGATCGTGTTTTTGACGCATACACTACTCAAGAAGATATATTCGAGGACACAAAGGTAGCATATTTCTAAATTTAAGTTTCATTTAACTGTTCTAAAAATTGTGTTCCTGGGATTATCCACCACTGGTTTTCATATGCTTTTGTTGAATGTTTTGCAGTATCTAGTACAATCAGCTGTCGATGGATATAATGTATGTATATTTGCTTATGGCCAAACTGGTTCTGGGAAGACATTTACTATATATGGTTCAGAAAACAATCCTGGTCTTACTCCAAGGGCCACATCAGAACTTTTTAGGGTGATAAAGCGTGATGGCAACAAATATTCATTTTCCTTAAAGGTAAGAAGTATTTTTCATGTGCATTGATTGATTTCATATGGCATGAAAGACATCTGTTCTCTCAAGACTAATCTGTAAACACTCCCTCCGTCCATAAATGGATATTGTATAAATTTGAATTTATCCAAATACTATAATAGGTCTAGATAAATCCTAATTTTAATAAAGTCAAGACATCCTTTTATAGACAGAAGGTATAATTTTCAATCGTGAAGTGGTTTGTACTGTTGTTTTTTGGCAATTCAGTGTGGATTATTACATGGTTTGGAAAGCATAGGAGATTTTTAGTTGACATTTTTTGTTTGACTTAATTTAAACAATGACTTATGTTATCCTTCGTTGACTGTAAAATCTGTATCATACAACATCCAGGCATATATGTTGGAACTTTATCAAGATAATCTTGTGGACTTGTTGTTGCCCAAAAATGCTACACGGCAAAAATTAGAAATAAAAAAGGACTCCAAGGTATGAAAGCTCCTTTCTTGTATGGATTTAACTTCTCATTTTTCACACAGTTCCCTAGAGTTAATGATCATCCACTCTCATCCTATAATTCTTCTATATTGCATTTTTTCTTGTAGTTCTTTACTAAGACAAGTTACAAAAATTTCTACTGAACTTTTCTTGTGTGCTTTTGAGCAGCACCTTCTATATAGGTGTTAACTAATGATTCTATGTCTGTTTACTCCATGTAGCTCTTTATTTCAAATTTTAACATTTATCTAATGATGACTAATTTGGTATGCCTCTATAACAAAGCTGTATAATTCTATATAACTATGGTTGGAGAGTATTAGTGGTTAGGGAAAACTCATCATTTCCACTTGCGCAATTTTGTTGCGAAGTGCACACTGTGGAGTCACTTCCTTCTGTTAACATGTGGAAGCGTTTCTTTCATGAATAGTAGTGTTATATTTCTGTGGAGCTACTTAACATATGCTTTTTTTTCTAGGGTGTTGTTACTGTAGAAAATGTTACAGTTGTGAGCATTTCAAGTTTTGAAGAATTGAGCGCTATAATCACAAGAGGATCTGAGAGAAGACACACCGCTGGAACAAATATGAATGATGAGAGCTCAAGATCTCATTTAGTCCTTTCAATCATTATTGAAAGTACAAATCTCCAAACTCAATCTTATTCAAGAGGAAAGGTAAGACAAGATGAACGTGAAAAGTTCACATAATCAAAATTTTGGTTGAGTCTAGTAACTAGCTCGTTTTTATTTGATCTATCATTTCCCAAAAAGGTTCCAATGTTCTGTTGGTCTACCTTAAATTGTCAATTGACATCAGACTGTCCACCCACAATACTGTCTGTATGTAAATTTACTTGTCCTTTCGTTATTGCAACCATTTGTTTTGAGTATTTCTAATTGAATGAAAGTTGGTCTATTTCCTACTTGGTCTAGCTCAGAAGCAAGCCATGTTTTCACAAGGTTTATCTTGTCTCACTTTTAATAAGATTAATCAACTAGAAAAGGTAGTGTTAGAAGCGAAACTCAAAATGGAGGACCAACTCCATGTAGCTCTTTATTTTGAAAAAAATTTTAAAAAAATATTTTGAAGTTCAAAAAGATTCTAAAAACAATTCTATAGGACTAATGATATATACTACAAGGGTGCAAATTCGATGCCTAATACTATGTATTCTAGGCTACACAGAAATGACAAAAGTGTGGATCGGAGAATAGTGAACAGTGCACATTTTCAAAACTCCAAAATTTGTCAGATTTTGTTATTGTGTGTAGCCAAAATACCAAGAATTTTTGCTCGCCTATAGTTACCTTGAATGCCTATAAAATAATTTCAGATTTTTTTGAAACTTGAACTTTTAGTTTCAAAAGTTTCAAATTGAAGGGCTCCATAGAGCTCGCGGGCTATTTTGTCCACTGCTGTTTTTTTCTTTCTTAATAGACTACTAACATCGACAGTGTTCTTCTGTATGACAGCTTAGCTTCGTGGACCTTGCTGGTTCAGAGAGGGTGAAAAAGTCTGGTTCAGCAGGAAAACAATTAAAAGAAGCACAAAGCATCAATAAATCTCTTTCTGCATTGGCTGACGTTATTGGTGCTCTATCTTCTGATGGACAACATATACCTTACCGGAACCATAAGCTGACAATGCTTATGAGTGATTCGCTTGGAGGCAACGCAAAAACTTTAATGTTTGTGAATGTTTCACCAGCAGAGTCAAACTTGGAGGAGACTTACAACTCACTCATGTACGGATTTTGACTGCTTTTGGTTACTCTTTTCATTTTTCCATAGCTATTGCTCTCTGCATCCCTCTGATTTATTTTGTTTCTTCAGAAAAGTTTAACTGAATTTTCTTGCATCTTATGTATACCTCATATGATAATTTATCTTGTATCATATGCATACCTTCTGTGATAATCTGTCTCTTCTATCACATCTATATGAAAACTTTTGGTACCATGGTTTTGGGATCTTGAGCTTTTGAAATTTCATTATAGTTTAGGTCTTTCTTGTTTTGTTCCTGTATTTTATGTGCGCAGCTGTTCACATGCAATATTTGTTGCCTTGTAGGTATGCTTCACGAGTGCGTTGCATTGTCAATGACACGAGCAAGCATGTTGCCCCGAAGGAAATCATGCGCTTGAAGAAGTTGATTTCGTATTGGAAGGAGCAAGCAGGTAAGCGGAGCGAGGGCGATGAACTGGAGGAAATACAGGAAGAGAGGATATCCAAAGACACTCGGTTGACCACTTGAAAGAGTTGTATCGTCGCTGATGACTTGCCCTGAATCCCCCTGGTTTGTGTTCTTGCGCCATCTGCAGAGGTGGTCAGTGCTACCGAGGGCTCATGCCACTGAAATAGTTCTCCAGTGGCCATCTGGTGGAAATGGTCTGATTGACGATGTTGCACACAAATTGTATAGTTACCTATTATATTATGGCGGGGGTGCCTGTTTGTACAAAGAGATTAGTACACATTCATAGGAGAAGGGAGAAACAGTTCTTAGGAGTAAATCCCCTTTGTTTTTTGGCCATGTTAGCAGAGATTACCAGTGTCACTATTAGCGCTGATGAAGAAATGGCTCCGAAGTGTTGTAAGCTTCTGCATTTTGCACTGGAGATCGAAAATTAGTAGGCCACCTCTAGAGGTAGACTTATTCCCTTGGATTGCCTGGATTGGCGCCTTCTACTGCTAATATGGGTTCACAAAAGCCTCCTGATTGCTCAGAATGGACACGATATATAAATAGCACCAGAACAACATTGCAATATAATTGACAGTTGAAGAATGATACAATAATTTGACAGTATAGAAACGCAACTTGTCATTTAACTGGCAACATATCAGATGGCAAAACAGAGAGCACTTGCACAACCAAATATTACAGACCACTTTCCCTGGGTGCAAGCAATGCACAACCCTGGGTGCGAGCAAGCCATCTTTGCTACCATAACTGAAGAACCATTTGAGCAACATGTTTCTTTGATACCCCAACAATACAAGAACCTTATGCACTTGCAGCATCTCCAACAATATAAAACAACTTGTAGCATCTCATTTTTAACAAAAAAATGAAAAATTCGACTGGGAGAGTAGGTAGCTGGAAAGATGCTGAATGTTAAGGACACATGGTCTCCTGTGGATTTGGTTGCTTCTATCTGATACAGTGAACACCAAGAGCATGTTTGGAAGAAGGTATTTCAACATTGGCAGTTATCTAAATCCTTGTTCTGCCAGCCTGTGACACAGTGGAGAGACCGAGGCACTACACTAGTAGAAAAAGGGACTTCCATACCACTCCATTAGTCTCCAAAATATTTGAACCGCGACTAATGGGGTCTTTAGTCGCGGTTCTGCAGGCGAACCGCGACCGAAGGTCTGGGCCCAGCGGGCTCGGTCGGCAGCTGGTGTACGGGCGGGCCTTTAGTCGCGGTTGGCCTGGCCAACCGTGACTAAAGGCCCGCCCCTATAAATACTGATGCAGCACACTTCACTTGTGTGTGTGAGCAACTTGGTGTTCCACTTCTATTCACAAGAGGTTGTGGGTTTGGCTTTGATCCTCTTATGCACACAAGGTGTTCAATGAAATGACCGAGAGCATGATATGAAGTGTCCGAGCCACACTTAAGCTTTCTCTTTTTTTTTCCTCCTCGATCGCGGTTAGCAACTTGAACCTTTCATGTGTCATTGATAAATATGCATGTGTAGTTCATAGTTTAATTTCTATTATTTCTAGTTAGTTTAACAAATACATGATGGTTAATTATATACTTTATATAATAATAATGCAGATGAATCGGTAATGGATGTACGGTAACCGACTCTCGGGCGAGTTCATTACGGGTTTGAATGATTTCCTCACAGTGGTTAATGCGAACAAGCAGGGGGGTTTTGTTATATGTCCATGTGCTGACTGTAAGAATAAGAAGGGTTACTCTTCCTCAAGAGTCGTTCACGTGCACCTGCTTCGGCACGGTTTCATGCCAAGCTATAATTGTTGGACCAAGCATGGAGAAAGAAGGGTTAGAATGGAAGAAAATGAAGAAGGGGATGATGACAACTATCCTGATCATTTCGGTGATACTTTCATGGAGGATGCTGAAGGAGGGGAAGCAGAAGAGGAAGGTGAAGGGGAAGGTGAAGAAGAGGCACGTGATGAGCCCGCTGATGATCTTGGTCGGACCATTGCTGATGCACGAAGAGGCTGCGAAACTGAAAAGGAGAGTGAGAATTTGGATCGCATGTTAGAGGATCACAAAAAGTCGCTGTACCCAGGATGCGATAATGGTCTGAAAAAGCTAGGCTGCACACTGGATTTGTTGAAATGGAAGGCACACGAAGGTCTATCCGACTCAGGATTTGAAAAGTTGTTGTTCCAAGAAATAACGAGTTGCCCGCCAGTACGTACGAAGCAAAGAAGGTTGTATGCCCTCTAGGTTTAGAGGTTCAGAAGATACATGCATGCATTAACGACTGCATCCTGTACCGCGGTGAATACCAGAATTTAAATGAATGCCCGGTATGCACTGCATTGCGTTATAAGATCAGAGGAGATGACCCTGGTGACGATGTTGAGGGCGAGAAACCCAGGAAGAGGGTTCCTGCCAAGGTGATGTGGTATGCTCCTATAATGCCACGGTTGAAACGTCTGTTCAGGAACAAAGAGCATATCAAGTTGTTACGATGGCACAAAGAGGACCGTAAGTGGGACGGGGAGTTGAGACACCTCGCTGATGGAACGCAATGGAGAAAGATCGACAGAGAGTTCAAAGATTTTGCAGGTGACGCAAGGAACATAAGATTTGGTCTAAGTACAGATGGCATGAATCCGTTTGGCGAGCAGAGCTCCAGCCATAGCACCTGGCCCGTGACTCTATGCATCTACAACCTTTCTCCTTGGTTGTGCATGAAGCGGAAGTTCATTATGATGCCAGTGCTCATCCAAGGTCCGAAGCAACCCGACAATGACATCGACGTGTACCTAAGGCCATTAGTTGATGAACTCTTACAGTTGTGGGGCAGACCTGGTGTATGTGTGTCGGATGAGCACAAAGAAGAGGAATTTGACCTACGAGCGTTGCTTTTCGTAACTGTCAATGATTGGCCTGCTCTTAGTAACCTTTTGGGACAGACAAATAAGGGATACAATGCATGCACGCACTGTTTACATGAGACTGAAAGTATATATTTGGGTAATTGTAAGAAGAATGTGTACCTGGGACATCGTCGATTTCTTCCCAGATATCATAACTTAAGAAAGAAAGGCAAGCATTTCAACGGCAAGGCAGATCACCAACCGAAGCCTATGGAATGTACTGGTGCTGATGTATTTGACATGGTCAAGGATTTGAAAGTCATCTTTGGAAAGGGTCCTGGCGGACAATCAGTTCCGAGGGAGTTGACGGGCACGCACCCATGTGGAAGAAGAAATCTATATTTTGGGAGCTAGAATATTGGAAAGTCCTAGATATCCGCTCTGCAATCGACGTGATGCATGTTATGAAGAATATTTGCATGAACCTGCTAAGCTTCTTGGGCGTGTATGAGAAGACAAATGATACAAAGAAAGCACGACAGGACCAACAACATTTGAAAGACCCAGAAGACCGGCATGCGGAACGGTTTCAAGGCCGTGCGAGCTACGCTCTTACCAAAGAAGAGAAGGTCATCTTTTTTAAATGCTTGAGCAGTATGAATGTCCCATCTGGCTTCTCGTCGAATATAAAGGGAATAATAAATATGGCGGAGAAAAAGTTCCAAAACCTGAAGTCTCACGACTGCCACATGATTATGACGCAATTGCTTCCGATTGCTTTGAGGGGGCTCCTACCGGAAAATGTTCGAGTAGCCATTGTGAAGCTATGTGCATTCCTCAATGCAATCTCCCAGAAGGTAATCAATCCGGAAGATCTACCACGAGTTACTGGAACGATGTGGTCCAATGTCTTGTCGGTTTCGAGTTGGTGTTCCCACCATCCTTCTTCAATATTATGACGCACCTCCTGGTTCACCTAGTCGAAGAGATTTCCATTCTCGGTCATGTATTTCTACACAATATGTTCCCCTTTGAGAGGTTCATGGGAGTATTAAAGAAATATGTTCGTAACCGTGCTAGGCCAGAAGGAAGCATCACCAAGGGCTATGGAAATGAGGAGGTATTTGAGTTTTGTGTTGACTATGTTCCTGATCTTAAGCCGATTGGTCTTCCTCAATCGCGGCACGTGGGGAGACTAAGTGGAAAAGACACGATCGGAAGGAAATCAAAGATATGTATGGACGGGCATTCTATGACTAAAGCACACCACACAGTTCTACAAAATTCCAGCTTGGTGGCTCCGTACTTCGAGGAACACAATAATATTTTACGCTCGAACAACCCAGGGAAGCCTGAATCCTGGATTACAAAGGCCCACATGGAGACTTTCGGCGGTTGGTTGCGAAAACAGTTAATGAGTGACAATGATGTTGAAGATCACCTGTACATGTTGGCCAAGTCACCATCTTTGACTATATCGACTTTCCAAGGGTACGAGATAAATGGGAATACATTTTACACGATCGCCCAAGATAAAAAGAGCACCAACCAAAACAGTGGTGTTCGCTTTGATGCAGCAACCGAGAATGGGAAAAAGGTCACATATTATGGTTACATAGAGGAGATATGGGAACTTGACTATGGACCCTCCTTTAAGGTTCCTTTGTTCCGGTGCAATTGGTTCAAGCTAACAGGAGGTGGGGTAAAGGTGGACGAGCAATACGGAATGACAATGGTGGATTTCAATAATCTTGGTTACCTTGATGAACCATTCGTCCTAGCCAAAGATGTCGCTCAGGTTTTCTATCTGAAGGACATGAGTAGCAACCGAGGAAAAGGAAAGATAAGAAAACGAGTACATCATGCGACGATCCAAAGCGCCACATAGTTCTTTCAGGGAAAAGAAACATCGTGGGAGTGGAGGACAAGACATACATGTTAGAAGATTATAATAAGTTTGGTGAAATTCCGCCCTTCAAAGTGAACACTGACCCAAAGCATTAGGTTAAATGATGAGGATGCTCCATGGTTACGGCACAATCGTAAGCAAGGGACACAAGGGAAGAAATGATGTGTAATAATTTATTGTAACAAACTTTGTTGAGGAAATACTGTTCCAAACTTTGTATGGATCATGTGAATTATATTGTCTGTGATGTTGTTTGGATCAGCCCCCCTTTTCTACTGGCCCGCCGCCGCTTCCCCATGCCACGTGCCTCGCCCCGCCGTCATCGCCGTGGGACGTGTCTCCGCTGCTTCCACGTGCCTCGCCCCGCCGTCGTCGTCGTGCCACGTATAGCCGCCGCTTCCACCTGTCGCCAAACTTGCCGCGTCGCTTCGCGCGTGCTATAAAGCGCCGCGTGCGCGCGCAACCAACCGCCACGGAAACTTCACCTGCCGCTTCCCCGAGCCACGCGTCGCCGCCGCCTCCGCTCATTCGTCTCCGGGATGCCGCCGCGCCGCCGCGGGTCGTCCGGTTTCCGTGCCGTCCGAGCGCGTCCGAACGGTAGGTTCTACACCGAGATGCGCGCCTGTGGCTTCCTCCTCACCGTCGGCATGTACAACACGCCGGAGCTGGTGGCGCGTGCTTACGACGGGCCGCGTGGTGATTTTGGCGGCCACAGACATGAACTTCCTGGACGTCGAATCGCTAGAGGAGGCGGAGTTCCTCGCGCCAGCGCCGTGCCTCGTCGATGACGAGGACCGTCGCCGCCACCGCCAGGTGCAGCATCGGATCGCCATTGCCGAGCACGACGAGGAGTTAATGCGCCAGCGGAGGGCGCAGTTCCCCAGCAACGTCGACAACACCGGCGCGTTCTTCGCTAACCTCAGGGCACAACGCAGGTCCGACAGGCGCCACCGTCGGGCCGTCGCCGAGTTCGAGCTCGACAACCCGAATACAATTTGGGCCAACAACGACCCTCGGTGGGACGACATTTGGACCGAGACAACCTCCGACGACGAGTAGACTAGACTAGTCGTTTATCTATTTTAATTGTATTTTCAATGTTTTTTAGACTATGTTCGATCTTCTATGTTCTACAAAAATGTGTAACCTTTAGTCCAATTTTCAATAAACAAATTTGCCATTTTCATTTTCTATCGGTGGGATAAGGACGCATGTGTAACGCGGGACTAAAGATGTCGCTCAGGTTTTCTATGTGAAGGACATGAGTAGAAAACCGAAGGAAAGGAAAGATAAGAAAATGAGTACATCATGCGATGATCCAAAGGCCTAGGAGTACATCTTGGAATGTTGGATTGATTTAGTCATACTCCTGCCTAGGCCTATAATATGCATACTCGTAGTCTTCGTAGTCGCTGCCGTTGTACTGGTAGTCGTCGCCTTCTAAGTTGCCACCATCATCGTCGCTGCCGTCGCTGTCGGTGTCGCTGTCATCGGGCGGCGCTCGTGGCTCGAACCTCGACTTGTACTGAGGGTAGCGCAGGCGGGGGATATCGCCGGCCGTGATGTAGTCCATGACGCTCTTTAGAGTCCGACTACCCCACCATAGCCGACGGCCGGCCTCGTGGAAGTTCCCAGGAGACAGACCGTCCTCCTCATACCTGGCGAGCGCCCTCTCACGCCGATTGATGAAGAATACGTCCCAAGTCTACTGGTTGTCGGGATTCCAGCGGGGATTCATCCGCTGCTCTGGCGTGAGGTCGAGTAGTAGTGGTTCGTGATGGCCGCCCGACGCGCAATACCCTGAGGGACGGGAGGGACCGGCACGCCTCCGGCGCTTAGGCTCCAGCCAGCGGGGACGCGGTAGCCCGGTGGGCAAGGGTAGTTCGAGGCGCAAAGCTCCTCCACCTGATGGTAGGTTAGAGTGGGTACGGTCGAAGTCATGAGAGTGATGAGAGATTGTAGAGATGTGATAATGCTGGTCAAGCCGGGCTACATATATATAGTGAGAAATGGCAGGAAAAAATGTGGGCTGGAAGACAGGAGGCGGGAAGAAATGGCGGGAAGAATAGGAATCCAGAGTTGGTCATCTAACCTTTAGTCCCGGCTGGTGGGTGCAACCGGGACTAAAGGTGGTTTTTGTGTCATCTAACAAAACTGTCGGTGGGATAAGGACGTCTAGGTAAGCTTTAGTCCCGACTGGTGGGTGCAACCGGGACTAAAGCTGTCGGCAGGATAAGAACGCGTGGGTGGACGCACTGCTCGATGAGATAAAGCATGTAGCGCACGACGCCCTGTCGGAGGAACAAGACAAAGCAGAAGTGGCGTCGTGCCTATAAAAGGAGCATCGATACGCCTTGGCAAGCAGACCAACAAGACAACCTAGCAGGTAGGGAGAGTTTCATCCCCATGGATGGAGGAAAGGGTTGGGAAATCTCCCGTGGCGCAACTTCTCGGATATGTCGTTGGTGTACACGCCCTACGGCATCATAGGAAGTTGCGCCTCGGGAAAATTTTCCTGCAAGCCCGTGAAAGACAGGAGGCAGGAAGACAGAGGCGGGAAGAAATGGCGGGAAGCGGGGGGCGGGAAGACAGGAGGCGAGAAAACAGAGGCGGGAAGAAATAGCGGGAAGACAGAGGCGGGAAGAAATGGCATGAGGCGGAAAATTATTTGTATTTTTATGATTTTGAAATGAATTAGTTTTATTTTTCTGATTTTTTTGATAAATTATTTGTATTTTTCTGATTTTGAAATGAATTAGTTTTATTTTCTGAATTTTTTGATATATTATTTGTATTTTTAAGATTTTGACATGAATTAGTTTTATTTTTCTAAATTTTTTGATATATTATTTATATTTTTAAAATTTTGAAATGAATTAGTTTTATTTTTCTGAATTTTTGATATTTTTTTGTATTTTAACAATTTTTAAATGATTTAGTTTTATTTTCCTGAAGTTTTTGATATATTTTTTGTAATTTGAAATGAATTTTAATTGGAAAATACCTTTAGTCGCGGTTGGTCACCAACCGCGACTAAAGGTCGCATGTATAAAACTTCGCGCGGCCGTTCCGCGCCGATCAGTTCTCTTCTCCATCACTGCATCGCCACTGCTCGCGCCGCGCTGCCCTCGGAGATTGACCTGCTCGCGAACGACGCCGCGCCGCCGCCCCCAGAGTCACGCCGCCGTCGTCCGTCGCCGCCGTCGCCCTTTCTCCCTCTCTGCATCGCCGTCATCGCGCGCGTGTCCTCGCCCCCTGACGGCCGGCGCGGCCGCGCCGCTAGCTCGCTCGCGCCTCGCCGTGGGTCCTCGCCACGCGCCGCCCTCCTGGCAGGGCTCGACGCCGGTGCCCCTCGCCGCGCGCGCGTGCCCCCCCTCGGCAGCGACGAAGAGAAGGGAGAGAGAGAGGGAGAGAACCATAGAAGGGGGAAGAGAGAGAGGCCGCCGACCGGCCAGTTTTTTTGTTTTTGTAGGAGAGACAGAAACACACAGACCCCGCGTGTATACGGAGGGGGCAGCGAGGGGGCAACGCACAACTTTGTGCGCCACCCCCTTCGTATACGCACGGGGTCTGTTTCTCTCTCTCCTCTCTCTCCGCACTACACCGACCCCGCGTGCGCGCCATCGATCGCCGCCGTGCATTGCCGCCTCCGCTGTCGACACCATCGTCGTCCGTCGATCGCCTCAAACACCGGCGAACGCTAGCTGCCGCCCTCTCGATCCTATATGGTGTATACTTAGGGTTTAGGGTTAGGGTTCTCGCTGCCCCCTCGCCACCCTCTCCGTATACGTGTGGCCCTCCTCTCCGCCCTCCTCGCCGCCCTCTCGATCCCTATAGGTGTCGTCCTCGCCACCGCCACCGCCCCCCTTTCGCCACCATTCAGAGTAGCCACACCGCCCCCCTTTCGCCACCATTCGGAGTAGTTCCGCCACCACGCGCGTCCTCACGCGCCACACTAATGTTTATACAATTAGTTTTTACAGATTATGTTTCTTTACTTAATTAGTTTTTACTACATGTCTTCTGGAGTGACATATGGCGGGCGATAAAGACCCGATTATGGATAACTATGATGCAGAGGCCGAAGCACATATAAACACAATCATAAACGGTGAAATTCCCCATGTGCCGACAGAAGATGAAGAAGACGATGTTTCTTCTTATCTAAACCTTGACGGTGAAGGTGAAGGCGAAGATCAAGACATGGACATTGTTGACACGTTTGCCGGAGGGCAAACGACAAGCAGCAATCTCGAATTGCAAGCAGCCACCTCCGGCGAGGTATATATATACATTGAGCCTCTGGTGATACAAGTTTACTTATTTTAATAAATATGTATTAACGCGACTCTTTCTTTTTTTAGCCCTCTGGATCGTCGACAAAATCGAGTACAAAGCCGCGTGGCAAAACCCAACGATGAAACAAGGAGAAACATTGACCATCGATGTTGTCGATGAACGAGGCAGGCCGTTGGATCCCAAAAAGCACTATACAAAGTTTATCAACCAATGCAGAGTGGTTGTTAGATACAACGTCCCGATCACCCTCCGGAATGGAATGAGCCAATCAAGGCACATGTTGGTTTCAGTTTTGTCAACAAGAGAATGAAAAAAGATTGTTGGAGAAAACTCATGGACCATTTCATTCTACCTCCGGATTCAACTAACATGATGAAGAGGGTAACGTGGTTCCGGGTGGACGTGAGAGGAGGAGGCTAGTCAAAGAGTTCGCTTATAGGAAGATGGTCGAAGCATTCCAGAACTTCAAGAAAAATTTAGCCCGTGACTATGTCTCGCAGAAGAAGACTCCGGATTTCAAAGGACAATATGAGAAACTGAAAGATGTTTGGCCCGAATTTGTGAAGAAAAAGCAATCAGATCATTTCAAGGCCATATCAAAAAAAAAATAAGGCAAATGCGGCTAAGAAAGAGTACTATCATATTATGGGGTGATACGTCTCCGACGTATCGATAATTTCTTATGTTCTATGCCATATTATTGATGATACCTACATGTTTTATGCACACTTTATGTCATATTCGTGCATTTTCTGGAACTAACCTATTAACAAGATGCCGAAGTGCCGGTTCCTGTTTTCTGCTGTTTTTGGTTTCAGAAATCCTAGTAACGAAATATTCTCGGAATTGGACGAAACGAAGACCCGGGGTCCTATTTTTCCACGGAGCTTCCGGAAGACCGAAGAACACACGAAGTGGGGCCACGAGGTGGCGACACCACGTGGCGGCGCGGCCCGGGGGGCCCGCGCCGCCCTATGGTGTGGCCCCTCGTCCGGCCCCCGACTACGCCCTTCCGCCTACTTAAAGCCTCCGTCGCGAAACCCCCGATGCGAAAAACCACGATACGGAAAACCTTGCGAGACGCCGCCGCCGCCGATCCCATCTCGGGGGATTCGGAGATCTCCTCCGGCACCCTGCCGGAGAGGGGATTCATCTCCCGGAGGACTCTACACCGCCATGGTCGCCTCCGGAGTGATGAGTGAGTAGTTCACCCCTGGACTATGGGTCCATAGCAGTAGCTAGATGGTTGTCTTCTCCTCATTGTGCTTCATTGTCGGATCTTGTGAGCTGCCTAACATGATCAAGATCATCTATCTGTAATTCTATATGTTGTGTTTGTCGGGATCCGATGGATAGAGAATACCATGTCATGTTAATTATCAAGTTATTATACATGTGTTGTTTATGATCTTGCATGCTCTCCATTACTAGTAGAGGCTCTGGCCAAGTTACTCCAAGAGGGAGTACTTATGCTCGATAGTGGGTTCATGCCTGCATTGACACCTGGGACAGTGACAGAAAGTTCTAAGGTTGTGTTGTGCTGTTGCCACTAGGGATAAAACATTGGCGCTATGTCCGAGGATGTAGTTGTTGATTACATTACGCACCATACTTAATGCAATTGTCTGTTGCTTTGCAACTTAATACTTGGAGGGGTTCGGATGATAACCTGAAGGTGGACTTTTTAGGCATAGATGCAGTTGGATGGTGGTCTATGTACTTTATCGTAATGCCCAATTAAATCTCACTATACTTATCATGTCATGTATGTGCATTGTTATGCTCTCTCTATTTGTCAATTGCCCGACTGTAATTTGTTCACCCAACATGCTTTTATCTTATGGGAGAGACACCTCTAGTGAACTGTGGACCCCGGTCCATTCTTTAATACTGAAATACAAATCTGCTGCAATACTCGTTTTTACTATTTTCTCTCGCAAACAATCATCTTCCACACAATACGGTTAATCCTTTGTTACAGCAAGCCGGTGAGATTGACAACCTCACTGTTTCGTTGGGGCAAAGTACTTTGGTTGTGTTGTGCGGGTTCCACGTTGGCGCCGAATCTCCGGTGTTGCGCCGCACTACATCCTGCCGCCATCAACCTTCAACGTGCTTCTTAGCTCCTCCCGGTTCGATAAACCTTGGTTTCTTTCTGAGGGAAAACTTATCGCTGTGCGCATCATACCTTCCTCTTGGGGTTGCCCAACGAACGTGTGAAATACACGCCATCAAGCTCTTTTTCCGGCGCCGTTGCCGGGGAGATCAAGACACGCTGCAAGGGAGTCTCCACTTCTCAATCTCTTTACTTTGTTTTTGTCTTGCTTTATTTTATTTACTACTTTGTTTGCTGCATTATATCAAAACACAAAAAAATTAGTTGCTAGCTTTACTTTATTTGCTGTCTTGTTTGCTATATCAAAAACACAAAAAAATTAGTTTACTTGCATTTACTTTATCTAGTTTGCTTTATTTACTATTGCTAAAATGGCCAACCCTGAAAATACTAAGTTGTGTGACTTCACTAGCACAAATAATAATGATTTCCTATGCACACCTATTGCTCCACCTCGCTACTACAGCAGAATTCTTTGAAATTAAACCTGCTTTACTTAATCTTGTTATGCGAGAGCAATTTTCTGGTGTTAGTTCTGATGATGATGCTGCCCATCTCAATAATTTTGTTGAACTATGTGAAATGCAAAAATATAAAGATGTAGATGGTGACATTATAAAATTAAAATTGTTCCCTTTCTCATTAAGAGGAAGAGCTAAAGATTGGTTGCTATCTCTGGCCTAAGAATAGTATTGATTCATGGACTAAATGCAAGGATGCTTTTATTGGTAGATATTATCCCCCTGCTAAAATTATATCTTTGAGGAGTAGCATAATGAATTTTAAACAATTGGATAATGAACATGTTGCTCAAGCTTGGGAAAGAATGAAATCTCCGGTTAAAAATTGCCCAACCCATGGACCGACTACTTGGATGATCATCCAAACCTTCTATGCGGGACTAAATTTTTCTTCGCGGAATTTATTGGATTCAGCTGCTGGAGGTACCTTTATGTCCATCACTCTTGGTGAAGCAACAAAGCTTCTTGATAATATGATGGTTAATTACTCTGAATGGCACACGGAAAGAGCTCCACAAGGTAAGAAGGTAAATTCGTTGAAGAATCCTCTTCCTTGAATGATAAAGTTGATGCTATTATGTCTATGCTTGCGAATGATAGGACTAATGTTGATCCTAATAATGTTCCATTAGCTTCATTGGTTGCCCAAGAAGAACATGTTGATGTAAACTTCATTAAAAATTACAATTTCAACAACAATGCTTATCGGAACAATTCTAGTAATAACTATAGGCCATATCCTTATAATAATGGTAACGGTTATGCTAATTCTTATGGGAATTCTTACAACAATAATAGGAATACACCCCCTGGACTTGAAGCCATGCTTAAAGAATTTATTAGTACACAAACTGCCTTTAACAAATCTGTTGAGGAAAAGCTCAATAAAATTGATATTCTTGTTTCTAGAGTTGATAGTCTTGCCTCTGATGTTGATCTTTTGAAATCGAAAGTTATGCCTAATAGGGATATTGAAAATAAAATTGTTACTACAGCAAATTCCATCCAAGTTAGAATTAATGAGAATATAAGATTAATGGTTGAACTGCGAGCTAGGTGGGATAGAGAAGAAAATGAAAAACTAGCTAAAAAAGAAAATGTAGCTAAAGTTTGGACTATTACCACCACTAGCAATGCTAATTCTTCATATGTTGCTGCACCTCCCACTATCAATGGTAAAATAATTGGTTTTAGCAATGCTTCTACTCCTAGTGCAAAGCGCGCAAAATTACCTGAAACTGCTAAAACTGCTGAAACTGCCTATGATAAAACTGCTGAATTTTTTTCCAACCTTGGGGATGATAATCCCATTGCTTTAGATTGTAATGATTTAGATTTTGATGATTGCCATATCTCTGAAGTTATAAAGTTCTTACAAAAACTTGCTAAAAGTCCCAATGCTAGTGCTATAAATTTGGCTTTCACAAAACATATTACAAATGCTCTCATAAAAGCTAGAGAAGAGAAACTAAAACTTGAAACTTCTATTCCTAGAAAGCTAGAGGATGGTTGGGAGCCCATCATTAAAATGAGAGTCAAAGATTTTGATTGTAATGCCTTATGTGATCTTGGTGCAAGTATTTCTGTTATGCCTAAAAAAGTCTATGATATGCTTGACTTGCCACCATTGAAGAATTGTTATTTGGATGTTAATCTCGCTGATAATGCTAAAAAGAAGCCTTTGGGGAAAGTTGATAATGTTCATATTATGGTTAACAATAACCTTGTCCCCGTTGATTTTGTTGTCTTGGATATTGAATGCAATGCATCTTGCCCCATTATATTGGGAAGACCTTTTCTTCGAACCGTTGGTGCTACTATTGATATGAAGGAAGGAAATATTAAATATCAATTTCCTCTCAAGAAAGGTATGGAACACTTCCCTAGAAAGAGAATGAAGTTACCTTATGATACTATTATTAGAACAAATTATGATGTTGGTGCTTCATCTCTTGATGTTACTTGATATACACTTTCTGCGCCTAGCTGAAAGGCGTTAAAGAAAAGCGCTTATGGGAGACAACCCATGTTTTTACTCCAGTATTTTTGTTTTATATTTGTGTCTTGGAAGTTGTTTACTACTGTAGCAACCTCTCCTTATCTTAGTTTTATGTTTTGTTGTGCCAAGTAAAGTCTTTGATAGAAAAGTAAGTACTAGATTTGGATTACTGCGCAGTTCCAGATTTCTTTGCTGTCACGAATCTGGGTCTATCTCCCTGTAGGTAGCTCAGAAAATTACGCCAATTTACGAGCATGATCCTCAGATATGTACGCAACTTTCATTCAATTTGAGCATTTTCGTTTGAGCAAGTCTGGTGGCCTAATAAAATCCATCTTTACGGACTGTTCTGTTTTGACAGATTCTGTCTTTTATTTCGCATTGCCTCTTTTGCTATGTTGGATGAATTTCTTTGATCCACTAATGTCCAGTAGCTTTATGCAATGTCCAGAAGTGTTAAGAATGATTGTGTCACCTCTGAACATGTGAATTTTTATTATGCACTAACCCTCTAATGAGTTGTTTCGAGTTTGGTGTGGAGGAAGTTTTCAAGGGTCAAGAGAGGAGTATGATGCAATATGATCAAGGAGAGTGAAAGCTCTAAGCTTGGGGATGCCCCGGTGGTTCACCCCTGCATATATTAAGAAGACTCAAGCGTCTAATCTTGGGGATGCCCAAGGCATCCCCTTCTTCATCGACAACATTATCAGGTTCCTCCCCTGAAACTATATTTTTATTCGGCCACATCTTATGTACTTTGCTTGGAGCGTCGGTTTGTTTTTGTTTTTTTGTTTTGTTTGAATAAATGGATCCTAGCATTCACTTTATGGGAGAGAGACACGCTCCGCTGTTGCATATGGACAAATATGTCCTTAGGCTCTACTCATAGTATTCATGGCGAAGTTTCTTCTTCGTTAAATTGTTATATGCTTGGAATTGGAAAATGATACATGTAGTAACTCTAAAATGTCTTGGATAATTTGATACTTGGCAATTGTTGTGCTCATGTTTAAGCTCTTGCATCATATACTTTGCACCCATTAATGAAGAAATACTTAGAGCTTGCTAATTTGGTTTGCATATTTGGTTTCTCTAGAGTCTAGATAACATCTAGTATTGAGTTTTGAACAACAAGGAAGACGGTATGGAGTCTTATAATGTTTACCATATGTTTTTTATGTGAGTTTTGCTGTACCGTTCATCCTTGTGTTTGTTTCAAATAACCTTGCTAGCCTAAACCTTGTATCGAGAGGGAATACTTCTCATGCATCCAAAATACTTGAGCCAACCACTATGCCATTTGTGTCCACCATACCTACCTACTACATGGTATTTATCCGCCATTCCAAAGTAAATTGCTTGAGTGCTACCTTTAAAATTCCACCATTCACCTTTGCAATATATAGCTCATGGGACAAATAGCTTAAAAACTATTGTGGTATTGAATATGTACTTATGCACTTTATCTCTTATTAAGTTGCTTGTTGAGCGATAACCATGTTTCTGGGACGCCATCAACTATTCTTTGTTGGATATCATGTGAGTTGCTATGCATGTCCGTCTTGTCTGAAGCAAGAGAGATCTACCACCTTCATGGTTGGAGCATGCATATTGTTAGAGAAGAACTTTGGGCCGCTAACTAAAGCCATGATCCATGGTGGAAGTTTCAGTTTGGACATATATCCTCAATCTCATATGAGAATAATAATTCTTGCCACATGCTTATGCATTAAAGAGGAGTCCATTATCTGTTGTCCATGTTGTCCCGGTATGGATGTCTAAGTTGAGAATAATCAAAAGCGAGAAATCCAAAATGCGAGCTTTCTCCTTAGACCTTTGTACGAGCGGCATGGAGGTACCCCATTGTGACACTTGGTCAAAACATGTGCATTGCAAAGATCCGGTAGTCCAAGTTAATTAGGACAAGGTGCGGGCACTATTAGTATACTATGCATGAGACTTGCAACTTGTAAGATATAATGTACATAACTCATATGCTTTATTACTACCGTTGACAAAATTGTTTCATGTTTTCAAAATAAAAGCTCTAGCACAAATATAGCAATCGATGCTTTCCTCTTTGAAGGACCATTCTCTTTACTTTTATGTTGAGTCAGTTCACCTATTTCTCTCCACCTCAAGAAACAAACACTTGTGTGAACTGTGCATTGATTCCTACATACTTGCATATTGTACTTGTTATATTACTCTATGTTGACAACTATCCATGAGATATACATGTTACAAGTTGAAAGCAACCGCTGAAACTTAATCTTCCTTTGTGTTGCTTCAATACCTTTACTTTGATTTATTGCTTTATGAGTTAACTCTTATGCAAGACTTATTAATACTTGTCTTGAAGTACTATTCATGAAAAGTCTTTGCTTTATGATTCACCTGTTTACTCATGTCATCACCATTGTTTTGATCACTCGCATCCACTACATATGTTTACAAATAGTATGATCAAGGTTATGATGGCATATCACTTCAGAAATTATCTTTGTTATCGTTTTACTCGCTCGGGACGAGCGTAACTAAGCTTGGGGATGCTTGATACGTCTCCGACGTATCGATAATTTCTTATGTTCTATGCCATATTATTGATGATACCTACATGTTTTATGCACACTTTATGTCATATTCGTGCATTTTCCGGAACTAACCTATTAACAAGATGCCGAAGTGCCGCTTCTCGTTTTCTCGCTGTTTTTGGTTTCAGAAATCCTAGTAACGAAATATTCTCGGAATTGGACGAAACGAAGACCCAGGGTCCTATTTTTCCACGGAGCTTCCAGAAGACCGAATAACACACGAAGTGGGGCCACGAGGTGGCGACACCACGTGGCGGCGCGGCCCAGGGGGGGCCCGCGCCGCCCTATGGTGTGGCCCCCTGTCCGGCCCCCGACTCGCCCTTCCGCCTACTTAAAGCCTCCGTCGCGAAACCCCCGATGCGAAAAACCACGATACGGAAAACCTTACCGAGACGCCGCCGCCGCCGATCCCATCTCGGGGATTCTGGAGATCTCCTCCGGCACCCTGCCGGAGAGGGGATTCATCTCCCGGAGGACTCTACACCGCCATGGTCGCCTCCGGAGTGATGAGTGAGTAGTTCACCCCTGGACTATGGGTCCATAGCAGTAGCTAGATGGTTGTCTTCTCCTCATTGTGCTTCATTGTCGGATCTTGTGAGCTGCCTAACATGATCAAGATCATCTATCTGTAATTCTATATGTTGTGTTTGTCGGGATCCGATGGATAGAGAATACCATGCCATGTTAATTATCAAGTTATTATACATGTGTTGTTTATGATCTTGCATGCTCTCCGTTACTAGTAGAGGCTCGGCCAAGTTTTTACTTTTAACTCCAAGAGGGAGTACTTATGCTCGATAGTGGGTTCATGCCTCGCATTGACACTCGGGACGAGTGACGTAAAGTTCTAAGGTTGTGTTGTGCCGTTGCCACTAGGGATAAAACATTGGCGCTATGTCCGAGGATGTAGTTGTTGATTACATTACGCACCATACTTAATGCAATTGTCTCGTTGCTTTGCAACTTAATACCGGAGGGGGTTCGGATGATAACCTCGAAGGTGGACTTTTTAGGCATAGATGCAGCTTGGATGGCGGTCTATGTACTTTGTCGTAATGCCCAATTAAATCTCACTATACTTATCATGTCATGTATGTGCATTGTTATGCTCTCTCTATTTGTCAATTGCCCGACCGTAATTTGTTCACCCAACATGCTTTTATCTTATGGGAGAGACACCTCTAGTGAACTGTGGACCCCGGTCCATTCTTTAATACTGAAATACAAATCTGCTGCAATACTTGTTTTTACTATTTTCTCTCGCAAACAATCATCTTCCACACAATACGGTTAATCCTTTGTTACAGCAAGCCGGTGAGATTGACAACCTCACTCGTTTCGTTGGGGCAAAGTACTTTGGTTGTGTTGTGCAGGTTCCACGTTGGCGCCGGAATCTCCGGTGTTGCGCCGCACTACATCCCGCCGCCATCAACCTTCAACGTGCTTCTTAGCTCCTCCTGGTTCGATAAACCTTGGTTTCTTTCTGAGGGAAAACTTGCTGCTGTGCGCATCATACCTTCCTCTTGGGGTTGCCCAACGAACGTGTGAAATACACGCCATCATGGGGCCAGGAGGATATTGCACTTCAGAGCCTAAGTGGGAGAAGATGGAGAACGACCTAAGGGTGCGAGGAATCCCTCTAGGTACAAAGGGATGGGACCCACGGGCCAAAAGCTGGTGGTACGGGCATGGGGGTCGCTAGACCCGGAGATATGGAGGTGTGTTCACTAGAAGAAAGTGTTTACTCCCACCGTTGCCTTATTAAAGCAATGGCCAAAGCTCAAGCGGGGAAGATCAAGTTCAACAGAGAGAACGACGCGCTGCCAATAGCCCTCGGAAATCCTGAACACCCAGGACGTGTACGACGCAAAGGCGCCCTTCCATGGAAAGAAGGGTTTCCCCAGGACAATGACCCGTACAGTTATAAAAGCCGTAAGAGAAAGACGGAACGGGATGCAGATCGTATGGGGAGGATGGAACTGGAACTATTTGAGGTGAATAAGATGGTGCAGGAACTAGTAAAAGACATACGATTGGAAGGGCCGCATGAAGATCGTGCACCGGATGTCGGAAGTCAGCAGCGGAGAAGCAGCGCGGCTTCCACGGAAGCCCCGGCTGGTGCTAATGCACCCTTGGCCCCGGCTGGTGCTAACGCACCGATGCTCCATATTGGTGCACCGGAGCCTCGCTACCCCGTGGACGATGTACATGAGATGAATGATTGTGAGTTGCATTATCCAATGGGGAACATTTCCATGAAGGTGGCGATCGGCAGCGCTTTACCTTGTATACCTGGCCGGAGCACTCCACCACAACAATCCCATTGCAGATGGCTATGCTCGTGTCACGGTGGATGACATAGTCTAAGGGTGTGAGGACCTGCAGATTGACTATGCTACACCCGAAGGGTATGTGAGACTTCCAGATGTCAAGCGCCAAATCGTTCTATGGAAAAAGAAGTACATCAAGTTTCCAGGCAAGGCGCCAAGGCCACCGACCCTGTGGAATCACTCAACAAGTCCACCCCCCTCCGGTGGTGGTGGTGGTCCACCTACACCTCCTTCATGTCAGCCGACGCCGCCCCCAATCCACCTCCGGCGGGTAAGCAGACGCCGCCCCCCAGTCCACCTCCAGCGGGTAAGAAGACGCCGCCCCCCCAGTCCAACTCCGGCAGGTACACCGCCACCTAGTCCACCTCCGGCGAAGAAGCATAAGCATGGGGTTACGGGGGGCAGCAAGGCAACCCCCTCCTGGACTATTAACACGGAGCCTTATGTACCTAAGACCACAAGGGTACCAATGCCATCACTGAAGCCTCTCCTCCCAAGACCTTGGGAACTTAGTGTCCAGGAAACCGATGTGGCCGCGGCTGCTCACCATGAGAAATGGAAGGCGGAAGTCAAGTCGAAAAAAGAGCTTGAGCCCAAGCTGGTATATACTGAGAAGCAAAATAAGTGGGCTAAGGATTTTTTGACGACACCGTCCCAAATCCAGCAGAATCTTTTAGACGACTATGAACGTGAATTCCTTAGGCAAAAATCATTACGGGAAAAAGCCTTGGTGGCGGAGAAGAAAGCAAGTAAAAAATGCGGGAAACAAGTTTCCTAGCTCGGGGAACAGACAAAACAATCGACCCCCCCGCTCAAAGTGGAAGCCGGTCCTTCCGTTGGGCGTCCTTCAGAGCCGATATGGACAAGGACATGGAACTATTGGACCCCGCTATCCTAGCAGCTGCTAGCGCACAAGGAATGACTATAACGGCGGCCAAAGAAAGAGGGCCCGAGTTCGGTATGACTCTTCGTGCATTGTTAGGCCTTGAGGATGCGCCAATAAGTGAGGTGGCATTTACATATGTGCTGAATGGGCCTCTCGTCGAGCCTGCGCAGGAAGCGAGTCTACCAACACAAATGCGAAAGCTGCTATATTGGTACAAGAATTTCATAAAAAATAAGGCCGGCAAAGAATATATTTATGCGGAAGTTAGAGAGGAGCATCACTTCAAACATTAATATGTACAAGTTCATATGAGTGAATTGTTCCAGTTGTTCAATCTGCGTGATCTCGACAAATCTATCCTGAGTTGCTACGTTCTGTAAGTGATCGATTTATTTCTATAATTAAATCTCTCCTCATCTCGTTCATTGTCTGCACTATATTGTCCTAACTATATTCTTGTGTACGCTATTATGCAGAATGAACCTTGGGGAATGCAAAAGAAGGAACATCCTTGATGTTGGGTTCATTGACCCACAAATCATTAATGGATTAGAAAATCACCCCCAAGACGTGGAGAGAGACCTTTAAAAGTTTCTTACAAAGCAGGAACTCAAAAGTGATATTCTATTTTCTTACCATTTTAGGTGAGTGTTTCTGCCTTGTGCATATTCTCTTTTGTTTACGCCATATTATGTCTAATCGATGAGTTATGCATTACTGTGCATGTAACGTATTCACAGGTTTCACTGGATTCTGCTAATAATTCAATTTGACAACTCCAGAGTTAAAATCATGGGCTCTCTGAATATGGATCCAAAGCATTGGCTCAACATGAGATTAATGCTGCAAAAGTAATTATTTTCAATCATTTGCGCACTATATTAGCCTCTTTCATTCATTTCCTGATATCAAGTAACTAATAACTCCCTCGTTCATTTAATTTCTTTGCCCTGCAGGGTTTGGAAACGGTTCAAAGATAACATAACCTGTGAATTTGAAGATCAACTAACATTTAGAAGGTTAGCTCATGTTTCTACTCAGCCAAAGGGGACCAATCTATGTAGATACTATGTTTGTGAGTTCATCCGGGGACTCACCTCTGAGCGGAGGGCTCGAGATATCAACTTGCGGATGTGTGACTTGTGGGATAAGCTTGATCCAGAAGCTCGCTTCGGACCAATTCAAGAAGAGTTAGCAGGATTTTTGATGAGGGAGGTCCTCAATCCTAATGGTCAACACTATTACGAGGACGACGAATTCTAATGCATCCGACATCCACTTGATAATTGTATATGGAAACTTGTTTGAAGTTGTATATGGTCACCGGCGGCCCGAGATTGAATATTATATATTCCTCTTGAATTGTTCTTGTTTGAAATTTCAAACTTGTTTGAAATTGTATATTCATATGCATCAACGTGTAACGTGTATATAGTAGCGTAGAATATGTGTACTGAAACTTCTTTGAAATTAAAATAGAATACAAAAAAAAATAAAAAAAATGAAAACACAACTAAATAAAACCAGATTTATGGGGGTTTAAACTCTAAACCTGCGGAGACCTTTAGTCCCGGTTGATCTGGCCAACCGCGACTAAAGATCCTCCGCCCCGACGAGCGCCTGCACCCCATGTGGATGGGTTAGTATCGCATAATTAGTCCCCGTTACCAACCGGGACTAAAACCCCTTTTTCTACCAGTGCTAGTTCCCCGAGTTCGCCTCCACCTCCAGCAACACCCATTGGACAATGTATGGTAGCTCCAGCTTGGCATTCCTTTTTCTTCGAGGTTTTGACGCTTTCTCATGCCTGGTGCATTTAGAAGCAGAGTATGAACAAGTTATTTAACATGACCCCTAGTAGGAGTTACTGACATGAGCATTTAAAAACAGATCTCAGCATGCCAGTTCATGTAGTCATGAAGGACCACAAAGCTCTCGATTGACAATTCAATTTGAGTTTCACTTCAGCCATATGTAGCTGTAACATCTCTTCACAATATTCATATTTGGCCCGATTGTAGCTGTAACATCTCTGCAGCAAGAGCCTTGTTTTCCAGCAAAAAAATGTTACGGGAAATTTTCCATGCTGATTTGGTGTCTAAACAAAAGTGTGTTCGTGATCATAAAACAAAGGGTGGTCACATTGGCACATATTTTGAAATGGACGGAGGGAGTAGATACAATCAAATGGTAAACAGAAAACACGTTCACAACCAAATATGTAGACATGGAATTGGATCCACCCACTTAGAGCACCTCCAGCCGTTGGCGCTCTCCACGGCAAAATCTGGCGCTAAATAGCGTCGAATTGGACGAAACTTTGACGTGGGGAGCGTCGAACTTCTAGCCGCCCCCCAAGCTAGACGCCCGAAGATCGGCGCTTTTGGCTTTAGTTTCACAAATAAACTCAAAGTTTGACGAATTTGACAAATTCCAATATTCGGCTTATTTTTACAAATAAACTTTACAGTTCAACAAAGTAAGCAAATAATTTAACAAGTTTTGAAACAAATTAAATGGAAATTAATTGGTGTTGCTTCGAAGCCTCCATATGTGCTCCACAAGCCTGCATCTGTTGATGCATTGTGGAGTCTTGAATCTCCTGGCACATAGCGATGAACGAAGCCCACGATGCCGACACCTGATGATTAGGTTGTGCAAGAGGACCCTCTCTGTCATATGGTGCAGCTTGCTCGCTAGAGGAAATGGATACTTTCGCTCATTCTCAATAATCATGTTGTGTAAGCACACACAACAGTTCATCACCCCCCAATCTGATCTTTGGACCAAGTCATAGCGGGTAACCAGAGTACAACAAATCTCTGCTGGAGGACACCAAATGCACGCTCGATGTCCTTTCGGTAACCTTCTTGTTCCTTGACAAACTCCGCCTCCTTCCGGAGGTCGGGACTTGAGATAATCTTCAGAAATGTTGCCCACTTTAGATAGATACCGTCTGCAAGATAGTATCCGTTGTTGTAGTGCCAACCATTGATCACAAAGTCAATCGGGAGAGCATGACCCTCAACAAGCTTGGAGAAGATCGACGGGCACTGCAAGACGTTGATGTCGTTGTTGGATCCCTGCATACCAAAGAAGGAGTGCCAAATCCAGAGATCATGGGTAGCCACTCCCTCAAGTATCACATTGCAGCCTTTTTTGTGACCCCTTGTGCATTTCCCGCCAGGCAAACGAATAGTTATTCCATTTCCAATGCATGCAGTCAATGCTTCCAAGCATCCCGGAAATCCTCGAGCTTCATTGAAAGCGAGGATCCGGGCAGTGTCTTCGACAGTGGGTGATCTCAAGTAGATGTCCCCTCCGTTTAATTTTGACCTTGTTATAACTTTGAGGGACGCTGACGCTGCTAGCTGATGGGTTCCGGATGTCAGCCTTCTTGTACGAGAAACTTGAGATATCTTGCTTTTTTACCCGTGATATTGCGGGATACTTGCCTTTTTTCAATCCCTTCCGCTTGATTTTACATTTTAAAAGTTGAGGGACACTGCTGGCTAATTGGTCCCCGATGTCAGCCTCCCCGTACAAGAAACGTGTAATCTCTTGATTATTTTGCCGACAATAAACAGTGTATTTCGCTCTAAGCTATTGCAACGGATAAATTAAATCTTTATTTATACATAAATGAACGTATATGTTGAAACTCCTTGTTTTTTGTTTTTTGCGAAGCATAGAACTTTCCTGTTTTGGAGTGGACTGATAGTTCGAAGGTCTAAATGGCCACATGCATCCCCAATTGAAATATTTGTCACTTCTTTTTTGGCGGAAAAAGTTTTGCTAATCCTCTTTGGAATCAGAGAAAGGCATGATACTTCAAATCAAGAAGGTTGTAATTCTCTTTCTGCAAAGGTTGTATTTGTAGATAGCTAAGGTGGATTCGAACATGTCGTGGTTCAAGCAGCTCAGGTAAGCTTTCTTGCCCTGATTAATGTTAGTTGTGTATAGCAAGGTCAAGACATGTGGCTCGGTGTCATGAATCTAGTTGAATCATGTTGTGGGTTCAATCTGCTAGGTCTCTAACGTCTCAGCCAAAATACAAATTAAGTTCTTTGTTCTAAAACGGAAATGAAAATTAAGATGAACACAAATATTTGTTACCACAATAGCTAATCATAGATACATACTTGCAAAGAGCAAAATCTTGCCACAGTTTTACCACCCATACAGTTAATTAGAAGTTCAGATAAGATAATCTTATATAACTATTACTACAAATGCATTTGCTAAGGGCTCATGGGACAACAGAACTATACAGCCAGGAACTTCATGACCAGCATGTTGTAGTGCCATCGAGAGATCTTGACCTTGAACTTTGATCCAATGCGAAGTTTGGCACCGTCAATAAAAAAATTCCACCTAGAAGTAACAACCAAGCGGCCATCTGTGGGACTGACGGAGTACCGTCCCTCCACGTTGAGACCTTCACTCCTCATGACGAGGGATATCTGACCCTTCTGCCGGCATTGAGATTCTTAGAGATACTTTTAGGAAATTTCTGATTCAAAGCAAGAGATAGCACCAAAAATTAGTCAATGGCAGTAATGCACTAAACCATGTGAGACTTTGAGCAGAGAAGACATCAAGATAAGAGCAGTTATGCTGTCATATACTCACGAACATAGCCTTCAGATGCATCCTGGTCACCACACGAGTGGCTATTGCTATGACCTCAGACCTCGGTGATCTGGCTGGGCAGGTGCAGGAGCCCGTGCTGGTACACGAGCTGGTGCTGATTTAGGAGTCTGCTAGGCAGGTGCAGTAAACGGGGCCTCTAAAGGAACCGGTCCTGATGCAGGAGCGTGCTAGGAAGGTGTAGTATAGGGGGTCTCTATAGGAACCGATGCTGATGTAGGGTGATGACCCACAAGTATAGGGGGTGTATCGTAGTATCTTCGATAAGTAAGAATGTCGATCCCAACGAGGAGCAGAAGGTGTTGACAAGCGGTTTCGATGAAGGATTCACCGTAAATGCTCACGGACAAGTATTCGGGGGTTTTGATGTAACGTGATGAATAAAGTACGAGTAAGTAAAGTGCGAGAGTAATAATTGCAGCGAGTGGCCCAATCCTTTTTAGCACAAAGGACAAGCCGGTTAGTTTACTTATAATGACCAAACGTTCTCGAGGACACACGGGATTTTAGTCTAGTGCTTTCGCTACATACGGCTAATTAATCTTCATTGTTTTGATAAGTGTTGTGTGGGTGAACCTATGCTAATGTACCGCCCTTCCTAGGACTAATACATACATGTGATTATACCCCTTGCAAGCATCCGCAACTACAAGAAAGTAATTAAGATAAATCTAACCACAGCCTTAAACTCCGAGATGTTGCTATCCCTCCCGCATCGATATACCAACGGGGCTCAAGTTTCGTCACTCCGGCAACCCCGCAATTGGCAAACGAGTACAAGATGCATTCCCCTAGGCCCATAAAGGTGAAGTGTCGTGTAGTCGATGTTCACACGACACCACTAGAAGAATAACACCACAACTTAAATATCATAACATTGAATATTACTCAACCATACTTCACTACTAACATTTAGACTTCACCCATGTCCTCAAGAACTAAACGAACTACTCACGAGACATCATATGGAACATGATCAGAGGTGATATGATGATGAATAGCAATCTGAACATAAACCTTGGTTCAACGGTTTCACTCAATAGCATCAATAACAAGTAGAAATCAACACCGGGAGAGTTTCCCCTATCAAACAATCAAGATCAAACCCAAATTGTTACAGCGGTGACGAGGTGCAGTGGTGGAGACGGCGGTGATGATGATGAAGATGATGGTGATGGTGATGGAGATGATGTCCAGCTCGATGACGGTGACGATGGCGTCGATTTCCCCTCCGGGAGGGAATTTCCCCAGCAGATCTCAGCCTGCCGGAGAGCTCTTTTCTCTCCGGTGTTCTCCGCCCGCGAGGCGGCCGTGGCTCTTCGCGACGTACCCCTCGAGCTTAGGTTTTCGGGACGAAGACGTACGCGAAGAAAAGGAGGCGAGAGGGGCCGTGGGCCCCCTCCTCACAGGGCGGCGCGGCCGGGCCTTGGGCCGCGCCGGCCTATGGGGTGGGCCCACCTCGGGTCCCCTCGGCTCCCCCTTCCGGCTCCCTTCGTCTTCCGGAAAAATAGGATTTTTCATATAATTTCCGTCAACCGTTGATCTTCCGAAATATTGCATTCGACGGTGCTTTTTCCAGCAGAATCCCGACTCCGTGCGCGATCCCCAAATAATCATGAAACATGCAAAATAGATGAAATAACATAAGTATCATCTCCAAATATGAAATATATCAATGAATAACAACAAATTATGATATAAAATAGTAATGCAAAATGGACGTATCAACTCCCCCAAGCTTAGACTTCGCTTGTCCCCAAGCGAAACTGAGCTCAGTAAACAAGACCACATGTTTATGGAGTGAAGAGTCGATAAATAAATAAAATACGGACAAGAAGCATCATATTAACTCACACAAGACATTCTAGTAGACAACTTCCTCACATGATTCAACTTGAAACAAGTAGAAGGAAATCACAAATAAAGGTGCATAAGAAATCATAATTGGTGATGGCAAACTTTGTTCTTGGTCAGAGAACAGTTAACAGATTATACTTATCTATTGAGCAGCGCTCTCATATTAAAGCTTATGGTAAACTTGCATACTCAATCATCGTAATCTTCTCATAATCATTGATAACTTTCAAAGCTATATACATTCAGATAAAACTTGTACTAAACAAGGAAGAGTAAAAGGCATGATGAAATAGATCACAATATAAATGGTTTGATCACAACAACTCAAGTGCTTGCTTGAGATGGAGGGAAGTAGGTTTACTGACTCAACATAAAGATAAAAGAAAGGCCCTTCACAGAGGGAAGCAGGGATTAAATCATGTGCTAGAGCTTCTTGAGTTTTGAAATCATATAGAGAGCATAACAGTAAAGTTTTTTAGAGGTGTTTGTTGTTGTCAACAAATGGTAGTGGGTACTCTAACCCCCTTGCCAAACAGACCTCCAAAGAGCGGCTCCCATGAAGGACGTTATTTCTACCAGCAAGGTACATCATCCCTCTTCTCTTTTGTTTACACATGTACTTTAGTTTATTTAAGGATGACACTCCCCCAACCTTTGCTTACACAAGCCATGGCTAACCGAATCTCCGGGTGCCTTCCAACAATCTCATACCATGGAGGAGTGTCTATTGCAAAATTAAGTTGCTTACTGATGAATCAGGGCAAAACATGTGAAGAGAATTATTAATGAAAGTTGATTAATTGGGGCTGGGAACCCCGTTGCCAGCTCTTTTGCAAAATTATAGGATAAGTGGATGAAGCCACTAGTCCATTAGTGGAAGTTGCCTAACAAGATTGAAAGATAAAACACCACATACTTTCTCATGAGCTATAAAACATTGACACAAATAAGAAGTAGTAGTTTTTGAATTGTTTAAAGGTAGCACATGAAGTATTTACTTGGAATGGCAGGGGAATACCACATAGTAGGTAGTTATGGTGGACACTGATAGCATAGGTTTGGTTTAAGGGTTTTGGATGCACGAGAAGTATTCCCTCTCAGTACAGGTCTTTGGCTAGCAAGGTTAACTAGCAAGCATAAGAGTTGAGGGAAACAAACAAATATACATGTGATAGAAACAATCATGCATCTTCCTTGTAAGCACAAACAAATTTAACTTCAGAATACTAAGCTAAGAACTAACAAGAAAGATAATAACATAGCTACATGTATTTCCTCTTCTCTTCTTAAAACTCAAAGTGGTGTTGCTATTGACCAATGCTAAGTTTGCCAAAACCAAATAGATTTACTTAATGCTCCCAAAGTGATACCAATACTAACAACAAGATCAATCATATAATAGAGATTGCAAACTAAAATAAGATGTGCAATATGTAAATGATAAGGCTTCTCATTAATATTCCATAACGATAACTCACACCAAGGGATACATAGATAACCAACTAAAGAGAGATACTTCCATACCGCAACACATCTTATATGATAACTTCCCTACTCATGATATGACACTACTTGAAAGTAAAAAGGTAAAAGATAGTGATGATGTGATACCGCGACACTCCCCCAAGCTTGGAACAAACCAAGGGGATGCCAATACCGATGATGAATTACTCCTTCAGCGGTGGTGATGGTAGATTCCCGATAAGCTTCTCAACGAGCTCCTTTAGCTCATCAATCCTGTACGTGAGGTTGCGGATCATCTCTGAATTGTGCTCGACGCGGTTAAGAAGAACGTCCGACGGCGAGTCCCAACTCCTAGAGTTGTTTCCCCACTCTTCAGCCTCAGGCTTCATCCTTCCTGCAGCGTTAGAATGATCTATATCCCAGTTGCTGGGCAGCAGACCGTTTGGGAACCCTTTCAGTTTGACTATTATGAATTAGAATGTGGAAGGGGTGATAGGTGCCTGGTGGAGATGTCCTTGGAGCTAGGTAGTGACGTGGAACTCTTCCTCCGGTGCTAATCCGTGCGCTTTTCTTGGTGTTGAACGGGTTTGACACCACTCCGATGCTTGCGACGGTGGCACGCGGGCGTACTCGCGGAACTTCCTCAACTTCCTCTTCATCCTCCTTGACTTCTTCTTTCAACTCGGGGTCTTGAATATCTTTTTCCGAAAGCTCCTTGTCCTTGTTGTTGGAGACCATGGTGCTTCTAGATCAAAGACGGATCCTGGCAGAAACAGCTCGAAACAAAACACGTCGAGAAAACGATATACGGACCTCCAGGGGTCCGGGGGATTATATAGCAAAAAATTTCACGACAAACGGAAAGTACCAGGTCGAACCAGAGTCGGAGAGGGGCGACGAGGCGGCCTCCTCACAAGGCGGCGCGGCCAGGCTGGGGCCCACGCCGGCCTGTGGGGGCACGCCCTCGTGCGTCTCCTCCACTCCGTTTCGATCTCTTAATTTTCATATTTTCCAAAAGTTGCAAAAACATTGTTCGGAAAGTTAAACGCGGACTTTTTCTTACCAGAACTGTTACCTATTCAAAGTCGGACTCTGCAGGACTGTCAACTTGGCCTTTGATGAAGGCTTCCGGAGTTACCACTTGAATAACATCAACATCTTCATCATAAGAATCACTCGAGATGTAATTCTTGAGTCTTTGTCCATTCACCACTTGTGTGGCATTACCTTGCAGAGAGCTAATTTTAATTGCTCCTGATCGATACACCTCATCAATGACATATGGTCCTTCCCATTTTGAAAGTAATTTCACTGCAAAAAAATCTGAGACGAGACCGATACAATAGGACTTTATCTTCAACATTAAATTCTCTTTTGATAATTCTTCTATCATGCCATTTCTTAACTTTATCTTTAAAGAGTTTAGCATTTTCATAAGCCTCACTTCTCCATTCATCTAGAGAACTCAATTGTAGCAATCTTTTCTCACCGGCAAGTTTAGGATCTTTATTTAGTTCTCTCACGGCCCAGTAAGCTTTGTGCTCTAGTTCTAAAGGTAAATGGCAAGCTTTCCCATAAACCATTTTATACGGTGACATACCCATGGGATTTTTATAAGCGCTTCTATAAGCCCATAGTGCTTCCTTCAATTTAATAGCCCAGCTTCTTTCTAGATTTATTAACAGTCTTTTGCAAGATAGATTTAATCTCTCTATTTGATAATTCTACTTGCCCACTAGTTTGAGGATGATAAGCGTAAGCAATTCTATGATTAATACCATATTTAGCAAGAGTTTTTCTAAAACCACCATGAATAAAATGAGAACCTCCATCAGCCATAATATATCTAGGAACTCCAAATCTAGGAAAAATAATATCTAAAAGCATTCTTAAAGAGGTCTCACCATCAGCACTTTTTGTAGGTATGGCTTCCACCCATTTAGTAACATAATCAACAGCGACAAGTATATGAGTGTTACCTTCGAAGAAGGGAAAGGACCCATGAAGTCAAATCCCCAACAATCGAATGGTCAATAACAAGAGTATAATTCATAGGCATTTCATTGCGTCTGGAGATATTACCAACCCTTTGACATTCATCACAAGATAAAATAAACTTCCTTGCATCTTTGAAGAGAGTTGGCCAATAAAAACCTGATTGTAGAACCTTTTGCGCAGTTCTATCTCCGGCGTGATGTCCTCCATAAACACTACCATGACATTTACTCAATATCTCTTGTTGTTCATATTCAGGAACACATCTTCGCAGAATACCATCCACTCCTTCTTTATATAAGTGTGGGTCATCCCAAAAATAATGCCTCAAGTTATAAAAGAATTTCCTCCTTTGCTGAGCTGAAAAGGTTGGAGGCAAGTACTTGGATACAATAAAGTTAGCATAATCAGCGTACCAAGGGCTATCTCGCGAGCTCACCTTTATTACAGCCAATTGTTCATTTGGAAAACTATCATTAACAGGAACAGGATCATAAGTAATATTTTCCAATCTAGACAAATTATCAACAACAGGATTATCAGCACCTTTCCTATCTATAATATGCAGATCAAATTCTTGCAAAAGAAGTACCCATCTAATAAGCCTTGGCTTAGCATCTTTCTATGTTATAAGGTATCTAATTGCAAGCATGATCAAGTATGAATTGTAACTTTTGAATCAACAATATAGGATCTAAACTTATCACAAGCAAAGACTACAGCTAATAATTCTTTTTCAGTTGTAGCATAATTTCTTTGAGCAGCGTCAAGAGTTTTGCTAGCATAATGAATAACATTCAATTTCTTATGTACTCGCTGTCCAAGAACAGCGCCTACAGCAAAATCACTAGCATCACACATAATCTCAAAGGTAAATTCCAATCAGGAGGTTCAACTAAAGGAGCAGTTGTTAAGGCTTTCTTTAGAGTTTCAAAAGCTTCCTTACAATCATCATCAAAAACAAAAGGTACATCTTTTTGAAGAAGATTAGTAAGAGGCTTTGAAATCTTAGAAAAGTCTTTAATAAATCTCCTATAAAACCCAAGCATGACCAAGAACACTACGAATACCTTTAACATCCCTAGGATAGGGCATCTTCTCAATTGCTTCAACTTTAGCTCTATCAACTTCAATACCTCTCTCGTAAATTTTATGTCCCAATACAATTCCTTCATTAACCATAAAGTGGCACTTCTCCCAATTAAGAACAAGATTAGTTTCTTCACATCTCTACAATACTTTATCAAGGTTTCGCAAGCAATTATCAAAAGAATTCTCATAGACAGAAAAATCATCCATGAATACCTCTACAATACTCTCACAAAAGCCATGAAAAATAGCGGACATGCATCTTTGAAAAGTAGCAGGAGCATTACATAAACCAAAAGGCATACGCCTATAAGCATAAGTTCCATAAGGACAAGTGAAAGTGGTTTTCTCTTGATCTTTAGTTTTAACAGCAATTTTTGAAACCCAGAATAACCATCAAGAAAGCAAAAATGATTATTTTTAGACAACCTTTCTAACATTTGATCAATAAATGGTAAAGGGTAATGATCTTTCTTAGTAGCCTTATTAACTTTTCGATAATCAATGCACATTCTATACCCTACAACTACTCTTTGAGGGATGAGCTCATCATTATCATTAGGCACAACAGTCATTCCTCCTTTCTTAGGAACACAATGCACAGGACTAACCCATCTACTATCAGCAATAGGATATATAATACCAACTTCAAGAAGTTTTAATACCTCATTCCTTACCACATCCTTCATCTTCGGAATTAGACGACGTTGATGTTCAACAACAGGCTTTGCATCATCTTCCATATTGATAGCATGTTGGCAAATAGAGGGAGAAATCCCCTTCAAGTCATCAAGAGTATAGCCAATAGCTCCTCGGTGTTTCTTCAATATTTCCAATAACCTTTCTTCCTCAATATCCGAAAGCTTAGAACTAATAATAACAGGATATATTTTCTTATCATCAATATGAGCATACTTAAGATTATCAGGCAATGGTTTTAAATCAAAAACAGGATCTTCCTTTGGCGGTGGTGTTGTACCTAGATCTTCAACCGGCAAGTCATGTTTAAGAATAGGTTGACGAAGGAAAATTTCATCAAGCTCATTTCTTTCTTCCCTAAAGACTTCACTCTCACTATTCTCCAAATGTTGCTGCAATGGATTATTAGGAGCAAGAGCAATAGACGCACACTGTTCAACTCTAAAATCATTATTAGGCAAATCAGCTTTATAAGGAGTTTTGGCAAATTTAGAGAAATTAAACTCATAAGATTCACCAGCAAATTTGGTCATTATTTTTTCCTTCTTGCAATCTATAACAGCTCCACAAGTATTTAGGAAAGGTCTACCAAAAATAATAGGACAATACTTACTAGCAGCAGAACCAAGTACCAAAAAGTCAACAGGATATTTAATCTTACCACATAGAACTTCCACATCTCGAACAATACCAATAGGAGAGATAGTTTCTCTATTAGCTAGCCGAATAACCACATCAATATCTTCAAGTTCACAAGAACCAATTTCATGCATGATCTCCGTATAAAGTTCATAAGGAATGGCGCTAATACTTGCACCAATGTCACATAAACCATAATAACAATGATCACCAATTCTAACAGAGCATAGGAACACTAGCTTTCCTAGACTTATTAGGATGCGAAACAATATTAGAAGCATCTTCATAGAAAATAATATGACCATCTTCTACATTTTCAGTCACAAGATCTTTAACTATTGCAACAGCAAGTTCAACCTTAATTTGTTCTTCAGGTTCCACAGGTTTCTTTGCACTTTTATTAACCGCACTAGATATGACAGAGTACTCCTTCATTTTAGCAGGGAAAGGAGTTTTCTCAATATAAGCTTCAGGAAGAATATGATCAACAGTTTCAATTATAGCACATTTATTTATAGATGGATCAATTTTATCTTTATATGGTTCATGATACTTATCAAAATTCTTCCTAGGCAATTCAAAGTGAGACGCAAAAGCTTTATAAAGATTTACAACGATTTGAGAATCAAGACCATAAGTAGCACTAATATTACGAAATTTATCAAGTATCCATAAAAACTTCAATGCATTTATAATCAAAGTTTATACCGACTCTCTATCTTTGTCGTTCTCCCATCCTTCAGTATTCTCCTGGATCCGATCAAGAAGGTCTCTTTTAAACTCTTCTTTATTGAGTGTAAATGATCCAGTAACAAGAAGTATCCAAGCAAAGTCTTATCTTGAAAAGACAATCTTGCATAGAAATTATCAATAATAATATTACCAGGAAGCTCATGAATGGGGCATTTGAGCATTAAGGACTTCAATCTCCCCCAAGCTTGGGCAATACTTTCTCCATCATGAGTCCAGAAATTATATATGCGGTTCCGATCTTTGTGAATTTCACTTGGAGGATAGAATTTGGAATAAAATAAAGGCACAATGTCCTCCCAATCAAGAGAATCCCTATTCTTCAGCAATTTATACCAGTGCGCTGCTTTACCAGACAACAATATAGAGAATAGTTTCTTCCTAACTTCATCCATAGCAATACCTGCACATTTGAATAACCCGCATAATTCATGTAAAAACAAGTAAATGATCACCAGGATGGACAGTTCCATCCCCTTCATAGCGGTTATCCACAACACGTTCAATAATTTTCATAGGTATTTTGTATGGAACCTCTTTCTCACCTGGCGCCTCATCCACTACCTTTGCAGTAGTAGTAGATTTCCCAAAGAGGAATTCAAGAGAAGACCTCTCCATATTAATTTATAGCAGCAGGCAGAAATAAAAACAGCACGTACAGTAAAAGTTTCCCTTACCAATTCCACTTACCAATAGCGCTTCACTCCCCGGCAACGGCGCCAGAAAATAGTCTTGATGACCCACAAGTATAGGGGGTGTATCGTAGTATCTTCGATAAGTAAGAATGTCGATCCCAACGAGAAGCAGAAGGTGTTGACAAGCAGTTTCGATGAAGGATTCACTGTAAATGCTCACAGACAAGTATTCATGGGGTTTTGATGTAACAGATGAATAAAGTACGAGTAAGTAAAGTGCGAGAGTAATAATTGCAGCGAGTGGCCCAATCCTTTTTAGCACAAAGGACAAGCCGGTTTGTTTACTTATAATGACCAAACGTTCTCGAGAACACACGGGATTTTAGTCTAGTGCTTTCGCTACATACGGCTAATTAATCTTCATTGTTTTGATAAGTGTTGTGTGGGTGAACCTATGCTAATGTACCGCCCTTCCTAGGACTAATACATACTTGTGATTATACCCCTTGCAAGCATCCGCAACTACAAGAAAGTAATTAAGATAAATCTAACCACAACCTTAAACTCGAGATCCTCGCTATCCCTCCCGCATCGATATACCAACGGGGGCTCGGGTTTCGTCACTCCGGCAACCCCGCAATTGGCAAACGAGTACAAGATGCATTCCCCTAGGCCCATAAAGGTGAAGTGTCGTGTAGTCGACGTTCACACGACACCACTAGAAGAATAACACCACAACTTAAATATCATAACATTGAATATTACTCAACCATACTTCACTACTAATATTTAGACTTCACCCATGTCCTCAAGAACTAAACGAACTACTCACGAGACATCATATGGAACATGATCAGAGGTGATATGATGATGAATAACAATCTGAACATAAACCTTGGTTCAACGGTTTCACTCAATAGCATCAATAACAAGTAGAAATCAACACCGGGAGAGTTTCCCCTATCAAACAATCAAGATCAAACCCAAATTGTTACAGCGGTGACGAGGTGCAACGGTGGAGACGGCGGTGATGATGATGAAGATGATGGTGATGGTGATGGAGATGATGTCCAGCTCGATGACGGTGACGATGGCGTCGATTTCCCCCTCCGGGAGGGAATTTCCCCGGCAGATCTCAGCCTGCCGGAGAGCTCTTTTCTCTCTCGGTGTTCTCCGCCCCGCGAGGCGACCGTGGCTCTTCGCGACGTACCCCTCGAGCTTAGGTTTTCGGGACGAAGACGTACGGGAAGAAAAGGAGGCGAGAGGGGGCCGTGGGCCCCCTCCTCACGGGCGGCGCGGCCGGAGCCTTGGGCCGCGCCAACCTATGAGGTGGGCCCACCTCGGGTCCCCTCGGTTCCCCCTTCTGGCTCCCTTCGTCTTCTGGAAAAATAGGATTTTTCATATAATTTCCGTCAACTGTTGATCTTCCGAAATATTGCATTCTGACGGTGCTTTTTCCAGCAGAATCCCGAGTCCGGTGCGCGATCCCCAAATAATCATGAAACATGCAAAATAGATGAAATAACATAAGTATCATCTCCAAATATGAAATATATCAATGAATAACAACAAATTATGATATAAAATAGTGATGCAAAATGGACGTATCATAGGGGCATGTTGGGTAGATACAGTAAACGGGGCTGGTACAGGAACCTGTGCTGATGCAAGAGACTGGGAAGCCGGTGCCGGTGCTAGTGTCGGTGCCCTTAGTGGCATCCGTTCCTGTTCCGTCAGGGGATCTGCATCTTTGATCATGTTAAACCCAGCTAGCTAGAACAGAGAGAATGGTTTAGAACAACTGTTTGGAATGTAGTAATCGAAAGATATGAGTACAAGAAAAGTTACATATTATATATTTGGAAGTGTCTCCAACTCCGTAAGCAGTTACGTATATCTTCCCTTTTGAGTTTCCGATCCTCAGCTCGTCGCCCTTCTTCAGACCGTAGTCAAACGCGAATTTTCTCCAGTCATGTCCATACAAATATGTGATGGCCTGCGTCTTGTAGACATACACCTCACAGACCGTGTAGGTGTTCATCGATTTTCCATTTCCATGCATAGTGAAAGACCCTTCATGCGAATACATCTGGTAAATCATTGGACGAAGTTCACAAGGCACAGTCTGCATGTGAAAATTGATACTAAGGTAAGAAGCAGGAAAAATGAAAGTAAGACTTTACTATACGCCGATTCATGCTAAACCAGTGAGAATACATACATGTAACTCCGTGAAGGAGTTATTATAAAGGTAGATAGAGCCATAAGAGGTGTTATACGGGGGGTATGTACATGGACCCACCATATTCCCGCAAGCTCGGCATCGGGATGGTGAAGGAAACATGGACGGACTACTGGTGCGTAGCACTAAATGTAAGCGGAAGAATTAGGTTGTGTAAAGAGCATAATTCAGAGCAATGCAAATGTTGATAGAAGAAACCAAAAGAACTCAAGGGAGTGCATAACACTATGTTACAAACTAAAGAGTGAAAATTTAGTGTATGATGAATATAAGCAAGCTAATTTGGTGTTTCCGAATTACAAAAAGCATTAGATAGAGTCGATGATAATATCAGACATAAATCATGGCATGTATATGTGGCTTAAAAAAATATACCCGAACCCTTGGATGGTTACAGCCCGACTGGTGCTTGGACTTGAGCTTATAGACGCATCCAGAAGGTGGGGTTGACACTAACTTGGTGGCAGCCTGCAGATGCCTTATTAGCAGCAGTTGGAATCCTTTTGACCAATAAAGGCTTAGCAGTTTCATTCTGCATATGAAAAATTGAATAGCAACAGATATCAACAGTGATATTGAATGAATCTATGAAACACTGATACATATAGTGTTGGATGTAACTGGAAGAATAGGGTTGTGTGTGTTTCTGAACTTTTGGTAAGCATTAGACAAAGCTGACATTAAACATACAAAGGTCAAATCATGTATGAGGATTAAGAAAATATAACTGCTTCCTGAAAAGGATACCGCCCAACTGGTTCGTGGTCTTGTGCTTGTAGAGGTTTTCATAAGATGGTGGCGGCACCATCGTCTTCACAACATCCTCTTCAGGATCATTTTTATCCATTTGAGTAGAGGCACAAAAGTTTCATCCTGCATATGAATAGGAACAGAACTCAACATTGATATCTAATAAATCTATGAGACATACTGATCCATATAGTGCGAGTTGTAAGTGAAAAAATAGGGTTGTGCATAGACAACAGTTCACAACAATGCAAATGATTACAAAAGAAACCAACGAAACTCAACAATTTATATACTAGATGAGACAGACTGAAAAGTAAAAATTTAGTGTATGACGATTGTAAGCAAACATGGTGTTTCTGAACTTTCGGTAAGCATTAGACAAAGCCAACAATAATTAAACAAACAATAATAAAATCATGTATGTGGATTAAGAAAATATACCAGATTCATTAAAAGGTCACCACCCAGCTGGCATGTGGCCTCGTGCTTGTAGACGTTTTCAGAAGATGGTGCTGGCATCATCGTCCTCACATCAGCCTCATCAGCCTCATTTTTTATACACTTGAGTAAAGGCGCAGCAGTTTCAGCTTGCATATGAATGGGAACAGATCTCAGTAGTGATATTGAATGACTCTGAAACAGACAGATGCATATAGTGCCGGATGTAAGTGGAAGAATATAGCTGTTTATAGACAACAATTCACAACAATGCAAGGGTGTGTTCGGTTCAGAAACGGCGTGGAATGAAATGGAATGGTTCCATTTCAGAGAGATGGAATGGTTCCATCCCACGTTCAGTTTGGATAAAAATGGAGGAACGGAATGGTAACTTTTTTGTTCAGATGGGAAAATTGGAGAGCTGACCAAATCGAGGTTAAACTAATCTTTTGTCTCAAAATTGTAATTAACAATGAAAAATGACATTTTAATATCAAAGTCATAATTAACAGCACCTAATGGTACTTTTAATCTAAAAAATCGCAATTAACATCGTTTTTTGTTGGGTTAGGGGAACTTGGAGAGTAGATGAACATTAGTGTATGATGATTGTAAGCAAATGAATTTGGTGTTTCTAAACTTTTTGCAAGCATTAGACAAAACAGACAACAGACAGACAAAAATCAAGGCATATATGTGGATTAAGAAAATATACCATATTCATTAAAAGGTCACCACCCAGCTGGCGCATGGCCTTGTGCTTGTAGAGGTATTTAGAAGTTGGGGGTGACATCAACATAATGGCAGCAACCTCATCAGCCGCAGTTTTGATCTTCTTTTTGAGTAAAGGCCCTAAAGTTTCAGTCTGCATATGAATAGCAAAAACTAGACCTCAGGAGTGATATTGAATTACTGTATGAGATAGACTGATGTATATAGTGGATGCTCTTAGCCTTTTGCACCATGAGCACTAGCTATGGATAGACAAAAAAATAGTTGACTCAACTTTGTCTAGATATGCATGTACTACCTCCATCCCAAAGCTTAAGGCTTATTTCTTTTTGAGAAGTCAAACCACGTAAAGTTTGACCAAACTTTTAGAACATTCTATCAACAAATATAATATTCTGTAGATACCATAGAAAATATATTTCATTATCTATTTAATGATTTTTGGTAAAAGCTTGTCAAACATGACATAGTTTGACTTTCTAAAAATAATATAAGCCCTAAGCTTTGGGATGGAGGTAATAGTATCTAGAGCTAAGACACATCTAGATATATCTGTATCTACAAATAGTTGAGTCAATTAATTTGGATCTAAGGGAGTATCAGATTCAGACTACATCATGGTAAGTTGGTTAAAAATATTTACCCCTGGGTAGTCCCTACCCAGTTTGACAGTGACATTTCGCTTTTTGTGTTGCAGATCGGGTCACGCTCCTGCAACAGGTGGGCGCTATTCTCGTTTCACATAGCCTCAGCACGGAACCTGGAGGTACCAACCTGATACATAGAATATAGAGCATGGTGTCACAAAGCCTTTAAGCACAAACAGTTGAAGACATGTGCTACTTTAAGCATCTTCCAGCACAGAAACAGATTGAGGATGCAGACAAACACTTAAAAGGAAAATAGTGGATAAGCAAACAAAGTACCTGCTTTGCGTAGGTGTGGAATCGAGCCGAGCCGGTTCGTGGCTCGGCTCGTCCAGGCTCGAGGAAAGTTGAGCCGGGCCGGCCTGGCTCGGCTTGCATCACAAACAATTCCAGAAAAGAGGCGTGTCGAGCTCGAGCCAAGCCTCGAGCTTTGAGCTTTGTGTCCACCCCTAGCTTTGCGGGTATGGGCGTAGCTCAGGCTCAGCCAACTGCCCCACATGCGTGGTGGCCTTACGCTCCATTGTCCCCCCGAGTTCTTTCTTTTCCCGTAGAAGCCGACAAAAGATACAAGTGAGGATCGACAGAAACTACAACTGTTGCAAATATCGATAAATAAAAAAAGAACACCCCAATCAAAGCAAAGGTAGCCCCCGCCCGCACCCCCATCAATCACTCCCAGCGTGAGGGTGACCAGAAAGACACCTCTTCGCCCAGAATAGGAAATGCTCCTAGCTAGACAGCAAGATCTCGAGGTGAGCAAAACGAACCAATCTTGAGAATGAAGGAGATATGCCCTAGAGGCAATAATAAAGTGGTTATTATTTATATCTTTATGTTTATGATAAATGTTTATATATCATGCTAGAATTGTATTAACCGAAACATTAGTACATGTGTGATATGTAGACAAAAAAAAGAAGTCCCTAGTATGCCTCTTAAACTAGCTTGTTGATTAATGGATGATTAGTTTCATAATCATGAACATTGGATGTTATTAATAACAAGGTTATATCATTATATGAATGATGTAATGGACACACCCAATTAAGCGTAGCATAAGATCTCGTCATTAAGTTATTTGCTATAAGCTTTCGATACATAGTTACCTAGTCCTTATGACCATGAGATCATGTAAATCACTTATACCGGAAAGGTACTTTGATTACACCAAACACCACCGCGTAAATGGGTGGCTATAAAGGTGGGATTAAGTATCCGGAAAGTATGAGTTGAGGCATATGGATCAACAAGTGGGATTTGTCCATCCCGATGACTGGATAGATATACTCCGGGCCCTCTCGGTGGAATGTCGTCTAATGTCTTGCAAGCATATGAATGAGTTCATAAGAGACCACATACCACGGTACGAGTAAAGAGTACTTGTCAGAGACGAGGTTGAACAAGGTATAGAGTGATACCGAAGATCAAACCTCTGACAAGTAAAATATCGCGAGACAAAGGGAATTGGTAATATATGTGAATGGTTCATTCGATCACTAAAGTCATCGTTGAATATGTGGGAGCCATTATGGATCTCCGGATCCCGCTATTGGTTATTGGTCGGAGTGAGTACTCAACCATGTCCGCATAGTTCACGAACCGTAGGGTGACACACTTAAAGTTGGATGTTGAAATGGTAGTTCTTGAATATGGAATGGAGTTGGAATATTTGTTCGAAGTCCCGGATGTGATCCCGGACATCACGAGGAGTTCCGGAATGGTCCGGAGAATAAGATTCATATATAGGATGTCATTTTATGTGAATAAAATGTCGCGGAAGGTTCTATGGAAGGTTCTAGAAGGTTCTAGAAAAGTCCGGAAGAAACCACCAAGGAAGGTG
>NC_061514.1:13897963-13919985 GCF_022539505.1 Lolium rigidum | reverse complement strand
CCGCACGCTTAGCGAAGCTCCGCCGGACTTCTCCACCACCACCGACACCACGCCGTCGTGCCGTCGGATTCAAGAGGAGCTACTACTTCCGCTGCCCGCTGGAACGGGGAGGTGGACGTCTTCTTCATCAACAACCGAACGTGTGACCGAGTACGGAGGTGCTGCCCGTTCGTGGCGCCGGAACCGATCGTGATCAAGATCTTCTACGCGCTTTTGCAAGCGGCAAGTGAACGTCTACCGCAGCAACAAGAGCCTCATCTTGTAGGCTTTGGAATCTCTTCAAGGGTGAGACTCGATACCCCCTCGTTGCTACCGTCTTCTAGATTGCATCTTGGCTTGGATTGCGTGTTCGCGGTAGGAAAATTTTTGTTTTCTATGCTACGTTATCCTACAGAGAAAGGAAAGAACATTACTAGTAGTACATAATCCACTTGGTCTAGATGCAGCTTGCCACTCCAAGCTGGATGCCTAGACGGTGGAGGCGGAAGGAGTGGATTGAGCTAGCGGCTTGCATCGATCGGCACTCAATCGGGAGAGAAGGGGGGTCTACATAAAGGGGAGGGGTAACATATTTTATTACACAGTGAACTTACTAATTTGACGGGTCATTACATGTGTCACTGAAACTGAAGCCCATAGTGTGGAAACCCAAATTCACTTGAAGCTGCCTGGCGGGAGGCATTGGCGCGTCAAGAAAAACCACCGAATTGTAGCGGGGAACTTAAACATTTCACAAAAAATCGAAATTCAAGCACACCGCCACACGCCAATCACGCGGGCTGTTCTTTCTTCCTCCTCCCATATCCGAAAACCCCCCAAATCCCAACTCAAAAAAATCCCAAATCCCATGGTCACCATGTATGCCCTCGTTGACCCGCTGGAGATTGTTCCCGGACGAGGCAGACTCCCCGCCCTGAGATCCCGAGTTCCGTCCATCCTCGAGGCACTGGGTGTTATCTCGCAGCCACGGCTCGAGGGTGTTGCAGAGGAAGTTTCACCGGAAAGTGCTCATGGAAACCGTGCAAACTCACTGGCGCGCTGTATCCTGAGAGGAACTGGTCAAAACTTTGCGATTCGGAAAAAAATTGCAGACCAGGAACTGATCAAAGCTTCATCGATGGCTTGCCGCGAGAGGCTTGGAGTCCAGAGTCAATAAACTAACTGCTTGAGGACTTGGGAGTTAACAAATGCATCTAGATACATCCATATTTAGACAAAATTGAGTCAATTAATATGAATCAGAGGAAAGTACCTGAAAATGTTTAATGCTACCGATTAATGCGCTGGTAGGACTCGCTGTAGAAGTAATTATACTACTACACATACGATGAACTGATTGTGTGGGTGTCAAATTTTGCAATACGATCATCCATTGAATGCTGAATTATAGTTCTAGCGCTAAAGGCGTACAAATCATAACATAGATAGTACATACTACACCAGAAGAACATAAGAGTACGAATCATAAAGTAGCTCAATATTTTTAATCAGGGTTGGGTGGTCTTGAGACTACCCGGACGCCCCTGATGACCTTCGAACATGCAACCACTTTAACGCAAAGTTGTGTACTCGGTACATGGCCTCCTTCTGTAGGTTGGATAATCTCAGGTGCAGGATCTTCATCTATGAAAGGCTCGTCACCAGTACCATCCACAGGTGCATCAGACCTAAAGAAGTTATACAATCGGTACCATCAAGGTGCATGTATCTCTTCTGCTGATAAATCACATGCCCGAAACCTCAGGTGTAGCTGTCTGATAATCATCTTCATGATTATTATCAAACTGAGATTCATCTTCAACTCTCCGATCAAACTGAGAGACCTATTCAATTCTATGCTTCTGCAATTAATACATCAACCGATTAGAAAAACATCTAAGGGATGCAACCTGAACAAATGTCGTTTTACAGATTTACCTTCTCATCTGGCATAGCACATGTCCCAGAGCTGGAACCTGTTTCATGAAGCAAGCGCTTTTTCTCTCCTTCCCGTTCATCCATCTGCAACAAGTTAAATTTGAGTACAGAACATTGCACAACAATGCAAATTATTGATCAAAACAGCGGCATCATCAATATAAATAATTAACTACATATGCCAGCACACATACAGTGTGAGCAAGATCGCTTCTCCCGCTTGTTCTAGGTGATCTGGATGCTAAATATCTGCTTCTCTCGCTAAAGGATCATCATATGGTTCACCATGATAAACCCACCTAACATATGTGCAGTCCATCCCAAAAATGTGTAAATAATCTTCCACTACATGGTGAGGCATCTTCTCACATTCATACATGTGCAGCGCGGGCAATACACATCCAGGTTGTGATCTTCATGAGCTCTAACAAACCAGAATTCGCCCTAAAATGGGATCGATTCATCGTCTCCCGCGTTCGCCGCTAGAATGCAAGTTGTCGCCCCCGTCCACCCTGCTGCAGCTTGGTAAGTACTCTGGCCCGTTTGATCGCAGTGTTTCTTTAGTCGTGTTTTGTATAGTTATTTACATATCTCATATGATATTAACTTTCTTGATGTGTTGCTTCGCAGGAAGTTCGTTTTAGTATTGTACAAAAGCATTATCCAGCCGTTACCATCCTGTCCATTCTACTGACACATGTGTGCATCCACACATTGATAGCCGTATACCCCTTCATTTGCTCGCCGCAGTTTTTTTACTGCTTCTATTGTCACACTGCTTTTATGGTCATGCTATGGGCATTTATAATCTGGTTGCTCTTATACCACATCATTAGCTCACCGCTAGCTGCTAGCTATTTTCTCCTGCCTGCTATTGTCACACTGTTTTTATAATCATCCTATGTGCATTTTTAATCTGCTTGCTCTTATACCATGTTATTGGCTATTAGAGATGTAGGGCCTAGATGGTAGCGTCTCTAAGGATGTTTTTTTCTCGATCACGCCATCTCGTTCACGTTCTCCGATCGAGCATTTTACGCTGCAGGCTCATGGAACCCGTATGTCATCCTCTATGTACAATCAATTTTCTTTTCATGGAGTTATTTTTGTCACCTGATATTAGGTCACTTGCCTTTTCTTCCGATCTCGTGCCGCCTTGAAAACGTTGAGACCGCTGCTGTAAAATGGGACCCGCATGTCATCATGTATGAACAAAAAACCTTTCTTTTTTGGAATTTTCTTAGCACCTCAATTTGGCCACTTGCATTTTTCTTTCGATTCCATGCCACCCTAGAACGTTGAGACCGCTGCTGCAAAATGGGACCCGTATGTCATCCTCTATATACAATAAAAGTTTATTTTCTTGGATTTTTTTTGCTCATGTATTTGCTCACTTGCCACCTCTGAAACTTTGAGTAAGTTGCTAGCTCATGCAACCCGCATGTCATCCTCTATGTATAATAAAAAAAAATCTTGGATTATTTTTTACTCCTAATATTTGGTCACTTGCATTTTTCTTTCGATCTCATGCCGTTTTGAGACGTTAAGACCGCTGCCGCAAAATTGGATCCATATGTCATCATGTATGTATAATAAAAGTTTTTTAAGATTATTTTTGGCTCCTGATATTTGCTCATTTTTCTTTTTTTTTCTTTCGATCTCATGCCGCTTTTGAAATGTTGAGAAAGTCCTTGGTTCATAGGACCCGCATGTCATCAATATGTACTATAAAAAAATATCTTGGATTTTTTTTCACCCTTTGATTTTTGGCTATTTCTATTTTGTTTTGATCCCCTGCCGTCTTGAAAACGTTAAGCTGCTGGCTCTTGGGTCTGCATTTATTCCTCTATGTACAATAATTTTTTTCTTTTTTTTGGAGTTATTTTTTACCCTTAATTTCTAGCTACTTCCTTTTTTTCTTTTGATCCCCTGTCGCCTTTGTTGAATTTATTTTTAGCCCATAATTTCCATCATTAACTTATTTGATAATTCTTTTGATGCATCAAGCTCTTTTTAACATGATTTCAACTCCTCCTCAAGCTTAGTTAACATCTTTTCAAACACAAGATAAATTAATAAACCAAAGCATCTTTCGAAATATATGTTTGGCCACTGAAGTAAGAAGCAAGCCATCCTACAAAACTCAACTCTAGATGTACATGATTGTTTAAGAATACCTCAATGCTGTTGTTGACACTGCCTACGGTTGTCAGAGTATCTCTTTCAGAATGGTTTCCAATTACTTCTAGTTTAGAGTTGTTTTTTTGGCCATGCCCACTTGTTAATCTGCTCTCCAGCATACTTTTCTCCACCAACGCAACCTAATAAAACAGCAAGTTAGATGATTGAAGCAATTTAACTACGCAAATTGTATATCAACAGATGGCTAACCATGTACAAAGATAATAACACTCTCCAATACAACGCAAGACAATTGCTAGATTTTAAAAACATCACCAAACTATTACTGGAATTTTCAGTCGTTTAACTCTTTATGAAAAAAGTCATGAACTGAAAATTGAAAAGCACTTGGGAACACTACAAATTAGTGCCCTGACGTCCAAGTGGCTCAACTTTGTCTACATACAAACACATTTAAGTTATAGATACATCCATATCTAGATAAACTTGAGTCATTTAGAGTGGTGTTTTGGAACATGGGTGCATATGCTCCCTATATTTTGAAATGCATCTTATGTACATTTTAAATTTCAAAAAAATTGAAACAAAAAATTTGTACGTACATCTTCACGTGCTACGCGCTCACAAAGTCGTTTCATAAAAAATCGACTTATCATGTGACGTGTGTAAAAAAGACAAAATTCAGTGCTAAAAATAATGCTTTTCACAAGATAAAATTTCTCCTTTTTACATAGACCACAAAAAATATTGGTTTTTTGTGAAACTTAGCAAATGCACATACATTATGGAGATGTACACGTAGAATTTTTGATCTAAATTTTTTGACATTTCGAAATATATTTTTTTGGTAGAGGGAGCATACGCACCCGGGAGCCGAATTGAATTTCCGCGGAGTAGCTAATAATATCAAATATTCATTAGTTACATGCACGGTATATAAACCTTTTGGCCTACTATTCGTTCATTATAACTTGCAATCCAATGGCAGAGAAATGATTTTGATTTTAATGTTACACTAAAACAGAATCTCTAGTATGCTAGAACATTATTTACAAGGTAATGGGTTATTTGTCACAAAGTTTTGAACTCTAAACACCATGAGGCACCTTGACTGTTTCTTCATGAACAAAATAACTCACCTGGTCTGCTTTCTTTTGAGACTCATCAATTTCTCTCGACAATTCTTGGACACGTTTGTCATACATTTCAACATTTCCTGGCTTGTCTGCTTGAGAAACATCATTTTGAGAAACCATGATAGTAGCAGAGCCAGAGCGCGCTTTTGAATATCTAGAGAGCATCACATCCTTTATATGTGTTTGAAGTGCTACACATATTTCTTCACCCTAAAATGCAAGCACTTGGTTAATTTGGCCCGGTAAAATGGTTATATCGACAGCTTTATGTGATATAACAAGATGGACTAAGCGATGATGTACTATCTCCTGTGAGGAGTAAAAAATAACCTGCTTAGTTTCAAACTGAAAGATATGAAGAACAGGAGCAACTCTCATCTCAAAGAAAACAGCAACTCTCATCTTAAAGAAAACAGCAGTATTGCTGCTCCCAAATTGCTTTATGTCTCTCAGCTCTGCAGAATGTAGGTATTCCTTAGGAACCGGACGAAAGAAGTGAACCTGCGTTAAAGCGGAATTACAAAATCAGCCTCAACTGGAAGTAGAACAGATACACATGTTTTACCATATGATAAGGCATCCTACCCCGCGCTTGTTTATTCCCAAAATGATTCTTCCAGGTAAAAGTCCTATTGGATCATCAATTTTCCGAACGCTGAAGAAAACTGAATTGCAATATAGAAGAGTCCTTAAGATTCTGAGAAATTGGTTCCTTGCATCATCTTTTGACAAGTGTTCCTGGATGCAACAGCAAAGTACGTGGGTGATTGAGGTATCGCATATTCTTTCTAATGCAAATTTAGATCATAAAATTTACTACTCCCTCCAAGTATCAGCATGGGATCGAAGGGAGTATTTTATCAGCACATGCATCAAAACTAAAGAAAATCATATCTAACTGGAATTTAAAACAATATCACTTTATTACATGTTAGTAAGGTGTGTGATGCATCTACACATACAGTCACTGTAATCAGTGCAGAACATGGAAGTCAATAAGAATTAAGAAAGATGTGTTAAAAATCAAGTAAAAAAACAAAAAGTCGTATGATGTGTGATGCATACCATTAACTGATAGCGTGAGATGATGTCAAGCTCCCAGTCTCGCTTTGCTCTAGTAATTGCAACTTGTCTAGGTAGAAACCTCTCTAGAAGAGATATCCATTCGCTAGTAAGAAGAAAAATGGCATCTCAGGAAAGAGATAGGATGAATTATTAAGAAAAGACTATATTGACAAACAAAATAAGAGATCAGGCAGAGCCTTTTACGTACACACAGGACTCAGGATTTTCAATGAATCCAATCTCGACCAATATTTGCAGAGCAGTGAGTTGTGCAGCATCATCCCTGCCTACTGGGTAGTTCCCCAAAATATAATCATGTTGTAACTGCAGAACGAGGGCATTAGTTAGCGCTATGTTGGAAGCATGATTATGTGCATGGCCTAAGGGTTGTAAGTACTTCAACTGGCTCTGCAAACCAGTACCTGGACATATGATAGCTGAACGAACATCGGATCAGTCACAGCCTCATCAGACTCGCGAAATAGGGGTTTTTAAATACAAGCTTGCAGTGCAAAATTTCTCCTTTGTTGCGATCCTTAGCTGACTTGAATTCAGATAGCAAGTCACCAATGTATTTGTTATCGTCCAATCCGATGTATTCCTCTGCATGCCAAAAAGTAATAAATGCATGTGCTATGTGAGAAACTTCCATTAATTTATATATTTCCTAAACCCACATGCACTAAGTCAGACTGAAGAGGGAAAAGCGTGCGAGTTGAAAATGAAAAGAAATACCGTTGCCAACTTCTGAAGATTTTGATCCATTAACAATCTTTCGACACTCAAAAAGACTGAAACTAGAATATACTGAGAGTTTGATAATGCCAGCAAGTTCCTGTAGTCATGGAATAGTTTGTTTACACGGAACTTACAACTTCAAGTATATATAAAAAAAGACAAGGAGCTGACAAATTTGCAGCCAAAGCCTAAATAAAAAGTACAACAAGGGAACATGCAAAGAATACTCTGACACTACTGGGATGTGACACATTGTTGAATATCCACTATTTGGTCAACCAGAAAGTACATCTAATGAATTGAAGTCAAATAATGTTCCACTCAAGGATAACAAAGTCTTCTTGTATTAGAGTTCATACTTCATAATATTCGGGAAATAAGTAAGTAGCAGTGTGTCTGCATGACACAGAGCACAAAGTACAACACTTTGTAAAGTTGAGTAACCGTGCTTTCAACCTTTGGAACTTCCCTGAGTGTTGATGATAAGTTGATAACAAAAATGGTCAAAAGCATTTTGTTATAACTGGTCAAAATTCATAATGACACCTTAACTACAGCCTAATTCTATCCCCTAACGGTGGTTATGCTCAGTCACTTGGTCACGAGGTATCTGAAATTCTGAACAGAGAACAAGTCTTCAGACTGTGGATAGACACCTAGTAGCAATGAGCAACATGCCAAGTGAAACCAGCCAACAGGTTCGATTTGAAACTATTGACGAGTTGTTCTGGCCAAACGTATGTTCAATCTATGAATGAACAACTTGTATTAAGTGCATCCTTCTGGATAGCACCTTTATGAATATATTTTAGAGGAAATAGTCATGACTTAACAAAACTGGAAATCAACTACAATGAACCACTGTGTGCACAGCAAGAGGTAAGTATGTAAGTTATGACTATCCAGGCCCATTATGTGGTCAATATCATTCTCGTTATACCGAAGGTGACAATGTTCAACCAAAATTGCATATATGCCATGCAATGCTCTGGATCTGACTAGGTACATTCTTCTAAAGGGTCATTTGGTACCTATATCAGTTCCAAACCACTAATAGCTTAGGAGAAATGCGGATACCTCAACAGCATCAGCAACAGTTGTTGCCATGTCGTATTTAATCTCTTCAAATGTTTCATCCAAGAAAAATACAATTGTTGTAAGCTTCCGGCTGGTTAAAAGTGTTTCAATCTCTTCTCGTGCAGGAATTGTAACCCGTGGGCCTGCCTTAACCGAACGTTTTAACACATTCAGTGTGTTCAATGCTAGAACTCGAACATCAGAATCAGTTGTGGCTCCATGAGCAATATAGTGAACATACTCAGACAAGTATGCCCCAATATCATTGCTTGGTGGCATGGAAGATGCGCATAAATACATTAGCTCCCAAGCTCTTATCAACCAGCTCCTGTAAGAATAACAAAACTATGATTCCTATAAATGTCTGAAATCAACATGTGCTTGCTACACATTAGAAGCCCAATACTTACCGACCGGGATTGTTACGTGTTTGTTTTGAAAGCTGGGCAAAGAGCTCATCTCGAAGTTCAGAACGCTTCAAAGTATGCTTATAAAGCTTTGCAACTAGTTCAACTCTTTCTTCCAAACTTATTATTGAAGGTGAATCGATGCCCATGTACTTTAATATGACATGGAATAATTTAACTGAGCGACTTACAAGGTCGTTAGTTACTTTCAGTAATGAAGTTGGAATAGGATCCTGCCAAAGAGAGAACAGAGAAGCATTAAATTGATATAAAAAATATGTTAAAATGACATCATAAGCATTTTGAGTAAGAGAACTTGCTCAGAAATTAGATTGTAGCCAAATGATCTCATACAGGGAATGGGGTTCAATAACATTACCTTTTGGAAGCACAACATATCTTCCAAAGTGAACTTCTCACGAACTTGCGGACCCACAGATTTTTTAATAAAAAACCCACGCTTTCCGGATGATTGGATCTGTTTTTGCATTGCTTTAAGAAATCCCTCCACCTGTTATATTTCAGCACTAAATTTAACATGGGATAATGTGGATATGGAACCATATTCGTGCTTACTAACTAATGCAGAATAATTATAAACTAATAAATCTGATCCTACTGAAATGTTGTGGTGCATCTATAGAATGATTATAGCAATGCTTGCATTGTGACAGAAAATACAAGAACGCAGAGACACCCAACCAAATATTAAAGGATAACTGTTACTTGTATTTGAATGGTAGAGTTAACATTTCGCAAACAAGCATCGGCACCTCTTAACTAGCAACTTTGTAGAGAACAACGATGAGATTTCTATCGTCTGTTCAGAACTGCCATGAGATATATGACATCACTGGGTAAAGGAGGCGCGTACCTGGAACCTATCGATCAGCGGGATTGCTCCAGCAAGCTCCGGAGGTATTGACATGGACAAAGTCGACGGAGTACTGAAAAAAGGAAGCAGCCCAAAGAGTAAAACATCGATCGACCGCATTTCATTATGCAACGAAAGGGAGCATGTCATGTTAGAATTGTAAATAGACTCTACCTCCTCTGTCTTGTGTATCACGTATACGTGTTGTATACGATTGTAATTGTATGATCATGTCAATATAAGTGGAGACCGGTGCGGGGCAGAGACCCACGCACAAAACCCTAAACCCTCTTTTCAATCTTGGTATCAGAGCCACAGCCGCCGCGAGCCCTCTCCGCCGCCGCTGTAAGATCCGATCGCCGCCGCCGCGAGTTCTCTCCGCCGCCGCCGCGATGACGTCCTCCCTCCAGCTCTCCACCACCGTCGGATCGATGGCTTCATCGTCGTCCGCCTCTGCTCCCGCAGGGATCGCTCCTACGCCCGCGTTTCGGCTGGAGGCCGGGAACTTCAACCTCTGGAAGGGCATCCTCCTTCCCAATCTCGCTGGTGCCGGCCTTCATCGCCACCTTGACGCAACCATCGCAGCGCCAGCGAAGACCATCACCACAGGAGATGGTGACAAGGCCACTACGGTGGCCAACCCCGAGTATGAGCGTTGGTGGATCCAGGACCAGCGCGTCATCGGGCTCCTTCTCGGCTCCATGGAGCCCGACATCGCCAACCAACTCATTGGTCGCACGACCGCTGCCTCGGTCTGGCAAAGTGTCCATGACCTGTACGGCGCTCAGAGTCGCGCCAATGTGCGCCACATCCGTCGACAGCTTGTGTCGACGCGCAAGGAAGACCTCTCCGCCGCTGCATACATGCAGAAGATGAAGGCATTAGCCGATGCCATGGCTGCTGCTGGTGTTCCTATCACCGACGACGAGCTCGTCGACTACATCGTCATTGGGCTCGGTTCTGCCTACAACGCCGTCACTGCACCGCTCACCCTCGGCAACAGCGCCGAGGCGATCTCCTATGCGACGTTCTACTCGAACGTGCTCTCCTTCGAGTCCCTTCAAGCACAGCAGGCACACGCCGAAGGCTGGACCTCCTCGGTCAATACGGCTATGCGCCCTAACCCTGCCTTCCAAGGCGGTGGATCTTCTCGTCCCTTCGGCAATGATGGCCAGCAGGGGCAGCCCCGTGGCGGCGGCAGCGGGAATGGCGGCTACGGCCGCAATGATGGTGGCAACTTCGGTGGCCGCAATGACGGCCGCACTGGTGGAGGCAATGGTGGCGGCAATGGGGGCGGCTGGAACGACGGCCGCAACAACAACAACAACCGCAATGGCGGTGGGAACGGTCAGCAGCGTCGCTGGCGGCCACGGTGTCAGATCTGTGGCAACTGGGGACATGTCGCCAAGGACTGCCGCAACCGCTTCGACACCAACTATCAGCCTCCTCAGCAGCGTGGAGGCAACGCTGTCACCACAAACTACAACAACAACCCCTGGATCATGGATTCGGGGGCTACGGACCACCTGACCAGCGAGCTCGCCCGTCTTCAAGCGTATGAGCGCTATGGTGGCAAAGATCAGGTGCAAGTGGCCAATGGTGCAGGTTTGTCAATTTCGCATATTGGTCATTCTCTTTTAGCTGGTTCATCTATTCATCTTAAGAATATTCTCCATGTTCCTGATGCTCGTCTAAGTCTCCTTTCTGTTTATCGTATCGTCTGTGACAATCATGTGTTTGTCGAGTTTCATCGTGACTTTTTCTGTGTCAAGGACAAAACCACGAGGAAGGTTCTTCTTCTCGGTAGGAGCCATGGAGGCCTGTATCCCGTCCCCTTCGGAAGAGCTTCGTCATCCTCTCGAGTGTCGGCCGGTGCTATCTCTTCAAGGTGGCATCAACGTCTTGGCCATCCATCCAATAATGTAGTTTAAAACATTGTTAGGTCCAATGAGCTTTCTAGTTCCCCGTCAGATCATTCTTCTTTAGTGTGTGATGCTTGTCAACGTGCTAAAAGTCATCAATTGCCATACTCGTTATCCTCTCGTGTGTCTACTGTACCTCTTGAATTGATTCACTCAGATGTATGGGGGCCGGCTAGTGTCTCCTCGGGGGGGTATAAGTACTATGTTAGTTTTGTTGATGACTACTCTCGTTTTTGCTGGGTTTATCTCCTTAAACACAAATCTGATGTGGAACAAGTATTCTACTCCTTTCAAGCTCATGTTGAGCGTCTTACTGAACGCCAAGATCAAGGCGTTTCAGTCCGACCGGGGTGGTGAATATCACCGTCTACATCGGTATTTTGAGCGCACTGGCATAGTTCATCGTGTCTCGTGCCCCCATACTTCTCAGCAGAACGGGATAGCTGAGCGGAAACATCGCCATCTGGTCGAGACTGGACTAACACTCCTCGCACACTCGCAGTTACCCTTGCGTTTTTGGGATGAGGCCCTCCTTACAGCATGTTATCTCATTAACCGTATGCCTACCCCTGTCATCAATAAGGAGACACCTTTGTTTCGGCTCATGAAAATTCAGCCTAACTACTCCTTTCTTCGCATCTTTGGGTGTGCTTGTTGGCCTAGTCTTCGCAAATACAATTCTCACAAATTAGAATTTCGGTCTAAGATGTGTGTGTTTACGGGATACGATCCTATGCATAAAGGCTACAAGTGCCTAGATCGGTCTACGGGACGAATTTATATCTCTCGTGACGTTGTTTTCGATGAATCTGTGTTTCCTTTTGCTACCCCCGGCGTATCAGTTGATGCTACCTCCCTCGAGCATGCCATTTGTTTTCCCTCCGATGAACCAGTTACTAGTGAACCTGTGCGAAATTACGACCTCTCGTACCTGTCTACTGATCCATCTGTGCAAAGTGTTGGTGTTTCCCCGCAGGTCGTCGGTGCTCTCTCCGATCAGGCAAGGATCGACGATCCGATCGTCGTGCATGGCGATGGCGTGCATGCGCCGCCCACCGCCAGCCCGACTCCCTCCGTTCCGGCCCATGGGCCGCAGGCGCCTTCGGTACCTGGACAGCCCACGTCGCCTCCTGCCGCACCGCCGGCCGCGACATCTTCGGCTGACTCGTCCGACGCTGTGTCGCAACATGCGATGATAACCAGGCACCGCGACCAGACTCGACGGGAGAAGGAGTATACTGATGGTACGGTCCGATATGATCCTCGCCGACGTGCCTTCTTTGCTGCCCCATCTTCGCATCGAGAAGCGCTTCTCGAGCCGGCTTGGCATTCAGCTATGGCCGACGAGTTCTCTGCACTGACGAAGACAGGCACGTGGATTTTGGTTCCTCGACCACCGGGTGTTAATATAGTCGGCAGCAAGTGGATTTTTAAAACGAAGCATCGTCCAGATGGGTCTATTGACAAGCATAAGGCCAGGTTGGTTGCTCGTGGTTTTACTCAGCAGCACGGGATTGATTATGGTGACACGTTTAGTCCGGTGGTGAAGCCGGCCACAGTTCGTCTTGTTCTGTCTCTCGCAGTTTCTCGAGGATGGACACTCCGACAAATTGATGTCAGCAATGCCTTTTTGCATGGATTCTTGGCTGAAACGGTATATATGCAGCAACCTCCTGGTTTTGAGGACGCCCAGTATCCCTCTCATGTTTGCAAGCTTCAGCGGTCGATCTATGGTCTAAAACAGTCTCCCCGTGCATGGTATGCACGGCTGAGTCAGCGTTTGTATCGACTGGGGTTTACTTCTTCCAAAGCTGACACGTCGCTCTTCATCTACTCACATCACGGTGTGCAGATTTTTATGTTGGTATATGTGGATGATATTGTTATTGCTGGGTCCACACCGGATGCGGTGGATGTTACAGTTCGCGCTCTCGCTGCTACTTTCCCTATCAAGGACTTGGGCAAGTTGGAGTATTTCCTTGGATTGGAGGCCACTTACAATTCAGGGGGGATGATCTTGACTCAGAAGAAGTATGCTCTTGACCTTCTGCATCGAGTCAACATGGAGAATTGTAACCCTGCTATTACTCCACTTGCAGTGTCAGAGACTTTGTCTAGGAGTTCAGGTACTTTGCTCAGTTCTGATGATTCTCATAGGTACCGCAGTGTTGTCGGAGGACTACAGTATCTTACGCTCACTCGGCCAGATATCTCTTTTGCGGTGAACAAGGTTTGTCAGTTTTTATCACAACCGACTGATGTTCACTGGGAGTCTGTGAAACGCATTTTGCGCTATGTCAAAGGGACGTTGGCAACGGGCTTGCAGATTCACAAGTCATCATCAACAGTTGTCAGTATCTTCACCGACGCGGATTGGGCCGGCTGTGTGGATGATCGGCGTTCGACCAGCGGGTTTGCAGTGTTTGTTGGAGCAAATCTTATTTCTTGGAGCTCAAAGAAGCAACCCACAGTCTCGAGATCAAGTACAGAGGCAGAATACAAAGCATTGGCTAATGGTGCTGCTGAAGCTATATGGGTCGATTCTCTTCTCAAAGAGCTTGGCGTGGTTCGGCAACGTACCCCCATATTGTGGTGTGATAATCTTGGGGCTACTTACCTGACGGCAAATCCAGTCTTTCATGCTCGAACGAAGCACATTGAGATTGATTTTCATTTCGTACGAGAACGAGTAGCTGCTGGTGACTTGGATGTCAGGTTCATCTCCACACATGATCAACTGGCTGATGTACTTACTAAGCCAGCCACCCGACAGATGATAGATAGATTTAAGTCCAATCTTAACCTTGTCACGGTTTAGATTGAGGGGGAGTGTTAGAATTGTAAATAGACTCTACCTCCTCTGTCTTGTGTATCACGTATACGTGTTGTATACGATTGTAATTGTATGATCATGTCAATATAAGTGGAGACCGGTGCGGGGCAGAGACCCACGCACAAAACCCTAAACCCTCTTTTCAATCTTGTCAAATGTGACCCACAAGACAATACAGTGGATGGTAACGGTGTGTCCACTCTCCAGTCAATGAGAATAGAATCACTTTCTCCAATTCTGAAAATAAGCACTAAACTGGTACCTAAACCATTTAACAAGCAGCTATGTAGGCCAGGATTACGGAGCCAACAGGCATAACCGATTGCAGCAACATTAACACTAAAGAAATAGATAAATCTCCTTCTGAACCCAACTTTTCCGCTACTTTCCAGCAGTCTGGGAAAATTTTCTGTTACGGAACATCGTTACAAAATTCAGGACCTGAGCCCAACAACCCTGTACTGCCATACTTAAGCATCAACACGAAATCTACTCTGATCACTAAACCAAAACCGAAGCAGCGCGCTATTTTTTCCGTGAAAGAAACAACCAAAAAAGTAACGACGTGGCTATACGAGACGGCGGGCGGCCGGCGGAGGAGGCAGGCACTCACAGCGGCGCGAAGTTGTAGCCGTCGCTGTCGTAGCCGTCGCCGTCGCCGTTGACGCTGGAGCCGAGCAGCGGCGTGGCGGCGGCGGAGGAGGGGGTGGTCCCGCCGGCCGTGGAGCCGCCGAGCTGCGCGAGCTCGGCGGGGCCCGCGCCGCCGGCCGCCATCTGGCTCCGCCGCTTGTCGGCCTCCAGAGCTTCAATGGCCGGGACGTGCGCCGCCTGTCAGGCCTCAACTCCCTGCATCCACCGACCAAGCTCTAGCAGCGGCCGACGCCGAGCAGAGGGGTCTCCGGTCAGGCAGATCCAGAAGCACGGGAAATGGCGAGCAGAGGCGCCGAGCAGAGGTAGTAGCAGTGGCGAGGAGGAGGAGGGAAGCAAGATTAAAGAGCACCTGTAACCGGCACTGTATTCAAAAAAGTTGCGTGTGCTGTAATAGGTGGTGCAACCGGCCCTCTAAATATAGCTTGGGGCAAAAACATTATGTCGTGCATTATATCTACCACGCCGGAAAGAGCGTGGTATAAGTCGCGCGTAGAAATAACTACCTATTTTTACAGTTCTAAAATTTAGATCTTCTATTGGAGATGAATATGGCCTCACGCGCAAAACATGGATGGAGCGCGCTGCAAAAATTGCAGCGCTAAAATTTAGCGACTGTTGGTGATGCTCTAAAAAAATTACGGGGAGACAGAGACGGAGGCTCTCTTTTGTTGGCAACGACCAGAGAATTTACGTCTCTTCTCATTTCTGCGTTTTTGATTTTCGCGCTGTGCGGAATTTAAGAGCAATTCCCAGAGAAAGAAAAAATAGATAGACATACTCTGGCTGCAGGGTGGGGCCAAGTTGTCGGTGAGGCACAGGTTGCGAGTTTCCAGAAAAATTATGTAGAACTCCAAACCCACGCCGCTTGCACATTTAGAAGGAATTTCATGGAGGCTTTAGAAGATTTTGTTTATTATACAATACTAATTTTTTTTACTCTAGAATATGTTTAGTTAGCAGGAATTGAGACCGTAGGATTTCTTTATATGATTTTTCTTGCCGTCCAATCAGCCTCGACGAAAAGTTTTACATTTCTATGACAACGCTCGCACTTTAACTAATTATTACTCCTCCATTTCATGTTTTTAAATTTGCCTTGAGCCTACCGTGCAACCAAGAGCGGGATTTGAGAATTTGAGTTTAGCCATTTTCAAAAGAAACAAGAAATTCAAGCCTTGGAGAGCTGTGCGGTGTCGCTGGTGTGCAGGGGGTAAAAGGTTCGGATGAAACTGGATGGTTTATTTAAAATTTCCCAACCTTTAATTGCTTAACGAAATTACTCCACTACACAATGATTACAAGAGATGGATTGGGGATAAGCGAGTCGTGGCATCATGTAGTGAAGACGCCAATCTATCAATATGAACCCTCTTTCTTGACTAAACCCTAAGACCGTCCCTCTCATGGTCTCTTGATTCATGTATGAACCTCTACTCTTCCCGGTGAGACCAATCTACCACCTAAACCCCCATGTACACGACAATGTGCAATTCCTTGGTTCTTTTGAACTCGCCTTGTCCTAGGACGAGATGAGGAATCACCAACCCAGGTATTTGCGGCAACCCGTCTTGTCCACATTGTATACCACCACGGATTGATTACAATGATGATTATGTTATTTTCAGTCCACTTACTATTGAGGAGAAAAGTAATTATTATTACAATATGCCTCCTATATTTGATGATTATGGTGATGAGAATAATAATGATAGCTATTTTGTTGAATTTCCACTACAATTAGAAAGAATGACTGTGCTTATGTGGGGAGTAATAATTTAATGCATGTGACCCATGATAAGAATGTTTTATGTGATAGTTATATTGTTGAGTTTAATCATGATGCTACTGAAAGTTATTATGCGAGAGGAAAATATGGTTGTAGAAGTTTTCATGTTATTAAAACACCTCTCTATATGCTGAAAATTTTGAAGTTGCACTTGTTTTGCTTTCCTATGCTTGTTACTATGTGCCTCTTTGATTTATTTTCTTACAAGATTCCTATGCATAGGAAGTGGGTTAGACTTAAATGGGTTTCATATTTTCTCCTTGATGCTCTCCTTTACTTAAATTCATATTTCTTATGTGAGCATCTTCTCAAATTACTGAGTCTAGCTGAAAGGCGTTAAAGAAAAGCACTCTTGAGAGATAACCCATATTTTATTTCTGTATTTTTTCTTTTGTTAAGTCTTGGAAGTTATTATCTCTGTAATAACCTCTCTTTATCATTTTTATTTCGTTTTTGTGACAAGAATAGCCACTAATAGGAAGTAAGTGAGATTTGGGGAAATTGCTGTCCAGAAATAGATTTTGTGTTGTTACCATAAATATTCGTAAAAATAGCCAGAGCGGAATTTTGATCTGCTATTTTTTATGCATATGCCCTGGGTTATTATTTAACTTTCGTTAGTTGACCACTTTTCAAGATGAGCAACAGAGGATTTTCGAAAAAAATCGATTTTTACCTATTGTTCTGTTTTAACAGATTTCTGCACTATTTGCATTTGCTTCTTAAATCTCATTGTCCAGTCTTTTGCTAGCCTTCACCTGTGCTTAGTATGATTTCTACTCGTGCATCCAACCACCATGAACAAAGTTTGCCAATTATGTCCACCATATCTTTGTAGTAGCATTAATGATATTCCAAGTAATTCATCATGTTTTTATCTTCCAAATTAAATTTTGGCATGAGAAAATTAGCCAGTAAAGCTCTCACGAACTTGATGGCACATTTAATTTCGTGTACTTAATAAATTTGACCATTGTGCCTATCTTATGAAGTTTATGTGTTTGCAAATTGCGAGTTGGGAGTTAGTAGAACCATGCTTTCATGGGTAACACTTTCAGCATTGCACTTATATTTAGTTGATGTCATGTTCTTTTGTTTATGGATGCCTAGCGATGCGAAATAAAATAGAAACTTATAATTCCATGAAGTTTGTATATGAGTTAGGAAAAACTCGTGGGCCGCTAATCTAAGTCATGCATCATTCATGGTGGAAATTTACAGCGAACCATAGTGAGCATTCTATGAAGCATTTGCAATAAAAAGATATACTCATAGTAAATAAAAATTGCTAAGGTGCTTACTGTCTGTTTGTCTTGTCATTTTGGCATGGGATTGCTCCACAAGAGTACCTCTATATCATCGGGCAAGAGGTTCCCGTTGGCGGTTCTCAATGATACACATATATACTTACAATGACAAGAACTTATTCGGGACCTAAATTGAGTAACATGAGGTTTAGGTACTCATATTCAAGGGGCATAAGATTTTCAACTTGTGATTTGCAAGCATATAGCTCATTTTTGACTCACATTAAGTTTAACCATTCAAGATGCTTATGATAGGACAATGAGAGCTCAAAGCTAATAAGTACCATATTTTTTGAAAGGTTTATAAAACTTATTCGAATGAAGCCTGGTGATCACATGTATACGTAAGCACGCGGTAACAGACTGACACTGTCCAACGGTATTAGTTGTCCGTGAGATGATAACCCAGCGCGTGGTGGAAAATGTGTGGTTGAACCGACAGATTACCATCCCGAGAAGCACGCGTGTGAATCGTCTACTACGTGTGGTAGCTATCACATGCATGTCAGACCTAGCCCTGGCCAGACACTGCACGACGTGCTAGGGACTAGTATAGTAGTACTAGTGCTTTACTCCACAATACTTTTGCAAGAGATCTGCATCTTAAGGGCATCTCCAACCGCGCGACCCATCCCGCGCCCGCGCGTCCGGATGGGTCCAGCCGGACAAAAACCCGGCCCAACGCGGGGACGCACCGCAAAAGCGGACGGCCGCGGCGTCCGGAACGACGCAAACCCGGCCCAAATCTGGGCTAGGTTTGCGTGGCCGCGGATGGCACGCGCCGTCCGCTCGCGTCCGCGTGCTGGTCGCCTCGTCTCCCTTGGGCCCACCTGTCGGTGACCAGGGGAGTCTATTAAATGGGGATTGGAGGGGATCTGGCCCTCCACTCCAGTCCCCACTCCACTCCCCGAGCAAAAACCGCCGCCATGGCCCCGAAGCGACGGTTCGCTCCCGGAGCGAACGACGACGAGGCCAGCAGCAGTCGGCGTCGGCCGCCGGCGCTGCGACGAGGCGGCCTCCACATCGGAGAGGCCGCCCGCCGCGGCGCGGCATTGCCGCAACCGCCGCCGCTGCTGCTCGAGCCCAAGCCCGAGTCCTCGGAGGAGGACCCGGACCTGCTCGCCGCCCTCATCGTCTCGGCGGCGGAGGAGGAGGCGAAATGGCCGCAACTCCATGCGGCCATTCGCACCTCCGAAATGGAGGAGGCGGCGCGGCGGGAGGTGGAGGACGCGGAGGGCTGGGCGCTCTACGACCAGGCCCTCCAGGCGCGACGGGAGGAGGAGGAGGAGACGGCGCGGCGGGAGGAGGCCAGGCGCCGCGCCGTCGAGCAGCAGCGCCGCCAAGAGGAGAGGTGCCGCCGCTGGAGGAGTCGGCGCCAGGAGGCCAGGCGGCGCCGGCCGGGCAGAGAGGCAGCGAGCGCCTCCGGGCGGCGCGGGTGGCTCCGGACCCCCACTCGCCGTGGGAGGAGGCCCTGTGGTCTCCTCGGCCGGAGTCCCCGGCGCGGTCGAGCCACAACAGTGCCTCGCCGCCCGGGGACCTCGACGACGTCGCCGACGACGCCCACAGGGGCTAGGCGGCGCACCGGCGGCCACCGCGCCGCCGACCAAACCCTAGAGGGTTTTTTATTTTCTGTTTATATTTTAGTTTCAATTTAAAAGCCCATATAGGGGCTTCTTTTGTTAGTTTTATTTGCCCAAAATAGGGCTATGTACTAAATTTGCCCAAAATAGGGCATATGTTTAATCAAATATCGTTTAAATTTGCCCTTTTAAATTTGTTTTCGTGTTTCTCCAATTTGCGATGCGTCCGCGCGTTGGGCGCAGCGCGCGACCCAAACGGACACGCGGACGCGGGGCGCTGTCCGCGTGTCCGGGCGGCGACCCAAACGGCCCAAAACGGACGGCCCAGCGCGTCCGTTTGGGTCGCGCGGTTGGAGATGCCCTAAGAGCAGCGCATAGCCAAAAGTGTGACTACCAGAATATTTACTAGCAGCTAGTGACATGAGGCACAAACTGAAATTGGGTTGAAAAAATGTGATGATTCAGTTATCCTCCAGATATTGGAGAACATGCAACTACCAGACCACTCACAAAAAGTACACACGCAGAAAAATCAATGAGTATCAAATCAAGGGATAAAAATTACGACAAATTAAGATATAGGAGAGCAAAAAGTCAGGCAAGCAGGCCGCCGAAATCGGTGCGTGAACCACCATTTGCTTGTTGACGGCGACCTATCCGCTTGATTCCCAACGGGTGGCGGCCGCCTTCTCCGTGGCGGCGGCGCCCCCGACGCGTGCTCGATCCTCCTTGCGCTTGTTGGCTGCGTCTACTCCCGACGCGTTGCGGCCTCTTCTCGGAGGCGGTGGCGTTCCTCGGCGTAGCGCTTCCCCTTTCAATGCACTATTATTCATGATCCTTTGTTTGAGTTACTCTTCATGTTATAAATAACATAGTTGCTAAGTTCGACTGAATTATATATATCATGCCTATGTTAGACTACTTTGATCCCAGCTCACTATGCTTTACACGCTTGATCAACATTGTGTTGGCTTCATGTCACCTCAAAAATTATCTTTGTTATCACTTATCTACTCGAGGACGAGCAGGAGTTAAGATTGGGGATGCTGATACGTCTCAAACGTATCTATAATTTTTGATGCTACATGCTTGTTTTACACCAATTCATATATGTTTTGCTTACACATCGTTCACTTTTACATGATTTCCGGCACTAACCTATTCACAAGATGCCACGGTGTCAGTTCCCTGTTTTCTGCTATTTTTGTATTTCAGAAAAGTTGTACAGGAAATATTCTCGGAATTGGACGAAACAAAAGTCGAAGTCAATATTTTACCGAAATGAAGATGAAGTCCGAAGGGAGGGTCGAAGAGGCGCAGCATGACGCCCAAACCACCCCTAGGCGCGGGCCGGACCTGGCCCGCGCCTAGGGTACGTGTGGGGCCACCAGGCACCCCACCGACCTAAATCCTCCGCCTATATAAAGCTCCTGACACAAAAACCCTAAATATACAAGGCTCCGTCCACGAAAAGTTCCATCGCCGCCGCCATCGTCCAGAGAAGATTCGGGGGACAGAAGTCTCTGTTCCGGCATGCTGCCGGGACAGGGAAGTGCCCCCGGAGCCATCTTCGTCGACTCCACCGCCATCTCCATCGCCGTTGCTGACTCCCATGATGAGGAGGGAGTAGTTCTCCCTCGAGGCTGAGGGCTCTACCGGTTGCTATGTGGTTTATCTCTCTCTCCCATATACTTCAATACAAGGATCTCATGAGCCGCCTTACATGATTGAGATACATACAATGAGCTTTGTAATCCAGATGTCGTTATGCTATTCAAGTGGATTTTACTTATGTGATCTCCGGAGACTCCTTGTCCCACGTGTGTAAAGGTGGAGTGTGTGCACCGTGTGGGTCTCTTAGGCTATATTTCACAGAATACTTGTTCACTGAATTATGATTTGAGTTGGATGTCTCTATGAAATTGTGGTGTGTTAGTACCGCCTATGAATGCTCATAGTACAGTGTGGGGGTGTTTATTAGTAATTGGAAATACATCTTTGAGGTTTGCTTTTGCAGCCCTACACGGTGAATTAGTGTCCGTTATCCAGCGAGAGAGTAGTTCAGAATAGCATAGTGAAGTGCTTATATTTATATTTCTTTATGATACATTGTTGAGAGTGACCACTAGTGAAAGTATGATCCCCAGACCTTGTTTCCAAACATCGAAACACCGTTTACAGTCAGTTCTACTACATGTTTACTTGCTGCCATATTTATTTTAGATTGTTATTACCACTCATATTCATCCATATCACTTACATTTTACTATCTCTTCGCTGAACTAGTGCACCTATACATCTGACAAGTGTATTGGGTGTGTTGGGGATACAAGAGACTTCTTGTATCGTAATTGCAGGGTTGCTTGAGAGGGATCTCTTTGACCTCTACCTCCCTGAGTTCGATAAACCTTGGATGATTGATAACCCACAAGTATAGGGGATCGCGACAGTCTTCGAGGGAAGTAAAACCCAAATTTATTGATTCGACACAAGGGGAGGTAAAGAATACTTATAAGCCTTAACAACTGAGTTGTCAATTCAGCTGCACCTGGAAAAGCACTAGTAACGAGGGTGATGTGAAAGTAGC
>NC_061514.1:13757955-13897863 GCF_022539505.1 Lolium rigidum | reverse complement strand
ACGACATGGACCCAGGGTCGGGGCATGCAACAAAGGGTGGGTGTTCGAGGTAGCGGAGGAACATAATTGGCTAGACCTTATACCGGGCCCCACACCAAAGGAAGTGTGGACGGGAACATATGCCCGGTTGGCACCAAGGTTAAGATCTCTTATGGGTAAAGCAACACACCTCTGCAGAGTGTAATGAATCGTGACCTGTCACTCCCTGTTTCGGGATATGGAACTGCGAACGCTGCCGGAAAGGAGCTCCATGAAGTTCTAGTAAACCGGTGAAGGCTGACGGACATAGTTCTTCTGAATAAAAGCAACCCTTTTAAAGAAATGGTTATGAAAACCTGCATTGGTATTAGGCTTTCTGGTCTAATGCTGTAGCTAGTGCATTAAACACCTCTTTCCTATAATGAACTTGTTGAGTACGCTCGTACTCATCCCACTCTTAAATCCCCTGCTTAGATATGGAGGCATCGAAGGAGGATCAACAGTACAACTCGAAGGCCGAGGAGTCAACAACTACTTCACGAGACAGGACCATGTCAGAAGAGTCAGATACCTCATCCAACAAGGAGAAAACCTAGTATAGCCATAGAAGGGAACTAGCTTCCTAAACCTAGCTCCTATTTAGCTAGAATCTATTCTTAGCCTTTATAGTTAGTTAAATACTCTACAAATAGAGTTCGTGATAGGATTAGACTACGAGTCGTTCTTCTGGAGTTATCTGCAGTTTTACCTCATTGTAAAGTAGGAGGCTGTGCTGATCTTCTGTAACAGAGTCTGTATGCAATTCTATAGACATGCCTTGGACCCGCATATGTTTCTGTTGTACCACTCTGAGCGATATAATACCAGTGGAACGGTGTTTCATTGGTGTTATATCAGACTTGCATACTACACCATGAAGTGGTATGCCGGGTCACCACAGTTGGTATCAGAGAAAATGCTTTGACCTAGGATTAAAAACCTTTAAAGGAGACCTATAGGATTGGTAGTGTCTATAGGATGTTGTCTTAGTTAAACCAAATCTTTTTATGACTTGAGATGGATATTCACTTGAGAATAATCCTGACACACTTGAGTCAACCTTTCTTACCTATATTTCCTAAGTAATGTTAGCTAGCTAATCTCAAATTATGTAGGATACTCTTAAGACCCTAAAATAATTATGAGTAGGCCACAGTTGGTATACAATACATGGTAGTCCAAAGAGAGGATACAACCATAAGGAAGATATCCTAGTGGAAGATGTGTACCAACATATGTTATGATTAAGTAAGAATTATCCAGACTGGTAATAGGAGTTATATCAATTGATGAAGATAATTAAGATATCCTAATAGAAGATGTAGACCAAGTTAAGTAATGAGTAAGTAAAACTATCTAGACATGTGAAACAATTGATAGTAAGTGATAACTATGAGTCATATGAGGTAGTATAGACCATGATGAGTCAATCATGGGAGATAAGGACGAGAGATAGGAATAATATATGTCTACTTACATGATAGAGATAGAAATCATATATGATTCACCTGAGAATCACTATGTGATGGAATAGAACCTCATAAATATTTAGGAGGAGAACAATAAGAAACCAGATAATAGTGCAAAAACTGTGTTCCAAAACTATGGGAAGTGTGCCAAGCACATCAAGACCATATGTTTATGGGAAAACTTGGAAGTATCAGAGCTATATTCCAATAGTTATGTATTTAGATTAGCTATGTTAGAATCTAGATATACCATATGAAGTAGTCCTCAACATAATGGAAGCTAAGTTAGTACTTCCAAAGAAAATTAGGTTAACCTTAACTATCCCAGACCACTTTGTTTCTAGTTTATCTCATTGCAAATGTGCAATTAAGGTAAAGGGTGAGACAAATAGTAGAATCCCATATATTTGTGCTAAGTATCACGAAATAAACCTATCTTATGTGGTGTTATATACTACACATCAGAGCCTGATGTTAGAGATGTCTTACTCAACTATTTTATTCAGACTTATGATGGTGTGTATTATATGCACAAAGCTGAATCTTCTTGGATTTTATTGGATTTTCATTGTTTGACTAGATCCATACATGAAGTTTGACTTTGATATGCAAATGCATGTTGCAATATCAAGTCCTTACTTGGTGCTATAGATCTAGAGGGTAATGGTAAACGTATGAGGAAGTGACGAATTGTGAAGATTCTGAAGACAAGATGAAGTTGCATCAGAAAAAGGAAGTAAAGTTGTGGGAAGCAACCACAATCTTTGGAAGGAAGTACAAATCAAAACTCATGCTTAGCCTCAACAGAGGAGTACTTTAGTATGGAAGAAGCATGAAGGTGAGAAATCCGGTGATTATGGTAAAGCTCAAGCAGAACCATAGTCATCATAGAAGAGGGAATGCATGGGAAATCACTTAGGATACTATATTCATAGTGTCAGCTAGTGGTTTTCTTGCAAAATAAACCCTGAATGAAGGAAGATGATATATGAAACCATAGCAGATATAAGAAGACCATAGTTGATATCAGAAGACCACAATTGGTATCGGAACAATACTGCGAGATAGAATAGAAGATGTCTCGTCCAGTTGATCAAAACCTATAACAGAGTACACTTTTAGATAACAAATAGCCACAGTTGGTATCAAATAACTCACACTGATATCAAATAAACCACAGTTGGTATAAGATAAACCACAACTAGTAGAACAAATAAAATTTTGCCAGTCAAATAATTAAGACCTAAAAACATTTAGTCAAAGGATTCGTGTTGGATGTCCACGATTGAGTGGATACACCACAAAGATTCTTCGCAAAAATTTAGAGGAATATAAATCATCAACAAGACCTAGACCAATATTCTAATCATAAGTCCAATAGTTAGAAGAAAAGGAGTTGAAGACCATAAGAAAACTCTAAGGGGTAGAGTAAGCATTGAGTTGGATGTACAATAACTCAATATTTTGAGTAAGGTAGAAGAAGAAGGTCTGAACTGAGAGGAAGTTCGATCTTATTTTCATAAGATTGTTGAACATTACTTTCAGAAGGATGTCAGACCAGAAGCCGAGGTTTATACCTCGAGGAAGTAAGAATTGGACTATAACTTGAGAAAGTGAGTAGTATTTACTTAGAAGTACTAAAGCTCTGTTATCACCAGAATTTGACCGAGTCAGAGGTGGGTCGCGATCAAGATGGGTTTGAAGAATATATGTATAGAAGAAATACGTGAATCGGCCTTGTGTACCAAGTTTGGGCTAATTGCCCGTGTATCTGTAACATATTAGATTACGAGTCGGTTAGGAGATAGAGTTTTACCCGTGCACGGTTAGGTGCATGCCTGAATTAGAAAGTCCCCCGGACTATAAATATGTATCTAGGGTTTATGAAATAAACAACCAACGTTCAACACAAACAAATCTCGGCGCATCGCCAACTCCTTCGTCTCGAGGGTTTCTCCGGTAAGCACCATGCTGCCTAGATCGCATCTTGCGATCTAGGCAGCACAAGCCTACCTACGTTGTTCATGCGTTGCTCGTGCTGAAGCCTTTTTGATGGCGAGCAACGTAGTTATCTTAGATGTGTTAGGGTTAGCATTGTTTCTTCGTATCATATGCTGTCGTAGTGCAACCCTTATACATCTAGCCGCCCTTACACCTATCTCAGGTGTAGGGGCGGCACCCCGCTTGATCATAGTTTAGTAGATCCGATCCGTTACGGTTGCTCCTTGTTCTTCAAGGATTAGTTTAACATCCGCAATAGTTAGGCCTTACAAAGGGTTGGAGGATCCAGCGGCGTGTAGGGTGTAATTTGCTAGCCCTAGACAGGATGTTCCGGGGATCAACCTCGTGTTGGTTTTTAGGCCCTGTCTAGGATCGGCTTACGATCACCGTGCGCGAGCGCGAGGCCCAATCGTGAGTAGGATGATCCGATTATGCGGTGAAAACCCTAAATCGTCGTAGATCGCATTAGCTTTATCTTGATCAAGCAGGACCACCATATATTCGTGCACCTCGTACGAATCATGGGTGGATCGGCTCTTTGAGCCGATTCACGAGATAACCCGAGAGCCGATCGAGGCTCGTATTTAACGTTTACGTGTATGCCATGCAGGAAACTAAGCGAGGCATCATCCAACACCTTCCCGACCAGGTATAGGTCAGGTGGCACGCCCTTGCGACGAGCATCGGACGTGTGACCGGGAAGGCTTTGCGGGCCGTCGCTGCGAGGGACTGGGGCCAGCCGCAGCCCTAGTTGTTCCCGGCTCTACGGTGTTGCCAGTCGCTGCCCGCCGGTGGGTTTCTGACCGCAACACATTCTGGCACGCCCGGTGGGACTATCTTCGACATCCACCCCATCGCCATCTACATCCGAGATGGCGGAAAGCACTCCGGTCAAGTACGAGGATCTGACTGACGAGCTCAAGAAGAAGCATGACGAGATCAAGGCGAGTCCTCGAAGCCGAACTCATCGGCTCTTTCCACGAACCCGCTCCCATGGCGTCGGGTGGAAGGGGTTCTCACCCGAAGGCGCACTCGATGGAGTGGACCTGTCCGCTCCGTCGGAAGAACGCACCGGGTCGCTGCGTCGGAGATCAACTACATGGTGGCTCATTCGCTGCACCGCCACTCCGAGAGCTCTGGTGAACACTTTAGAGCGTGTCGCTCCGCGCGTGATCCAGGAAATCATGAGCCATCGGTATTCGCCGTCGGGACCAGCTGCGGGGACTTACAAAGGAGAGATGCCACTCCGGTCCCATCCACCGCAGCCGTTCGCATGGGCAGCACCGGAAGTGCCGAACTCATCGGCATACGTCGTCTACAAAATTGGTGGTGATCCTAGTGACTACCAATTCCTACCGAGGCGCCCAAGGAGATCCCGCACGGATACGCGTGCGCATATGTGCCGACCGCAGCACACGGGCACTCTCGAACCAGGCTGCGGCAGGCGAGGGCCTCCGGAACGGCAGGAGGAACGTCGGGGGCAGATCTTGAGAAGCAAACGTGGCTAGCTAAGTACGCCACTCCGACAAACCTCCAGAGCCCAGCTCCTGCAGTTGGCTCAGAACTGGAAAAGCAAGCATGGCTGGTTAAGTATGCCACCCCGGCGAATCTTCGGGGTTCGACACCTTCAGCCATCACCGCGGATCAGATTTGTACAATTCGAAAGATCAGTTCGGCATGATGCCGAAAAGGAAGACGTTCGGCTATACCAAGCCGTACCCCAACGAGTACGAATTGATCCCGCTACCACCCAAATATCGGCTCCCGGACTTCACAAAGTTTAGTGGATCAGATGGTTCCAGCTCCATCGAGCATGTGAGCCGATATTTGGCATAGCTGGGCACGATCTCAGCGTCGGACGAGCTGCGTGTGAGGTTCTTCGCACGATCCCTCACGGGATCGGCTTTCGGGTGGTACACATCGCTGCCACCGAACTCAATCCGGACTTGGAAGCAGTTGGAAGAGCAGTTCCATGAGCGAGTATCACTCGGAGGCTTCCGAGGCTGGCATTGCCGATCTAGCACAAGTACGACGAAGCGCGGGGAAACAGGTGTCGGAATACATCCAGCGCTTCAGGACCGTGAGGAACCGATGCTATTCGGTTCACGGAAGTGAAAAAGAAGCAGTTGAGTTGGCGGTGGTGGGTCTCTCATCATCGATCAAGGACGTGGCCTCCCAAGCAGACTACCCTTCATTGGCGCACATGGTGCAAAGGCGTCGAGCATATGAACAGCGCCACCCAGATGTTTACCAGGACAAATTCAAGCGTGCGGTGGCCCTGGTTGAGGCAGACGAAGATGAAGGTGCTGCGGGAGATCGAGAGGTAGCAGTGGCTGAATGGACTCGAGCGGCGGGCCCCGTGTCCTGCAAATGGGTGAAGCCACAAGGCCCTCCAAAAGGGTTCGACTTCGACGTGACCAAAGCCGAGCGGATTTTCGATCTCTTACTCACGGAGAAGCATATAAAGGTACCCGAAGGCCACAAGATTCCTACGGTGCGGGAGCTGAACGGAAAGCCATACCGCAAGTGGCATAACACGTTCACCCACACCACTAACGACTGCGAGGTGTGGCGTCGGCAGATCCAAATGGCGATAGAAAATGGACGGCTAATTTTCAACCGATACGCCATGAAGGTCGACACACACCCCTTCCCCGCCGTTAACATGGTGGAGTATACTTACCATGGAGGGTGCCAGCCGGATCTCTCGTGCAATATCAACATGGTAGGGCTTGGGCGCCACTGCGGTAAGGACGGGGATGAGGGCAGCTGCTCTCATAGCAAAGACACGAGAGGAAGCCGCTCCACGCGATCGGCTCCGCCAAGACGGCAAGCGCTACGTCACGAGAGGGAGAAGTGAAGAACATAAGATATCAACGACCTCTCTGCGATCACCTCCTCAACAAGTATGTGAGTCGGTATGACCAACGCCGGCGATACGGCGACGATGATGAAAAAGATCGTGCGGCTAGGGACGACAGGAGACGTCGTCGGCATGATCACGACGAGGAGCGATACGAGCGCCACGCCAAGGAAAAGTCGAGGGAGCAAGACGACGTGGATAGGCACTCGGGACTGCCCCTTCTTCGGATACTCGCCGGGATTCGGGAATGAGCCGATTGCCAACAATCGGCAAGCGCCCGAATGCAAACAGAAGAAGAAGGATGCGGCTAACGTGTCCGTGTTCAAACGTCTAGGGCCTCTCCCGCCTCGGAACGAGCGTGCTGAGTCCGCTCGGGTGGAAGATCTCGAGGAACTAGAGGACGATGATGAAGAAGACAAGTATCATCGGCCAAGGTGGTGCCCACGATGGGCTCGGCCGTTCCCAAAAACGAAGGGTTCAGCGTACGCGTGGGTTGGAAGAAGGCTGAAAGATTATACCGCACACGGTGAGGAAGGCACGGCCTGATCCGGCCGCCAAAATTCAGCGAACCCTGGACGAAGAAGGTCGGCCACAAAGAAAAGAGTGGCGCCCCAAGCAAAGGAAAGCCGATGATGAGACATCGGCTGGCACAAACATGGTGTTCATCCTCCCAACGGAGTTTCTTGCTCGAGGATTAAACGATGCACTCAAGGTGGACGACGAGCGGCGCATCGGTGAGACGGAGGATGAAGTTAGGCTGGTCGTATCCATCGGCCTAACCGTGTAGGCTGGAGCAAATCAACGAGCAAACGTGGCGAGGCTGATCCTTGTGATCGGCCCCAAAAATTTGTGGAGGGACATTACAAAACCTTTATCGAACAAGCAACGTGGAGGCCGATTCCAGCAATCGGCCAAAATTATCCTCACCATCCATTCTGCCTGGGTTCAACGTTTGATCCAGCAGGGAATACCTAAAGAGCCGATACCATCAATTCTCTTGACAGAATCGGCTCGGGGGGCACCCAGGTGGAGAAAACACGAGGATATGTAGTAGGAGTATCTTTCAAATGCCCAGCGGCCCAAGATATTCTTTGATGATGGGTATTGAAGTATGGGGGCCGATACATAAATCGGCCGTAAAAAATCTCAAAATTTTTTTAGCACAGCCGATGCGCAGACGTCGACTTAAGGATACAAAGCCGATGCCGACAACCCTTAGCGATAGTTCAGCGGTGACATCAATTTGACATGCAAGACACCGGCGTTCAACGGAAAAAAGCTGATCGATGGGGCAAGTTTGGCTGGCTCTTCCTGGTGGCTGTCTCGGATTACCAGATTACACGAAGTCAAAGCCTTTCTCGTTAGATCTGTGCATCCTCGCTGATGTTCTCGCCTTGATTAAGGCTCGGGGGGCAGCTAATTTGGTGGATGCTTTATTTTTCGGGAGCCGATTGGAGTTGCATCGGCTGACACTGTATCGCGGCCTTCTCCGAAAACGCTGAGCTGCTTGCAGAGGAAGACTGCTAAGGCTACGGAGGGGAGCTGGAAAGGGAGGCCGTCGTCTTTTACGGGATTTGGACTGTCCGGTTGCTACAAAAAAGGGAGACTGGATTCTCAAAAATGGCCGATGAACAGTCATCAGCTATAGATTTGCGGGGTATCAAATCACAGTCTGAATTTGAGAAGTACTTGACTGACGGTCTAATCGATATCTGAGCCCGGCTTCATGGGCGTCTAAAAAGAGGAGGGGTCTGATACGTTGCTATCGGCCTTGGTGAGACGAGCTGGAGGATTGAAATTGAACTAATTGAAAGATAAATTGGGAGAACAATTTTCATTAGTTCAAAAGAGCAGCTTTACAAGAAAGAGCCGATGGCTCTCAAAAGAGGGATCTGGTGCCTAGTGCACTGCTACTACTAGTCCTACTCTACTAGTCGTCGCTGTCCTCATCATCGCCGTCGTCGATGTCGTCGGCGCTGCTCCCAGGAAGCTCCTCGTCGCTGCTGCCCCAGCCTTTGGTCGGAGCTTCGTCTTCCTCATCATCATCATCATCCTCGCTGTCCGCCCAAGAGCGGAAGCGTTTCGTCGGCGGGTACCCAGCGGAAGAGGAGGAATCATCTTCCTCCTCCTCCTCTTCTCTTTCTTCGTCATCATCTTCGTCCTCGCTGTCCGCCCACATGCGGGAGCGCTTCTTCGGAGGGAGCTTGGTGGAGGAGGAGGCCTTGGTCTTCTCTACTTCTCCTTCTTTCTCCTCCTTACCGGAGGAGATGGGGTTCGCCCCGGAGTGGAGGTCGTCCTCATTCCGGTTCTTCGGCGATGGTTGGAGGGGAGGCTCGAAGAGGAAGAGGAAGACATTGCTACGGGGAAGAGGGTTTTTTGGTGCCGATAGCTAGAACAGGGGAAGAGGATGAAGAGGGCTAATCGATCGGCACGGTTAAATAAAGGAGGAGCCTAGTGGAAATTTAATGCTATTGCGGTTTCCGAGGGAGTGATGCTTGAGGTCTGTCAAGATTTTGCGAGTAGCCAAGGGGGCGCGGTGAAATGATGGAAGATTCTGTGGCAGCTCTGCTCTGCCACGACATGACCCGACGAAAGAAAAGCGTAATGATTTTGGAAATGTCATTTCCAAAACCAGGGGGCATGTGTTATCACCAGAATTTGACCGAGTCAGAGGTGGGCCGCGATCAAGATGGGTTTGAAAAATATATGTATAGAAGAAATACTTGAATCGGCCTTGTGTACCAAGTTTGGGCTAATTGCCCGTGTATCTGTAACACATTAGATTACGAGTCGGTTAGGAGATAGAGTTTTACCCGTGCACGGTTAGGTGCACGCTCGAGTTAGAAAGTCCCCGGACTATAAATATGTATCTAGGGTTTATGAAATAAACAACCAACGTTCAACACAAACAAATCTCGGCGCATCGCCAACTCCTTCGTCTCGAGGGTTTCTCCGGTAAGCACCATGCTGCCTAGATCGCATCTTGCGATCTAGGCAGCACAAAGCCTACCTACGTTGTTCATGCGTTGCTCGTGCTGAAGCCTTTTTGATGGCGAGCAACGTAGTTATCTTAGATGTGTTAGGGTTAGCATTGTTTCTTCGTATCATATGCTTGTCGTAGTGCAACCCTTATACATCTAGCCGCCCTACACCTATCTCAGGTGTAGGGGCGGCACCCGCTTGATCATAGTTTAGTAGATCCGATCCGTTACGGTTGCTCCTTGTTCTTCAAGGATTAGTTTAACATCCGCAATAGTTAGGCCTTACAAAGGGTTGGAGGATCCAGCGGCGTGTAGGGTGTAATTTGCTAGCCCTAGACGAGGATGTTCCGGGGATCAACCTCGTGTTGGTTTTTAGGCCCTGTCTAGGATCGGCTTACGATCACCGTGCGCGAGCGCGAGGCCCAATCGTGAGTAGGATGATCCGATTATGCGGCTGAAAACCCTAAATCGTCGTAGATCGCATTAGCTTTATCTTGATCAAGCAGGACCACCATATATTCGTGCACCTCGTACGAATCATGGGTGGATCGGCTCTTTGAGCCGATTCACGGGATAACCCGAGAGCCGATCGAGGCTCGTATTTAACGTTTACGTGTATGCCATGCGAGGAAACTAAGCGAGGCATCATCCAACACCTTCCCGACCGGGTATAGGTCGAGTGGCACGCCCTTGCGACGAGCATCGGACGTGTGACCAGAAGGCTTTGCGGGACGTCGCTCTGAGGGACTGGGGCCAGCCACAGCCCTAGTTGTTCCCGGCTCTACGGTGTTGCCAGTCGCTGCCCGCTGGTGGGTTTCTGACCGCAACAAGCTCAAGTAAGTCAAGCATAAAGAAGTTGGACGAAGGAAATACTATAGGCTCAATAAAGCTCAAGATGGCCAAAGACCGAAGAAGATTGAACATATCAATACCAAAGACTAATAGAATGATTCCTTTCATGGAACCTAAATACCCCAAAACAGTTATAGGTATCAATTATAAACCATGATTGGATGGACTAAATGAGTCTAATCCATTCTAAGTGAAATAAACCATCACAACCATTCCCATGGTAAGTACCTTACCAAGTATCATTATTGTAGTTTTGATAGTAAGGGAAAACAAAGACCTATTTACCAATTAGGAGTATGTTATTAGATTAGTCTTCAGTTAAGACTAGCAACACTAGAAGAAGTCCCAATCCGTGAATCTTCAATGAGAAAGGAAACAAGATTATGATATTGAAAGAAACCATGGAATTGAAGTAAGAAGCCATGGCCCAGAGATAGACACTATTGGATTCCAGGAAGAATCTGGACAAGGGATATATTCAACTATATCCAGTAAGATAAATACGGAGTTCGATAGAAGTCGTAGTCTGCACAAGTCAGATTCACACTCCGAAACGTGAGAGAGATCAAACTTCGAGGACGAAGTTTAGTTTAAGGGGTAGAGACTGTAATATCCCAGGTATTGGGGTTACAAAAATAAAGGAAACAGATGTGTGCATTGCATTCATGCATAGAAAATGCAGGGAATTTTCGTGCTTTAAAGTAAAACGATCCACGATGACTCGAAGTTTCACTTGACCTTGGTGGAATTGAAGTAGCTCATCAAGTCAAGCGCTATAAACCTCAGTGTGACCTTTGTTAAAACCTGTTTTGGGTAGAAATGATTTGATCTAAGGGGTTAGATCAAATGGAACTAACACAACAACACTTTAATCAATGATCAATTGCTTGATCATAGAAAAGATCATAACATGGTATTCCTTTCCATAACATAAGAACATCTATTCAATTGGAAATCAAGTAACAATAAATGGAGAACCCATTCTTCACTTATCTTTTCCATGTCTTAAACTAACCCATGTTCTTACCATGAACCTCATGGTAATTCTTGAACTAAATTCTTGAACTCAACACCAACACAAGCTTATCATTAAACCCTAGAGATGGGAGAAGCCTATAACCATCAAATAGATAATAATCAAACTCCAAGTTATTAACACTTAAAAGTTAAGAAACTACACTTGGGGTATAATTGAATTCACTTTAAAACTAATTACCAAATATGGTAAAACACAAGGACCTAAGTGCATAAAAGTCACTCATTCTTATTTTAATCATAACTTAATAAATAAGTGGAAAATCACAAAACTAAATTTGTTTACATTACAAATTATAGTTCAAACAATTTGAATAAAATAAAATATGAGTACTTTGGAACTCATATGATCATGCCTTGGTGAAATCAACAATCACCATTCAAAATTGGGGTATAATCCTTGTCTTTGACATTTTTATCCCAATTACAATATAAATACAATCACATATAATATAGTCACTCAACCACAAGCATAAAATCATTCACAAGATATTTAGTAACAAAAGCCACTTGGCTATCTAAAAATAAATCACATGAGAGGATAATACCAAAGTCACATAGGATGAAAATATCTACATAGCTTGCATCCTAAGCAATGCCACCTCATGCTTAAGGGATTCCTATGGATGAGATCATGACAACCAAGCACCTTACTCATCAAATTAAAACAAGAGTCATCCACCTATGTGTCAAGATATTAGAGCATGCCCAAGCCTATAAAAGGAACCCTCTACCTCATTCATCTCATCATCTTGCACCATGATGCAAGAAGCCCAACACATTGAGCCACTCCATAAAATAGTTAGGATCAAGATGAAGCAGCTAGGAGGTGGAGGCATGCCACAAGAGGCAGGTTTATCAGAATTCCTGAAGAACAAGCTACAGAAGATAGCAAGGTAGAATTCTTAGGAAGACCACATATTTAGATAATCACATCATCATTCATTGAGTAGAACCCTAGATTATAATCCAAGTACTTATGGAGTGAGAGGGGTAATTGGTATAACCATATCTAAATATTTCTAGTAATACTTTAGGAAGCCCATACCATGCATGATCATCACAATTGGGTAATGATCATATACTCTAAGAATTGGAAGTAGAAGCCATTGAGAATAAATTGCTCATAATAATGCCATGACCATGTTTTGGAAAAATAGAAGAATAAGCTATAAGTTAAAACCTATATGATAAGTAGATATCATTCACCATATGAAATTATAGGGAGATCACTAGTAAACAACCCTAGGCTTATATTCCAACCTTAACTTGTGAATCACTTGGTGATCATAAGTAGAATCCTACCACATCTATATTTCATTTATTTCCAAATTAAGGAACCTAAGAAAACCTTAGAGTCAAACTCTATACTTTATATGGTGAAAAACCATTCATCCATATAACCAAAGTTAACTATAAAAAGAACTATAATCACTCTAGTTACTTTAATGATAGATTAAAGATAATCATAAAAGTCTATTGGTATAAGATAGAACCAATTCTCAGATCCTTAGTAATTAAAGGAGAATAGAAACAATTAAGCAAGTAACCATAATACCTTGATTATGGGAGATTAAACCCTAGCAAATGCAATATGATGTCATCTCAGTTCTACAAACTAGAATTATATCTCAACCCTAGTTTATATATCACTATGATGATCCTAATATAAACCCAGGCCATAATTGAGATTCAAACCAATTGCCATAAGGTAAATATAATTAGAACCCCAGAATTGCACTCTAATTAAAACCTATACTTAATTATGGAGCATAAGATAAACCTAATTTAAACCCATAATTAAAACCATATATGTAGTGATCAACCATTTATCGTTGTAATCAAGATCAATCATGATGGAACCAATACCTACTTAGATACTTTCAAATATAATGATAATATTAACTTTAATAGGGGGGGGGGGGTTATGATAGAAACTATAAAACCCTCATACATTGGAACTCACATAAAATCATGTGCAAGTGACCAATTCCTCAATTATGAAGCCAAGTCTTCATAATAACTTCTAAAACATTTGGAATCAGAATAATCAACCCTAATTATTCAACGAGGAGTTATATTACAAATGAGAAAGAAAATTAAAATGAATATCTAAATTCTTGTCTAGTTAAAAAAATTGCAACAAGACTCACATATATTTATGTTTATTCAAAAACAATACAGTAATACAATGATCCTTGTATTAGACCTCATGAAAACCAAATTATTAAACACCTGCAAAACAGACAAGAATTCAAATTTGAATTAAAACCAGAATTCAAAACAAGAAATAAAACAGAAAATAAATAAAAGAGATAAAGGAGAGGAGGCTTACCTGGACCTCACCTGGCCGCAGGAGCCCACCAGCACGGCCCAAAGGAGCCCAGTAGCAGCCCTCAACCACAGCCCAACACCAGCCCGCATACCCTTTCGTCAAAAGATCTGGAGAGGAGGGTCGTCCTCATCCTCTCCTCGCGCGTGGGAGACAGCACGAAGCCGTGCTCGGCTTCGTCTCGTCGGTGGCACCTCCTCCTCATCCCACGGTGTGACGAGGCGCGTCCAGGCGCCCTATAAAAGCTTCTGGACGAACACCAGCATCGATTTCTTCCTCCTCTGCTCCATTTCGCCCCAAACCGAAACCCTAACCCACCTCGGGCACCATTACCGCCGACGACTGGAGCCTTCCCAAGCATCGCCGTGGCCACCGTCGTCATCACCGTGCTCGACTTGCCCACTGGGCAAGAGGAATCGAGTCGTAGCCTCCCGGAGCGCCGGCAACGACCTCATCTTCTCCGACGGCCGGAGCTAGCAATTCCGGCGATGTCGACCTCCTCTCGCCTCGCCACCAAGCTCATCATGCTCCTGGTGAGCCACTGATCTCCCTAGCATGCTCGCCGAACTCGATTACACGCCGTAGCGCCACCGCGTCACTAGCCCGTGAGCGCCGCCGCTGCACCTCGTCGCCGGGCACACTCCGGTGACCAAATCGGAGCGGCGCCACCATCAGTCAGTTCGTCTTGACGCCCTCGTTCGATTGAGCCTACGCACAGCCCCGCGGGAACCCTGTATCGTCGGCGTCGTCCACCACTGGCCGCCGGCAGAGCACATGGTTGCCACATCGGCACCACGTGGCAGCCAACGTGGCTTAGCCCCACCAGTAATAGACTGTGGGTATGATCTGTCCGGGTGGCTTTAGCAGATTTCATTTTATTTCAAATTCAATAATATCTGCAACTTCAAATAATTATAGAAAATTCACTTTAACTCAGAAAAATACAAATGAGATATCAATTTTTTTTATCAAAGTAAACTCTATCCAATAAAAATATAATATGAAATTTTTATAAAAATGTAATTGTTTTATACCCATTAATTAGTCTTTTCTTTTAGTTATAAATTCAATTAAAATTTAATAATTAAGAAAAGTTCTGAAATAAATAAAAACCAGTAAACAAATAAAGAAAACATGAAAACTAATTTTCTTTATTTGTTATTCTATTAAATCCTTATTATAGGGAATTAAACCCTAATTAACAATTATCTTAATTATTAATTCTTTAAAAATAATAAAATGACAAATCCAATATTATTTTTATTTCAAAGTTATTAATAACTTCAACTTTAGAAATGAAGTTATTAATCATAGAACTAGATGGTAAATAGCAAACCCTAATTCCTTATTGAATGGTATTACAAAATTATCATTGCATGTGAAACCCTAAAACCCTAATACCATTAGGAAACCTAGCTCCATTTATTCATATGAACCCTAATTTGTTTATAACCTAAACCCTAGGTTAGGATATGTGATCATGATATTTTCCTTTTGATCCATAGAACCATAATTAGCAAATAAATACTTGCCATGTTCACATAAAATGTAGGAGCCCTATTATCCATAATTCAGTATTCCATGTATGCATACCTATCCTACCTAGATGATCAAATAGGATCAACCCTAGTCCTTAGTACCAAGAATCTTATCCTTACTCATCCTTAATTAGCATCACACCATTTTGATGAGCTCCAATAGCATCTATGCCCAATATTTGTCATTACATAACCATAGTCCACTAAACCCTACAAGTACTTCATAATTATGAACCATTCCATTTAGGAGCCAATCATTTCTTACTTAGTGGATCCAATAGCAAACCTTAGTCAACCACAACCCTAATTGAAATACTTCTTATTACTTAAGAAGTATGTTCTTCAAAAGTTATTCTTTTGAAGAAAACAAAGAGTAGCCAGCAACCCTGCCTTAAAGGACAGATAAACCCTAGCTAGCTATCACCAGCAAGATGAACCCACCATGATAGCAACCATGTATAAATAATTACTTAAGATGCTCATGCTTAAGTAAAACCAATCAAGCCTAGTTGCTGATGAATCCAACTATGTTGTGATCCATCTTATACTTACCCAGAAACTACTTGGAACCAGAATAAATCATAGCAACCCACAAACCCAATTGTCATACTTGTTCTTTATTAAAAAACATGTTCTTCAAAAGTTATTCTTTTGAAGAATATAACAAGTAATCATTAACCATGCCATATAGTATTAAAATTGACAACTGCTCTTTACTTATTACACAACCACTATTCCTTGATGTGTATGATTGTTACTATGCATTTTACCACTTGCTTATAATTCTAAAACAACACAAACCTGAATAAGAACCTTGTTTGTGAATCACTCTAAAAGTGTAACACACCCTGAACTAATCCTTACCATTCACTAAACCTAAATCATCGGGGTTAGATCACGCTTAGAGCGATTGCATCTCATACTTATGCATTATTGCATCCTTGGCAATCTTTTAAACATCATCCTTACCGGACGATGATGCTATTTCAGAATTTGGAGTTATTGCGTATCGAAGACCTTGTCTGCATAATCTTGCAGTCAAGAAAGGCAAGTTCATCGCTTGCTCATGTCATTTGAGTATTTCTACCAAATTACTTGCAAAGTACTATGTTTATCACTATTGCATAAAAAGCAAAACCACTATTTTCATAACTATGAATATGACTATGTGGTGGGCAATGGAACCATGGATTGTGTTGATATGGTGGAGGTTCCATTGCACGGGTTTATATCCATCTAGGATTAAACAACAAATGTCGCCAGTGATTCTTGTGCCGTAATACCCGTGTTAACCATAAGATCCGGAGTGGGACGGAGTAGTCAAATGTGTTTCCACCTCTCGTTCATCAACGGATGCGCTTTACCGTAGTACACTTGTAATCCAAGGGGGCAAGCGGTGAGGGCTGGGGAGTCCTAAGTCCCCACGGCATAGTCCGTAGTACACTTGTCGCTCGAAGGAGCAAGCGGTGAGGCCGGGGAGTCCTAAGTCCCCACGGTATTGCGGTCTATGATGGGTTGCAGCTACCGGCGTAGGAGTGTATGGTAGAGCCCAGCACTGTCGTCGTGGTCGGGGTCCACCTTGAAATCTACAGGAATAATGGGACCGGCGTGGACCCAGGGTCGGGGCATGCAACAAAGGGTGGGTGTTCGAAATAGCGGAGGAACATAATTGGCTAGACCTTATACCGGGCCCCACACCAAAGGAAGTGTGGACGGGAACATATGCCCGGTTGGCACCAAGGTTAAGATCTCTTATGGGTAAAGCAACACACCTCTGCAGAGTGTAATGAATCGTGACTCTGTCACTCCTCGTTCCGGGATATGGAACTCGCGAACGCTGCCGGAAAGGAGCTCCATGAAGTTCTAGTAAACCGGTGAAGGCTGACGGACATAGTTCTTCCGAATAAAAGCAACCCTTTTAAAGAAATGGTTATGAAAACCTCGCATTGGTATTAGGCTTTACGGTCTAATGCTCGTAGCTAGTGCATTAAACACCTCTTTCCTATAATGAACTTGTTGAGTACGCTCGTACTCATCCCACTCTTAAATCCCCTGCTTAGATATGGAGGCATCGAAGGAGGATCAACAGTACAACTCGAAGGCCGAGGAGTCAACAACTACTTCACGAGACAGGACCATGTCAGAAGAGTCAGATACCTCATCCAACAAGGAGAAAACCTAGTATAGCCATAGAAGGGAACTAGCTTCCTAAACCTAGCTCCTATTTAGCTAGAATCTATTCTTAGCCTTTATAGTTAGTTAAATACTCTACAAATAGAGTTCGTGATAGGATTAGACTACGAGTCGTTCTTCTGGAGTTATCTGCAGTTTTACCTCATTGTAAAGTAGGAGGTCATGTGTCGATCTTCCGTAACGAGTCCGTATGTAATTCTATAGACATGCCTTGGACCCGCATATGTTTCTGTTGTACCACTCTGAGCGATATAATACCAGTGGAACGGTGTTTCATTGGTGTTATATCAGACTTGCATACTACACCATGCAGTGGTATGCCGGGTCACCACACAGTGCAGTACAAGTTGCCGCACTGCTGGCACGTCTCCAACGGCGGCTTCGCTGTGCCACCATCGCCTCCGCGAGGACCACAGACGCCAGGCCCTCGTCAGGCAACGGCGGTCCGAGATGACGCCGGAGGAGAGGAGCCTCCCGTAGAATGCCCGCGACAGCCCGTCCTGGGAACAACGCTTCGTCAGCGAGCGCGTCGTCGAGCTCGCGCGGACGGACAATCCCTCGAGCGGACGCTTCAACAACATGGCCCGCCATGCCTGGTGGTACGGCCGCGACGTCGACGCCACGCTCCGCGAGTACGGCTACCGTCCACGCGTCCGCGGGCAACGGGAGCCGGCCGCCTACCACGCAGAGGGCGCCGGAATGGACCGCGGCGTCCAGAACCTCCCGCACCGGATCGTCCGCCGTCGGGCGCACGCGCTCGGCCGCGCCCGCGCCTCCTTCCGGAGGCGTCGTCATCCGCGGCGACGCGACGCGGCGCGTTGATACGTCTCCAACGTATCGATAATTTCTTGTGTTCCATGCCACATTATTGATGTTATCTACATGTTTTATGCACACTTTATGTCATATTCGTGCATTTTCTGGAACTAACCTATTAACAAGATGCCGAAGTGCCGGTTCTCGTTTTCCGCTGTTTTTGGTTTCAGAAATCCTAGTAACGAAATATTCTCGGAATCGGACGAAATCAACGCCAAAGTTCCTATTTTCATCGGAAGCATCCGGAACACCCGGGAAGGACCGGAAGGGGGCCACGGGGCCACCAAACCCTAGGCTGGCGCGGCCGAGAGGGGGCCGCGCCGCCCTATGGTGTGGCCCCCTGTCAGCCCTCTGCGCCGCCTCTTCGCCTATAAGAAGCCCCTGGATCAGAAAACCCGATACCAATTGACGAAACCCACGAAACCTGCCGAGCCGCCGCCATCGCGAAGCCAAGATCCGGGGGACGGGATCTCCGTTCCGGCACGCTGCCGGAGCGGGGAAGTGCCCCCGGAAGGCTTCTCCATCGACACCGCTGCCATCTCCACCGCCATCTTCATCACCGCTGCTGCTCCCATGAGGAGGGAGTAGTTCTCCATCGAGGCTCGGGGCTGTACCGGTAGCTATGTGGTTCATCTCTCTCCTATGTGTGTCAATACAATAATCTCATGAGCTGCCTTACATGATTGAGATTCATATGATGATGCTTGTAATCTAGATGTCATTATGCTAGTCAAGTGGGTTTTACTTATGTGATCAATGTTGAGAGTGTCCACTAGTGAAAGTGTAATCCCTAGGCCTTGTTCCTAAATACTGTTGAGTTACTACTGCTTGTTTACTACTGCTGCGTTACTACTTGCTTGAGTTACTACTCGCTTATTACTTGTTTTACTGTGTTACTACTGCTGCAATACCACCACCATCAACTACACGCCAAGCACTTTTCTCGCCACCGTTGCTACTGCTCATACTTATTTATACCACCCGTATTTCACTATCTCTTCGCCGAACTAGTGCACCTATTTGGTGTGTTGGGGACACAAGAGACTTCTTGCTTTGTGGTTGCGGGGTTGCATGAGAGGGATATCTTTGACCTCTTCCTCCCCGAGTTCGATAAACCTTGGGTATCCACTTAAGGGAAACTTGTCTGCTGTTCTACAAACCTCCGCACTTGGAGGCCCAACACGTCTACGAGAAAGGAGGGGAACGTAGACATCAAGCACTTTTACGGCGCCGTTGCCGGGGAGGAAAGGTAAAAGGCTCTCATACTACGGTCCCAGGTAAAGTATTTTTCCGGCGCCGTTGTGTGTGTGCTCAAAGCTATTTCCTTTAGATCCTGCAATTGCATCTTGTTGTTTCTTGTTTACACTAGTTTGGCATAATGTACAAAAGTGAGCTTCTTATTCTATTTCCTGATTTAAAACATGGATTGTTTGATGCGAAAATTAAAAAACCTATGAAATCTTCTTTGCATGCTGGTAGTAATATTAGTATGAACGCTTTGAACACCATTGTTGACAATAATATAGAAAGTTCTAAGCTTGGGGAAGTCTGGTTTGCATGATATTTTTAGTCCCCCAAGCATTGAGGAGAAAATTTTCTTTGATGATACTTTGCCTCCTATTTATGATGATTATAATGATAGTGGTCTTTTGGTGCCACCTACTATGGAGAGTGAATTTGATTATGATTACAATATGCCTCCTACACTTGATGAGAATAATAATGATAGCTACTTTGTTGAATTTGCTCCCACTACAACTAATAAAATTGATTATGCTTATGTGGAGAGTAATAATTTTATGCATGAGACTCATGATAAGAATGCTTTATGTGATAGTTATATTGTTGAGTTCGCTCATGTTGCTACTGAAAGTTATTATGAGAGAGGAAAATATGGTTGTAGAAATTTTCATGTTACTAAAATGCCTCTCTATGTGCTGAAATTTTTGAAGCTACACTTGTTTTATCTTCCTATGCTTGTTACTTTGCTCTTCATGAACTTGTTTATTTACAAGATTCCTATGCATAGGAAGCATGTTAGACTTAAATGTGTTTCTAATTTGCCTCTTGATGCTCTCTTTTGCTTCAAATACTATTTCTTGCGAGTGCATCATCAAAACTGCTGAGCCCATCTTAATGGCTATAAAGAAAAGAACTTCTTGGGAGATAACCCATGTGTTATTTTGCTACAGTACTTTGTTTTATATTTGTGTCTTCGAAGTTGTTTACTACTGTAGCAACCTCTCCTTATCTTAGTTTTGAGTTTTGTTGTGCCAAGTTAAGCCGTTGATAGAAAAGTAAGTACTAGATTTGGATTACTGCGCAGTTCCAGATTTCTTTGCTGTCACGAATCTGAGCCCACTGCCCTGCAGGACGCTCAGAAAATTATGCAAATTTACGAGCATGATCCTCAGATATGTACGCAACTTTCATTCAATTTGAGCATTTTCGTTTGAGCAGGTCTGGTGGCCTAATAAAATCCATCTTTACGGACTGTTCTGTTTTGACAGATTCTGCCTTTTATTTCGCATTGCCTCTTTTGCTATGTTGGATGAATTTCTTTGATCCATTGATGTCCAGTAGCTTTATGCAATGTCCAGAAGTGTTAAGAATGATTGTGTCACCTCTGAACATGTTAATTTTTATTGTCCACTAACCCTCTAATGAGTTGTTTCGAGTTTGGTGTGGAGGAAGTTTTCAAGGGTCAAGAGAGGAGGATGATATACTACGATCAAGAAGAGTGAAAAGTCTAAGCTTGGGGATGCCCCGGTGGTTCATCCCTGCATATATCAAGAAGACTCAAGCGTCTAAGCTTGGGGATGCCCAAGGCATCCCCTTCTTCATCAACAAATTATCAGGTTCCTCCCCGAAACTACATTTTTATTCGGCCACATCTTATGTGCTTTTTCTTGGAGCGTCTGTTTGTTTGCTTTTGTTTTTGTTTGTGTTTGAATAAATTGGATTACATCATGCTTGTGTTGGAGAGAGACACGCTCCGCTGGTTCAAATGAACACATGTGTTCTTAGCTCATAATATTCATGGCGAAGTTTCCTCTTCGTTAAATTGTTATATGGTTGGAATTGGAAAATGATACATGTAGTAATTTGCTATAATGTCTTGGGTAATGTGATACTTGGCAATTGTTGTGCTCATGTTTAAGCTCTTGCATCATATACTTTGCACCTATTAGTGAAGAATACATAGAGCATGCTAAAATTTGGTTTGCATAATTGGTCTCTCTAAGGTCTAGATAATTTCTAGTAAGGTGTTTGAACAACAAGGAAGACGATGTATAGTTTTATAATGCTTGTAATATGTCTTTTATGTGAGTTTTGCTGTACTAGTTCATCCTTGTGTTTGCCTCAAACAACCTTGCTAGCCTAAACCTTGTATCGAGAGGGAATACTTCTCATGCATCCAAATACTTGAGCCAACCACTATGCCATTTGTGTCCACCATACCTACCTATACTACATGGTATTTTCCCGCCATTCCAAAGTAAATTGCTTGAGTGCTACCTTTAAAATTCCATCATTCACCTTTGCAATATATAGCTCATGGGACAAATAGCTTAAAAACTATTGTGGTATTGAATATGTAATTATGCACTTTATCTCTTATTAAGTTGCTTGTTGTGCGATAACCATGTTTACTGGGGAACGCCATCAACTCATTGTTGAATTTCATGTGAGTTGCTATGCATGTTCGTCTTGTCCGAAGTAAGGGCGATCTACACTGAGTTGAATGGTTTGAGCATGCATATTGTGAGAGAAGAACATTGGGCCGCTAACTAAAGCCATGATTCATGGTGGAAGTTTCAGTTTTGGACAAATATCCTCAAATCTCTAATGAGAAAAGAATTAATTGTTGTCAAATGCTTAAAGCATTAAAAGAGGAGTCCATTATCTGTTGTCTATGTTGTCCCGGTATGGATGTCTAAGTTGAGAATAATCAAAAGCGAGAAATCCAAATGCGAGCTTTCTCCTTAGACCTTTGTACGAGCGGCATAGAGGTACCCCTTTGTGATACTTGGTTAAAGCATATGTATTGCGGTGATAATCCAGGTAGTCCAAGCTAATTAGGACAAGGTGCGGACACTATTAGTACACTATGCATGAGGCTTGCAACTTATAAGATATAATTTACATGATGCATATGCTTTATTACTACCGTTGACAAAATTGTTTCATGTTTTCAAAATCAAAGCTCTAGCACAAATATAGCAATCGATGCTTTTCCTCTATGAGGACCATTCTTTTACTTTCAATGTTGAGTCAGTTCACCTATTTCTCTCCACCTCAAGAAGCAAACACTTGTGTGAAGCTGTGCATTGATTCCTACATATTCGCTTATTGCACTTATTATATTACTCTATGTTGACAATATCCATGAGATATACATGTTACAAGTTGAAAGCAACCGCTGAAACTTAATCTTCTTTTGTGTTGTTTCAATACCTTTACTTTGAATTATTGCTTTATGAGTTAACTCTTATGCAAGACTTATTGATGCTTGTCTTGAAGTGCTATTCATGAAAAGTCTTTGCTTTATGATTCATTTGTTTACTCATGTCATCACCATTGTTTTGATCGCTGCATTCACTACATATGCTTTACAAATAGTATGATCAAGATTATGATGGCATGTCACTCCCGAAATTATCTTTGTTATCGTTTTACCTGCTCGGGACGAGCAGAACTAAGCTTGGGGATGCTGATACGTCTCCAACGTATCGATAATTTCTTGTGTTCCATGCCACATTATTGATGTTATCTACATGTTTTATGCACACTTTATGTCATATTCGTGCATTTTACGGAACTAACCTATTAACAAGATGCCGAAGTGCCGGTTCCTGTTTTCTGCTGTTTTGGTTTCGAAATCCTAGTAACGAAATATTCTCGGAATCGGACGAAATCAACGCCAAAGTTCCTATTTTCATCGGAAGCATCCGGAACACCGGGAAGGACCGGAGGGGGCCACGGGGCCACCAAACCCTAGGCTGGCGCGGCCGGAGGGGGGCCGCGCCGCCCTATGGTGTGGCCCCCCTGTCAGCCCTCTGCGCCGCCTCTTCGCCTATAAGAAGCCCCTGGATCAGAAAACCCGATACCAATTGACGAAACCCACGAAACACTGCCGGAGCCGCCGCCATCGCGAAGCCAAGATGCGGGGACAGGATCTCTGTTCCGGCACGCTGCCGGAGCGGGGAAGTGCCCCGGAAGGCTTCTCCATCGACACCGCTGCCATCTCCACCGCCATCTTCATCACCGCTGCTGCTCCCATGAGGAGGGAGTAGTTCTCCATCGAGGCTCGGGGGATGTACCGGTAGCTATGTGGTTCATCTCTCTCCTATGTGTGTCAATACAATAATCTCATGAGCTGCCTTACATGATTGAGATTCATATGATGATGCTTGTAATCTAGATGTCATTATGCTAGTCAAGTGGGTTTTACTTATGTGATCAATGTTGAGAGTGTCCACTAGTGAAAGTGTAATCCCTAGGCCTTGTTCCTAAATACTTGTTGAGTTACTACTGCTTGTTTACTACTCGCTGCGTTACTACTGCTGAGTTACTACTGCTTATTACTTGTTTCTACTGTGTTACTACTGCTGCAATACCACCACCATCAACTACACGCCAAGCACTTTTCCGCCACCGTTGCTACTTGCTCATACTTATTTATACCACCTGTATTTCACTATCTCTTCGCCGAACTAGTGCACCTATTTGGTGTGTTGGGGACACAAGAGACTTCTTGCTTTGTGGTTGCAGGGTTGCATGAGAGGGATATCTTTGACCTCTTCCTCCCGGAGTTCGATAAACCTTGGGTATCCACTTAAGGGAAACTTGCTGCTGTTCTACAAACCTCTGCACTTGGAGGCCCAACACTGTCTACAGGAAAGGAGGGGGAACGTAGACATCACGCGTCTCCTCTGCTTCGGTTCGTCGAACGACGGGGTCGAGCCGCCGCTCCCGCGTCAAGGAGGAGGACGCCTCGCCACCACTTCCGCCGGCGAAGAAGAAATAATGGGAGAAGGAGGCCGAGGCGCAGGCGGCCCTCCGTGGCGACGGCGACGAGGAGTTCCCCGCCCAGAGCTTCATCATCGGCCGCTCCGTCGACGAGGACTACCGTCACATCGCGATCGACCCGCGGACGGCGGTGTGGTCCGCCAGGGAACACGGCGCCAACTACGTCGACCTCGCCGGACCATCCGAGCTGCTGGCACCAAAGGAGGAGAAGGCCGGCGAGGAGGAGGGCGACGACGCCGACAGCTGGTCCTTCAGGTCATCCAGCGGTGACGAACTCGACTTCAGCGCCTTCGACTCCCCGCGCCGCTAGATGTTTATTTTTAGTATTTTAGTTTGAATTCGTGTTAAATTTGTACAAATTTCGTTCGAAGTACGTATGAATATCGTGTTGCAAATATTTAAATTTCATTCGAACTAAATATCGTGTTGCGTCTATTTGGGGCTAGCGGTGGAGATGCTGTAGAGCCCAACTCCGTCTCCACTCCTCCGTATAATAAATTAATTCGATGCCAACTCCAATCTCGAGAAGTACAAATCCCTCTTTCTAGGCGAGGGCAAAAACAAGTTTTGACCTGCGTCCGCGATCTGGAATAGCTCGACGGTGGACGGATGTCGCTTTGGCCGAAGCGTGCGCGCCATGAGGACATCGCTCCGGCTCCATCCGCCGGCGGCTCTGCCGACGACAGGTCTCGATGGACGTCCCTGCACGCAGACATGGTCCGCCTCATCGGCTGGCGGGTACTGGCCGGAGACCTGCCGGACTACGTGCGCTTCCGCGCGGTGTGCGCGCACTGGCGGTGGAGCACCGTCAGCCCGCGCGGCCAGGGTATCGCCGACCCGCGGTTCCATCCGCGCCGATGGAGGATCTCGCAGGCGGGGCATGGCGACGACGGCAGGAAACGCTTCTTCAACGTCTTCACCGGAGCCTCCGTCTGCCTTGGGCTTCCTCTTCTCGCTGACCACGCCATCCTTCGATCGGTCGAGGGCCTTCTCCTAGTGCGCCGGGAAGGGCCGGGCCGACGCGACGTACGCCTCATCAATCCTTTCACCGGCGACGTTGCGGTTGCCGAGCTCTCGCCGTCCATACCCTATGGAACTTCATACCCGTTCGAGCTATCCACGGAGGACGGCCGAACAAGGACGTGGTACTACCAGCTGGGGCACGCTTACAAGACCCCAACCAGTCCATGGACTCGAGTCCCACCATTGACACATATAAACTCGTTTGAGTTGACTTAGTTTTATACCTGAAGCCAGCCAGGTGAATTGAAGATGCAACATCCAACCAGGCGTTGACACACAAACTCGTTTGAGTTAGCTGGACCTTGATGGCCCATGGATTGAGCGTGGGCTACTTTCGTTCCGGATTTTGACTGGGATTTAGGGAAAGCAAAGCCCATCTTCCGCGCGCGGTTTGATAGTTGCGTACGCGCATGCATGCCTCAATTTTATCCGATGAGCAGCCAACCTGGTGGTAGCTGTGCGTTGGGGACCATATACCCGCCCCGCCCCGCCGGCATCTATAATATCTAGATAGGAGCAACCCACTATGTGAATTCTCTAAACATGCAAGCATGCCACATCATCATGTATCCACTAACTATAAATCCCCCATATAGTGGTGCCACTGCCACATCATCACTACTATTTTTATTACTCACCCAATTTTTTTAATGTGATTTTTCCACAGAATCGTCATCTTCACAATCTAAAGTACCCTTTAGTCTCATAATTATCAGTATAATAGCTCCACCAAGGCTTTGAGCGTTAACCTCTATGCATCCCTTCTTTAATTTCGAGTGTGCCTACTAAAAGTTGGTGACCTGCATGAACGATTGATCACCTCCCATCATGGCAGCTCCTTGGCTTCCCGTAAATCACACCATAAATAATTTCACTATTGCTTCTTCTTCTTCAGTTTCACTAATGCAATCACTTTAAAAAAAATTCCCTAACGTAATAATAAGGCAATGATGGATTTCCTCAAGAGTCAAGCCTCTTCTCCTTCTCCAAGCAAGAGTAACTGATGGATGTGATATATAAACTGCTCTCTCCTTTCATCAGTGGAGCATCCTTCATTCTCGTCATTTCTGTTAGCTGGGTAGCCGCAGCCTTGCTCGGACCAAAATATCAACTATATAGCCTATGTGATCTATATGCTTCCTCTTCTCCTAATCTCTGTGATATCTCAATCAGATGTGATCTTAGATTTTGATTTAAAGCTTTCTGTCCTAGGAAAGCCGAGGTCTGGACATGAAGAATTTGCAGCCACCCTCATCGCCTGTTGGAGCTATGCGCGCCGAAGGGATGCTCGCGGATCGATTCGACCCCCTCACCATATCAGCCTACGCCGTCGCTGAAGATTTCGCAACTGCATGTCGTGGATTGCCACCGCGTACGAGGGCACCGCTATCATTCGTTGCACCTACGGTCAGTTAGGATCTCATGTTCTTATTAGTGGTTAATGACAATAAGAATACTTTTTGGACGGCAGACCGCGTATTTACAAATGTGGATTCACCTGGTACTGGTGACTCATTGAGTCATGTTTTTCTCCTGAAGATCTTTATCCACAACTTAGATTTGCGTTCTTTGAGTTCATGTGGAGCCACCCTGTTTGCTATATAAAGTATACCAAGTCAATGTTTTTATACTGAACCTTTTTTTATCTGTGGTATTTCCGTTCCTATAGTGGACTATGATTCCTACATACGACTGCAACAAGATTGGCTTTCTCCAATTCCGAGCCATCCGCACAGGTGCCACTATGTGAACCCACGATTATATCTCTTTCTATCTATTACCAACTTCATCCAACAAATTATTGATGGTTTTTTATTTTGCCACCTTCTTTCAGTTTCACTATGAAGGATCGTATATGTATTGTGTGAACCATGGAAGTATTTTTATCTTGAAATGTATATTCATTTATGCTGAGTATAAAAACATAATGGAAAATTGGCTGAATTCTAGGCCCGTCCTGCCAATCTGGTGATCCTTCCCTCTTTTTTTCCCTTATGAATGCAGGTCATAAATCTGTTGGTATATCATGTAATACCCCTTTCTGGGTTTCATGGTGTGCCTTGGTCTTTGTTGGGCATATATTGGAGGTCTAGATCAAATTCAGTTTATTTTTGGCTCATTGGTATTTGGTTATTTGTATGTTTTCATGGTTACCATTTGATTACAGTGGAGTTAGAATATTGTTAACACGGAAGAAATGGAGCAAGGAAAGTACACCTTTTTGTGTATGTTTTAATTTCTCACTTTCCATGAAGTTCCTATATATGCCCTTAATGTTGTGACTACATGGTACCGGGCGCACGAATTAAAAAACTATTTCAGTTTGATGTAGTTAAGTCTGATTGCACATCCATATTTGATATGCAGCGTTACAAATTGGTCATGGGCAGGGAAGCAGAAGGCACCATAATTTATCTGGTAATCAGATATATGACAATATTCCTCTATGCTAAGTTGACTCACTGTCTATGCTTGGGCGTCATGGGCAGGGAAGCAGAAGGCACCATAATTTAATTATCTGGTAATCAGATATATTGCATATGACAGACAATATTCCTCTGTGCTAAGTTGACTCACTGTCTATGCTTGGGCCTTCTGTCTTGGCATCTTTGGACGTTTATCCTTCATTTCTTCTAGGTTAGTCTTGCTTAATGCCAAACTTATAGGTGTTTCCGCATGGTTGGACCTCCTCAAATTTGATAAACAGTTATTGCTCTACAAATTCCTGCAGCAACGCGCAGGGTATCTTCTAGTTTATGTAGCTGTTCGTTCCAAGTTGGCTCGGTGGAAGGAGGCGAGGCGCGAGTAGAGGACCCCCTGCACTGCACTGCACGCAGCTTTGACTTTGGCGCGCCCACGTTTCCAATCCATCCACGCTGCTTCTCTCCATAAATGCCCGTTTTCTTTTCTTAATTGCCGATTTAATCACGCCCAAAAAAGTGGCGCACGCTAGCTCGCGTATCTCACCAAATTAAGTGTCGGATCGATCTTGCTTTCTTCCGCATCTCCCCAGAAATGCATCTCCGCTTCTTTTTCTTTTTGCGCCCAGATATGCACATGTTTTACATAGAAAGAAAGAAAGAAAAAAGGCGAATTAACCCTGATTACTCCTTTCGTTCAAATCGATTCGGAGAAAAGCCAGCGTCACTCTATTTTTCAGATGGAAACTTGGGACTGAACAAATTAAACAAACAAAGAGGGAAGTGACATGGAATCACCGATCTGATGAAAAGCTAGGGGTTAGACCTTACGAGGCCAGTCGGATGGGGGCGTTGAAATCGCGTAATGGAGGACCCGAAAATCCGCCACTTCATCAAGCATTATCGTTGTTGTTATTATATGCTAGGAGATAACTATATTACTTATCAGTTCACCGTCGTCTCATCTTTGGCATTTTACCACCCAACAATGGTTCATGCAATCATAGTCAATGCCTCAATCAAAAAAAAAATTGAGACTTTCCAAAAACCTAGTGGCGTCATAGTTTATGCCGACATCGCCACTCCCTTTTTTCGGCAAACCAACATGTCTAAGCTCAAACCCTCACATGACTATAATGGCCACGAGCCCTAGACGACATGATTCAATTCAGACGACCAATTGCTCAATTCATCAACCAAAACTCAGCAATATCTACTACATGTACTAAAGCCCGCTTGAGAACTTTTTTTCTCAAGTTTATCGCGCTCTGTAATCCCACATCCAACTATGGTTCTAGGGCGATCTCGTACGAGAGCAAACTATACTGGGGAAGGGTGGTTGCACGATGCTGATGTCAACAAATTACGATGTACGCCATCTTGTCGGATTCTATGCAGATGAACGGCGATGAGCACATCTCAACATGTTGATCAGTGGTCGCTCCCCTAGGGAAAATGTTTTTTTCAACTACCAGCCAATAAGTTCCTTCTCGTTGCACTTGGGAGTTTCGTTTGTGAATAAACGAGCAGGTACCCTCTCTTATCTCGTTGATTGGCTGCAGGCCTGGCCGGTAGCGTCATCGGCGTAGGCTGAAGGCCATAGATTGATCGATGTGGCTACTCGTCTCTTTGCAGACGAGCTCGGGCACACCGGCGCCACGCGCAATGAGCATCACTGCCGCATCTAGCTTTGCTCCAAGTTCTCTGCAGACTCCAGCTGTCCGGAGTCAAATGAGCAAGCTATCCTCTATACCCCTCGTGCCAAATTGTATTTTTATCTTTTCCTACTACAGCCCTAGTGTCCTTCTCTTTTAGTTTCTTTGATTGAGAAATGGCAAAACTCGATAGCTACTTAGTAATATTTTGGAGTGGCTTGTATTCTATTATGGCGTCACGATTTGGTAGTTTTCTAAAAATAATGTCATTCATTTTCACATATTCGCCAGTTCTCACATTTCGTTAAGCTACGCCAACTAGTCTCGAGCATATCTAACCTACAAAAGTGTGCATGTGGATGGACTGATGTCTCATTAATAACATCTGCAATTTCCTAGATAAATCGCTTTGAAGCCTGGGCTATTAAACAACTAATTAGATAACATGTGCAATTTCCTAGATGCATGAATGCTTTGGACTCCTTGGCTTCTTCGAGCTGACCCACTGCTCAGTGAAGCACAGAATGGACCCACCACTTCACCATACGCATCCTCGAGTCTCCTCGATCCCCTTCGCTTCGTGCTTCTGCCACTCTTCTCTCGCGATTCATCTAGATCCAGCACCCGCCGTTGGACCAACCTGCCGCCGCCGGCAGGGACGCCGCCCTAGTGGATCTCCTCCACATCTTCTCCTCCTGCCTACCTGGGAGGATCCAGAGACGATGGAGCCGCTCAAGGATCATGCTAGCCAAGGGCAGGGAGGCGCAGAACTCCTTCACCAATGACCTTGGATTAGGCGGCGCAGCGGTGGCGCTCTGCGGTGGCAACGTTCGGCAGCAGGAGTTCCAACTGGATGATTTTCACGGCGGTGCAGGCATGGCGACGTGGAGGACTTGCTGCCGGTGACATCCGCGACCACCTCCCCGAGCTGCTGGTCACCGGAGACGTCCTTAACCTGCAGCAACCGACCACGACTCAATTCCGCTTCTGCCGACTACCATCCCATCCTGCTGCCGAAGGCATTTGAGTTCGGGTAAATTAGTCTTGCTTGGTATGGCTTGAGGGCCTCTTCATTCCATTTTCCTCGTGGTGTTCGCTTGTCGATCTTGATTTGTTCTTTGCGATATCTTTATTCATCTTCTATGTGAGTTCATTCTGGCATATTTGGTTGGTTCAGCGTCTGATTTATCAATCATATTTTCTGTTTTGCGTTGTCGTCTTCTGAATGGTTTAAATCTATATCAGAGTTTGTCCCCATTTATTTGTGTTACTTGAGAAATTAGTGTGGCACGCAAATTAGTCCACACGCAAGGTTGTTTTGCTTCAATATGAAACTGAATATCAGCGTCAGAGTACATATATATACACTAATGGTTTGGTACGCTTTTTCCTAGGTGTGTTTTAGTTATGAATAATTTGGTATGTTTTTTCTCTAGGTGTGTTTTAATTATTAATAAAATTTGGAATGTTTGAGCCGTCAAACAGTTCTTTGCCTCGTCTTTTAATATCTGAAAAAGAAACTAATTGCAGTGCAGAGCTTGTTTTGCCTTTTTGAGGTTGTCAAGAATAACAATTAGCCATGTTTGGCGATGCAGAAATTTCACTCTAGGCTTTTCACCCTTAAAACAAAACCAGACAGCCAGCCTGGAGAGCCTACTTCTTAGTGTGGTGAATATATCACAGTACTGTACCTACCCTGATACTATTTAGTCTATTCAAATTTTACTTTAAGTTCGTTCTCATGTAAAATTCCTAGCAATTTCAAACATAATGGGTATCTGTTGCGGATTCATATTAAGGTGCTTCACTTTAAGGTGATTAATTTTGCTGGATGTCTGTGGTTCAAGTTCATGGATAATTAGCTCGTATCTTGTCTTTAAGGTGATTAATTTTGCTGGATATCTGTGGTTCAAGTTCATGTATAATTAGCTCATATATTTGCCTTTGTTTATGAGAATTGTTTTTGCCAATTTTTATTATTTTAGGACAATTTTCCATTTTTTATTAATTAAGAGAAAATATTTGACCAGTTTATTAGTGAACGCTGAGGCGAATTTTTTGCTGAAGTGCTGTTCTACCTGTGGTAACCTGCAGTTTGCTGAAGTGCTAGTGATTATAATGGAAGTTTTGGTATTCTCCTTCGCTCCTCTTGACCATTGGATTCTTGATGTCTTCCTGATAATTGGTCTTCTTTGATTCGTCGTTTTCAATCTGGTCGTCGTATACCGAATATATTCTAAATCATCAAACATGATGCATATATCAAGTATTGCCTCAAACTGTTGGTCAACTACTTACTTGATAGACTTAAACTTGCTAGCTGTTGATAGTGAAATAAGTAATTAACTAGATCTTTCAGGATTTAAACCTATATATAGTACATGTTGTAAATTGACGATAACCCTATTTTGTGTTGCCTGACACGTATTTTCTTAAATGTCCCTGAAGAACAGATTGGTGCTACTATGTCTCTAAACACGCGTTTGTAATGTCTAACTCTAAAAAATCGTTGTCATCTGGAGGTTGAAGGCTCTTGTACTAGACACATATGTTTGGGGTGGATGGCTGAGAGGAGATAGATTGAATAAGTTGTACTCTCGTGTTTGTACCATAATACATTGCACCGTGTCAAATATGTACAACTTTTCATCATGTATCTTTTATGTGTAGACAAAGTTATATAATGTTTCTTTTCTTTGACAAATATTTCCTTCCACTTTACTAAGCAAGAATCACATATAGTTTAAAAACAAACAAGAATCACATAAATGTACTAAGGCCCATGATGTGCTCATGCAACTGCACAGTAATGATGTTTTTTTAATCTTAGGGTGCCTCCATATCATTTGTCTCAGTTATGGACAATGCTTAAAGCAATTATGTTCTTGTGTTTGCAGAGATCAATAAAGGGGCTGCGAGATTTTTCTCAATACTAGGATATATGTTCAACAAAAACTCTACATTCATTACCCGTGAGTTGAATCAACTGAAAGAACTGGTCGAGCCACATTTTCCATAGTATTTTTCGTATTTTTTTGTCAGATTGGAATAATTTCTACAAGTTTCTCATTTCTCTATGTTACATTGTCATTCTAACAGGGTGGTGGACCAGATAATGCACAAAGCACACTAGGTTCTGGCAGCTCACATTTTGGATAGTTGCCGCAGAAAACATTGGGGCTTGTTTCGAAAGCTTCTCCTAGCCAGGTGCTTGTGAATATATGGTGACCTGGAGCACCAAATATGTGTATGTGTTGTCCTTTTGGCCTAGTTTTTGATTGGACTTTTCAATTTTTTATTATGTTCTAAAATATGTCATGTATCGAGATATATCAGATTCATAAATAAATAAATAGGATAACAATGTTAATTGTGTTCCCACGGTTTCGAAAGTGTAACCGTGGAAGATTAAAGTTAGTGGCATATGATGTTCCAATATGTTTGATATTTTATTTTGAAATTTCTTCCATGGAAAGTAATTTCTTTCTCTCAACTGTATTTTTCTTATCGGAAACACTCTAAGCTCTAGTTGTGGATGGAGACTTTTTTCATGGGTTGGTATTCTTGAATATTTCTCTTTGACATTTTTTTTTGCATACCTGGCAGCATAAGCAATGCCATGCATTTGCTTCACAAATATGGTCTTACACTGCTAGAACTTCCTGGTGACATGTACTTTCTTCGTCACTAGTATGGTCGTAGTCATCCTACCACGTTTTAATTTATCCTAAATGCTCTCAAGTTAGCACACAAAAGAAATCATGTGTAGAAATTATGTACTTGTTGTGGAATTTAAACAAATCGTCAAGTTTCTCGAATTGCAAATAATGAAAGAATCATGGTTTGGTTTTGGTTGGTCGTCGTAGGAATACATCTACATATGTAAGAATATAAAAACATGGCTTTGCTTTGCTCGCATTTTAGACTTGCATATTCTACATGAGTGAATGGACTGTTGACTCTTATTTCACCTTACAATCATCATGTCTTAGTAACTCACCATCATGTCTTAGTAACTCACGGTAATCCTATCGCGGTAATCATATCGCGTTTTAAATTATCATAGATGCTCTCAAGTTATTACACAAAAGATTGTAGGTGTAGAAGTTGTTTACTTGTTCTGGAATTCTAAATAACTCGTCAAGTTTCTCTGGTTGGAAATAATGAAAGAAACAAGCTTGGTTTTGCTTGGTCGTCCTCGGAATACATCTATAGATGTAAGAAAAAAATACTTGGCTTTGTTTTGCTCGCATTTTAGACTTGCATAATCTACAGGAGTGAATGGACTCTTGACTCTTATTTCACCTTACAGTCATCATGTGTTAGTGTATGAATTTGAGAACTTTCATAATTTTTAAATATCAGTTTCTTGTGTGGTGGAGGTGACGTTTTCTTTTGATTTTGTCGCCATGCAGGTGTTGGAAGATCCTAACTTCTTCAAGTGTTGGTATTCAGATTCGACATTGGTGCAGTCAGCTCATTGCCGTGGCTGGGGAAGTGAATGATGCACCAGACATTGCAGGGGTGACCTGGAGCTAGAGCTGTTGTGCACATCCTGTTCAACATCAATGGCACCCTCTGCGACTCGGATCCATTCCACTTCCTTGCCTTCCGCGAGCTGCATCAGCAGGTGCTTGCTTTTTCTCCTAGCATCATTGTTTTCTCTTGCAGCGACCTTGTGACCTCTACTTTCCTTGTTTTAGTTAGCTCTGGTGTCTGGATTTCCCTACATGTTGTATTCCATGATGGAGTCTCCTCACTGAGGAGGTCTACAGCTCCAAGTTCAGTGGCCGACACAACGATGCCCTCACAAGCGCTCTGTTCCGAGAGCTCTACCATGCCAAAGCTACAGAGTTCATGGATTACAAGGAAGCACGCTTCAGAAAGTAATTAATCTCGCCTTACCTTCATGGTTCTTGTGCTAGTTCGTACAATCTCTAGAATTTGCAATCTTTGCTTATGCTATCTTTCTACATGCAAGTACAAGAGTTGTGGACTATGCAGAGGCAGGGGATCCCCCCATTTCGAAAAAAAAGAGTTGTGGACTAGTTAATCATGAGCCATAAGGACTACTACTAGTACAAGGTAGATGGTTCCTCCAACTACTACTAGAGAGCTTCTCCATACATTGGAGCTTCGTATGCACATGTGTAGAAGTAGTAGTAGTGTCGTGATGTGCATGTGTTAGCTGATGCTAGCTAGCTGCATGTGTCACTATTATTTTGTAGCCGATGTGCATGTGTTGTTGTATCCGGCTGCACAGAAACATGTATCTAGCTGATGCTGATGGACATGTATAGCCACTGATGCTAGCAATTTTACTATAGATTTAATTTTGTTGCAATTTCATCATACCATCTGACTGTACCAACTTGAGGTGACAAGCATGAACACATGATGGTAGCTAGCTGATGGTCTTTCTTGTTTTACCTGATGCTAAGCTGGTTTGCACTTTTTTATTTTTATTTGACCTGAAATGTCCAAAAAAGCGTAAAGTTCATGGCAAAAAATCTGAGCCGGGATTTTGGAGTTAGCTCAATTTGCTAATTAACCTTCCATTGATTAGTGTTAGCTTAACCACTAATATTGTTTGTCAAATGGATTAGAAGCAGTCAATTAGGCAAAAATGTGAGTATCAACTGGAAATAGGAGTACATTGTATTCTTGAACATGTTAGGACTATTCTGCTATAATTGTCGCCTACCTTGCAAGAAACTATTTGCGTTGGATATTGTGCACTAAGTAAAAGCTTAGTTAACAAGGCATAAGTTACACACTATCATTATGTTTGTAATTACAGTTCAAGTGATCTTTGCTTGCCATGTGGAATTAGATAAAAAGAGTAGTACTAAAATCAGCACAACCGTTTTCAGCTTGTGGTGTGAAAATAGACTACCAAATTAAGCATTAATGGTTCTGATCTGCTTGTCAAATTATGTACCAAATTTCTTTTGTATTGGTAAGCATTCAGTATGCAGCTTGCCACTTTTCTTTTTAAGATGCCTGGTAACTTTTTTTGTTTGAACATACCTATACTTTGCTATTAATTCCTGACTTTTTTCATGATGCTATTTCATGATTCTTATTGTTCGTGGGTGAGTACACCACAATACAGATAAGTACCAATCTAGTCGACCAGCTCACACACGATGTCGGAAAGGTGAAAAGGAAGGTTAGGAAACCAAAGTCCCAAAAAATGCATTGAACAGGAAGAGTCCCAGGACAATGGTAGGGAGCTTCCAAGCAAGCTCAAGAGTGGCCGCACTTCTGCTCTTAGGTGGTTGCTTTCGCAGTCCCGCTCCTTGGTGGTCGCTATCGCCCCATATTACCAGTGACCCCTGCTCCTCCCAACACCTACCTTGTTGCTCGCAATACATGAAGTGGAGGCTCCTAGGTCCACCCTCTCAGTATGCACTGTTTAGCAACTAGCTAGTAGGAAGGTACTGCCAGCTCACGTGCTCTCCTTCCTCCTCAATGTTACTCATGTTGAATGTCATATAATTGCAGCTACCTCTGTTTCTCTCTGTTGTAAATAATATATTGCTAATTGATGCGTTTTGGATGTTCTTATCAGCGTCTGGGAAAGCACAATGCTCGTAACCATGAGAACTACATCAACCAGCTCGTTACGAGGATGAACTAGCTAGTATGTCTAGCGTACTGTTGCTGTTTACATGGATAGAACTATCAACTGTATAACCAGTTCTTGTTATCTTGTTGTGATCAAATGGATGTTATCATTGATCATGGTGAATCTTTTCTTGTCTATTAGTCGATGATGTTGTTCATGCAATGCTTTTCTAATAAACTGCCTAACTTTAAGCCAAGACTATAAAATTAGAGATTATCCTCTGGGTGATCCCGATTATTCGAGGCTTTGTAATCTTTTGTAGCACTAGGTTGTGCTGATATAGACTTGGATCAAAATGGCTTTGCTATTTTGTGATCCAACAAATACAATGCTTCTTTTCAAAGATGATGAAATCTAGGTTTCGTATGCACTCTTTGTCATTGTTTGTCAAATGGATTAGAATCAGTCGATTAGGCAAATAATGTTATCATCAAGTGGAAATAGATGTACATTGTATTCTTGAACATGTTAGGACTGTTGAATATTATGCTATACTTGTTGCCTACCTTGCAAGTAACTATTTGCGTTGGATCTTGTGCACTCAGTAAAAGCTTAGTTAACAAGGCATAAGTATTATTATGTTTATAATTACAGTTCAAGTGTTCTTTGCTTGCCATGTGGACTCAGATAAAAAGAGTAGTACTGGAATCGTCACAGCCATTTTCCGCTTGTGGTGTGAAAACAGATTGCTAAATTAAGCATTAATGATTCCGGTCTGCTTGTCGAATTATGTACCAATTGTTTGTTGTACAGGTAAGCATTCAGTATACAGCTCACCACTTTTTTATTTAAGATGCCTGGTAACTTTGTTTGTCTGAACATACTTATACTTTGCTATTAATTCCTGACTTTTTTCATGATGCTATTTCATGATTCTTATTGTTCGTGGGAGAGTAAACCACAATACAGATAAACATCAATCTAGTTGACCAACTCACACACGACGACATGAAGGTGAAACAGGAGTCTCAGAAAAATGGTAGGGAGCTTCCAAAGTCCCAAGAAACGATTGAACAACAGGAGTCTCAGAAAAATGGTAGGGAGATTCCAAGAAAGCTTAAGAGTTGCCGCACTCCTGCTCTTGGGTGGTTGCTTTCGCACTCTCGCTCCTTGGTGGTCGCTATCACCCCCATATTGCAGTGACCCATGCTCGTCCCAACACATCCCATGTTGCGATCAATACAGGAAGTGGAGGCTCCTAGGTTTTGCCCCGCCCCCTCTCGGTATGCACTCTCATGCAACTAGATAGCAGCAAGATATTGCCAACTCATGTGCTCTGATTCCTTCTTACTATTTCTCATGTTGATTGTCATTAATTCCAGCTCCCTCTCTGTTTCTCTCTGTTGTAAATACTATATTGCTAATTGATGCCTTTTGGGTGTTCTTATCAGCGGCGTATGGGAAAGCACAATACTGGTAACCGCGAGAACTACATCAACCAGCTCGTTATGAGGATGAACTAGCTAGTATGTCTAGCGTTCTGTTGATGTTTACATGGATAGTACTATCACCTGCAGTTCCAGTTCTTGTTATGTTGTTGTGATCAACTGGACGTTCTCATTGATTATGGTGAATTTTTTTTTGTCTTCTGGAAGATGATGTTGTTCATGCAACGCTTGTCTAATAAACTGTCTAACATCCTGATTATTTGAGTCTTCATAATCTTTTGTTTCACTAGTTGGTGCTGATATATACTTGCATCAAAATTGCTTTGCTATTTTTTGATCCAACAAACACAATGCTTCTTTTCAAAGATGATGAAATCTAGGTTCAGTATGCACTCCTACTAGTAGTATCATTGAGTGCTAGGTACTATTATGCAACTGTTTATTCGTCCTGATGGATGAAACATGTTGTTGACCTTGAATCTAGATGCAAGTAGTTGTAGTACTCACATGTATTCTGTAACTTTTTTGTTTCCTGAACCAATAAATTTTCAAGCATTGTATAAACCTTAATAAAACTTGTTTTTTTTTTGCTTTGTGTATTTGCATTTCGTCAGGTAAAGAGTGAGAGAAAAGAAGACCAACAAGAAGGCTGAGGAAGGAACGATTGTATGTATGTGTTTCCTATCTACTTTCTTTACGTGTGGATCTGCTAGGTCTGGTGTAGGGAGAGCAATGCGTCTTACTTTTCTGTATGGTTAGACAGAAATATCCCAAGGTTGATTTTTTTACGTATCTACTTTCCTATCTACTTTCTTTACGTAAGCAGTATAATCTCTTTATCCCAAGGTTGATTTTTTTACATTTGTCATCATATCTTGAAGAAGGCAATAATAAAGCATTCACAATATGGAATTCCATTAGCAAGAGCTAGCCAGCTAACCATGAAGTGTCCACACATATGCACTTGTTTGTGTTTTCGTTAACGCTAAGACCCTTTCTGGGATATATGTGCCTCCACTTGCATATGGCTTACACCTGGTCGTAGTGGACCTAGATTTGTTTCTTCAATTAAAATTGCGATACAAGATCGGGTTAATTACATCGTTGCGTATAGGGATGCAAATGAAAGTAATGCACTTCGTGGATTATTAGTGAAACTCATCAAGTTTTACTTTAGATGGCTTCATATATACATGTTCTTTCGAGCAAGAACCTGCTTTGTCATTTAGAAGCTTTGCGGCATCTTATTGTAGATGTTACTTGTGTGCTTTAGGCTGAGGATACCAATGTTTTGATCTTGTTTAGTAGTATATGGACTCTCGGAGATTATTCTTAGGGAAATCAAATGAGAAATCTTTGTGTAGAAAAAAGGTAAAAAAATAGTTTAGGGAAACCAAATGCTAAAGCTCTGTCTTAAAGAAAGTTTAAGACAATTAAAGTCATATACATGACACCTACCAAATTCTGTTATGTTACCGCATGCAATTGTTGTTTCATGCTTTAATCAGATAATAAGTTACACTATCATTATGTTTATAATTACAGTTCAAGTGTTCTTTGCTTGCCATGTGGACTCGGATAAAAAGAGTAGTACTGGAATCGTCACAGCCATTTTCCACTTGTGGTGTGAAAACATATTGCTAAATTAAGCATTAATGATTCTGATCTGCTTCTCGAATTATGTACCAGTTGTTTGTTATACATGTAAGCATTCAGTATACAACTCGCCACTTTTCTATTTAAGATGCCTGGTAACTTTGTTTGTCTAAACATACTTATACTTTGCTATTAATTCCTAACTTTTTTCATGATGCTATTTCATGATTCTTATTGTCATGGGTGAGTAAAACACAATACATATAAACACCAATCAAGTTGACCAACTCACACACAGCGACAGGAAGGTGAAAAGGAAGGTTAGGAAACCAAAGTCCCAAGAGACGATTGAACAACAGGAGTCTCAGAAAAAGGGTAGGAAGCTTCCAAGCAAGCTTAAGAGTTGCCACACTCCTGCTCTTGGGTGGTTACTTTCGCACCCTCGCTCCTTGATGGTCGCTATCACCCCTATATTGCCAGTGACCCCTGCTCCTCCCAACACTGCCCATGTTGTGCACAATACAGGAATTGGAGGCTCCTAGGTTTTGCCCCGCCCACTCTAGGTATGCACTCTCAGGCAACTAGATAGCAGTAAGGTATTGCCAGCTCATGTGCTCTGATTCCTCCTTACTATTTCTCATGTTGACTGCCATATAATTGCATCTCCCTCTCAGTTTCTATCAGCGGCGTATGGGAAAGCACAATACTGGTAACCGCGAGAACTACATCAACCAGCTTTATGAGGATGAACTAGCTAGTATGTCTAGCGTATTGTTGATGTTTACATAGATAGAACTATCAGCTACAGTTCCAGTTCTTGTTATCTTGTTGTGATCAACTGGACGTTCTCATTGATTATGGTGAATCTTTTTTTTGTCGTCTGGAAGATGGTGTTGTTCATACAACGCTTGTCTAATAAACTGTCTAACTCTAAGCCAGACTAGTTAGAATTTATCCTCTGGGTGATCCTGATTATTCGAATCTTCGTAATCTTTTGTTGCACTAGTTGGTGCTGATATAGAATTGCATCAAAATGGCTTTGCTATTTTGTGATCCAACAAACACAATGCTTCTTTTCAAAGATGATGAAATCTAGGTTCAGTATGCACTCCTACTAGTAGTATCATTGAGTGCTAGCTAATACTCCCTCCGTTCCTTTCTGTAATGCCTATTGTTTTTTCGCAATTGTTTCAGAATATAAGAGGAAAGCTGTGTTTTTTTGCAAATAACCCCTTCCACCGATTTGTTTCCGTTCAGAAAATCTGGAAAGAATCTGTTCACGTTGACAAAATCTGGTATGCAATCACGTAGAGAAAATCTGGACGTGAGACTAGGAAGGAGTAGATCACGCACGCGTCTGTTAAGGAAATAGCAAATACAGATCACGTGAGATTAGGAAGGAGTAGGCCGCGCGTAGGGAGCAGATCACGTCTCCGATCTGTTTCCAGTTTCCTTTTTTTTCTCTCAAATAGCGCTGGGGGTTTTGTGTCAATAAATTTGCTTGCGCTAATTTCCGTGCCAAAAAACAATAGGCACTATAGAAAGAAACGGAGGGAGTATTATGCAACCGTTTGTTCATCCTAATGGTCGAAACATGTTGTTGACCTTGAATCTGGATGCAAGTAGTTGCGGTACTCACATGTAATCTATAACTTTTTTATCTCCTGGACAAATAAATTTTCAAGCATTTTATAAGCCTTAAGCCTTAATAAAACTTGCTTTTTTTGCTTTGTGTCTTTGTATTTCATCAGGTAAAGAGAAAGAGAAAAGAAGACCAACAAGAAGGCCGAGGAAGGAACAATTATATGTATGTGTTTCCTATCTACTTTATTTACGTGTGGATCTGCTAGGTCTGGTGTAGGGAGAGCAATGCGTCTTACTTTTCTGTATGGTTAGACTTCTAATCGATGTTGATTATATTGTGTGTTTGGATGTCATATGGTTTTTTTTTATTATATATATTGTTGATTTTTTATTGCATGTGATCTTAGTGTCCAAAGACGGGGAAAGGTCATGGCAAAATGTTCTAAGACTCTTGCTAGTTAATTTTCCATTGATTAACTAGCTTAACTGCTACTTTTGCTGGTTTTGTCTATGAGGTAGCGGCTGCAGCATGCACCTTGAAGCAACCGATCTAACAGAACAGCTTATAAAGTTGTAGTAAAATGAAAACAAATCTCATTTCCTACATACAGTAAAAAGGTTGAAGTAAACATAAGCAGTATAATCTCTTTATCCCAAGGTTGATTTTTTAATTAGTCATCATATCTTTTAGAAGGCAAGAATAAAGCATTCGCAATATGGAATTCCATTAGGAAGAGCTAGCCAGCTAAACCATGAAGTGTCCACACATGCACTTGTTTGTTTCCGTTAGCTCTAAGACCGTTTCTGGGATATATGTGCCTCCACTTGCATATGGCCTAGATTTGTTTGTACAACTAAAATTGCGAGACAAGATCGGGTTAACTACAGCGTTGCATATAGGAATGCAAACGAAAGCAATGCGGTTCGTGGATTAGTGAAACTCTTCATGTTTTACTTTTAGATGGTTTCATACATATTCTTTCCAGTAAGAGCCTAGTTTGTCAATTACAAGCTTTGCAGCATCTTATTGCAGATGTTATCTGTGTGCTTTAAGGCTGAGGATACCAATTTTTGGCTCTTGTTAGGTAGTATATGGACGCTAGGAGAATATTCTTAGGGAAATCAAATGAGAAATCTTTGTGTAGACAAAAAAGCTAAAACAATTAGTTAGGGAAACTAAATGCTAAAGCTCTGTCTTAGAGAAAGTTTAAGACAATTAAACTCAATATGCATGACGAGCCTGTTTTGTTACAGCCTGCGATTGTTGTTTCATATAGAACATTCTGTTTTGTTACAGCCTGCAATTGTTGTTTCATGCTTTAATCAGATAACGTGTCAATGTGGTATTGCCTTGTGATATTCTGTGAGTGTCCTTGAGGATGATCCTGTTGATCCTTCTTCTTTTGGCTGGTTTGTGGTAGCTTGCTAGGGCACAGCGCTGGTGTAGTTGTGCAAGGCGCCCTGTGATGCAACAATGGAAAGGAGAAGTGGTATGAAGGGTATCGGCAGACTTGGTCTTTCTTGTTTTCTATCTTGAGATGATGTAGCCCGATGTGATGTCCTGAAAGGTTGAGGGTGGCTGCGTGTTGTGTGACCTGGTGCATGCTCATCTTTTGTTATTTTGAACCTATGATATCAATTATTTGTTGTGATGTAATTGTCTAGAAAAGAGGCATGGTAATGCCAAAACTTCGATGACGGACGGGGGAAGAGAAATGAAGTGGAGCAGTCATGGAGTTTTTGGAGAAGAGAAGTGAAATAAAATTTAGCGGCAGCAAGGGGGAAGAGGAGTGGAGCCGGTGGTGGTTGGCAAGCAAGGAGGGAGGCGAGCTGCATCTGGCCGGCCGGAGATGCTTTTTTTTTGTTTTATTCTTTCGTTCTTGAGCTAATGTGTTGTACTGATCGATATTAATGCATCATTTTTTGTCCTGAGCTCAATAGATAAAGAATGCCACCGATTGAATATTATGTAATATTTTTCTCCAAAGTGGTGTAGATGCCCAGTAACTAAGTAAAGGTCATGGAATAAACTGTAATAAACCTTTAGTTTCTATTTCAACAAGTACTTTCCTTTCTTTCTTTCTTGGCCAGACTTGCTCTGAACTGACGAGAGAGAAAATCCTTAAAAAAGTTGTGTACATATGATTTCTTTCCGCGTGTGTATACTCTTCATTTTAACATATGTATGTGGATGAACATCTCTTCCCATTTCAAAAACTGGCAATTAATCTTGTTAGGAAAAAACCTACGGTTACAGATGAAACGTCGATTTGCAAGTATATTTCATAAGCTAATACTAAAGAAGATCACAGTTTCGATGGTAGCAAGCGCATAACTAGGAAAATGGGCCTAGATTCCCATGCCGGTGACTAGTGTGACTCCTCGTTTTACTAACACTGCCAAGTCCCATAATTTGTGGATGCCTCAGTAGTAATTATGATGGAAGTTAAGATGACCCATGGGATACCACGAATACCATGCCGGCTTAACGGACGGACGGGCGATGTGACAAGTCAGCAATCCGTGTGCTTCTCACATCTCAGCCATTCATCACACACAAGATCATCTCCTTGCTACCTCAGTTTTCAAACCTCAGACTATCTCTTCCCTTCAAATCTCCTCTATAAGTAGAAGCCCCTAGCCACACACCGCGTGCGGGTTACGCGTGTGACTTAGACTTGTCGAGGAGAGGAGAGCGAGGTGTTGCCAGGTTTGGCCAGATCCTTTCTTCTTCTGTCCATGGCTGAAATTCGACGAGGCTGCTGCTAGTTGGATGTATATCTTCAGGTTAGTTCTCTGTGGCGCCGGCTAGTCTCCTCCAAACTACTTTCGTAGCTAGTCTGCTCCAAACTATGTCCGGGCAATCAAGCTCTGCTTTCAATTTTCGAGATGGATTGATTCATGATCAGGAGTAGTTGTATTAGAACCTGCAAGTACATACTAGTCCAAGTAAAGATTGCAGAGGTCTCCTGGCTACATACTAGTACTAGTACCTGCATGCACTGGCGGTCGAGCACCATCTGCCCACGCGGCCAAGGGATCGCCCAATTTTACTTGTCGAGGAGAGGAGAGGAGAGCGAGGCGTTGCCAGGTTTAGCCAGATCCTTTCTTCTTCTATCCATGGCTGCAATTCGATGACGGGGAGGTTGAGGCTGGCGACGATAGGGAGGAGGTCGGGCACAGTGATGAGGAGCTTGACGCGGGCGTCGGCGGCCTGCTTGGCGATCTCCCGCGTGGTGTAGAGCGGGTTGACGGTGTTGGCGACGGCGCCGAGCGCGGTGGCGGCGAAGACGCAGACCGGGTAGAGGACGCGGTTGGGTGCGACGGCGCCGAGCGGAGGGCCGCGAAGGTGAGGGACCGGCCCGTGGCGGCGTCGACCAGGGGATGCCTTGTAAGCGAGGGGACGCGGCGGTTCGCATCAGAAACGACGCGGGGAGGTTGGTCATCGGCGTTAATGGCCTCCCACACGGAAACCCAAACAGCGAGGGCGGCGACTGGCCAAGCGGCGTCCACCTACCTTAACCATACGCTTTCAATGCGCGTCTGCCGCCTTCCTTAAAACCACACCAACGCGCACTCTCTTTTCACCGCCGTCCATCCCTAGCCGCCGCCGTCCTCAACCTCCGCGCGAACCACCACCCGCACGCGAACGCGATGGCGCACAACGACCAAGACGGCGGTGGCGGCATCCTCTGCTCAACGCAGATGTCGTACGACGAGGCCAACATGTTGTACTGGCACCGCATCCACGTGCTAGTGCAGTACAAGTTGCCGCACTGCTGGTACGTCTCCAACGGCGGCTTCGCTGTTCCGCCATCGCCTCCGCGAGGACCACAAACGCCGGGCCCTCGTCAGGCAATGGCGGTCCGAGATGACGCCAGAGGAGAGGAGCCTCCCGTAGAATGCCCTCGACAGCCCGTCCTGGGAACAACGCTTCGTCAGCGAGCGCGCCGTCGAGCTCGCGCGGACGGACAATCCCTCGGGCGGACGCTTCAACAACATCGCCCGCCGTGCCTGGTGGTACGGCCGCGACGTCGACGCCACGCTCCGCGAGTACGGCTACCGTCCACGCGTCCGCGGGCAACGGGAGCCGGCCGCCTACCACGCAGAGGGCGTCGGAATGGACCGTGGCGTCCAGAACCTCCCGCACCGGATCGTCCGCCGTCGGGCGCACGCGCTCGGCCGCGCCCGCGCCTCCTTCCGGAGGCGTCGTCATCCGCGGCGACGCGACGCGGCGCGTCTCCTCTGCTTCGGTTCGTCGAACGACGGGGTCGAGCCGCCGCTCCCGCGTCAAGGAGGAGGACGCCTCGCCACCACTTCCGCCGGTGAAGAAGAAATGGTGGGAGAAGGAGGCCGAGGCGCAGGCGGCCCTCCGTGGCGACGGTGACGAGGAGTTCCCCGCCTAGAGCTTCATCATCGGCCGCTCCGTCGACGAGGACTACCGTCACATCGCGATCGACCCGCGGCAGGCGGCGGTGTGGTCCGCCAGAGAACATGGCGCCAACTACGTCGACCTCGCCGGACCATCCGAGCTACCGGCGCCAAAGGAGGAGAAGGCCGACGAGCAGGAGGGCGACGACGCCGACAGCTGGTCCTTCGGGTCATCCAGCGGCGACGAACTGGACTTCAGCGCCTTCGACTCCCCGCGCCGCTAGATGTTTATTTTCAGTATTTTAGTTTGAATTCGTGTTAAATTTGTACAAATTTTATTCAAATTTGTATTTAAATTTCATTCAAACTACGTATAAATATCGTGTTGCGCCTATTTGGGGGCTAGCGGTGGAGATGTTGTGAGAGCCCAACTCCGTCTCCACTCCTGGCCCGTATAATAAGTTGATTCGAGCCCGAGTCCAATCTCTGTGCAGTACAAATTCCTCTTTCCGGGCGAGGGCAAAAACAAGTTTTGACCTGAGTCCGCGATCTGGAATAGATCGACGCTGGACGGATGTCGCTTTCGCCGAAGCGTGCGCGCCATGAGGCCATCGCTCCCGCTCCCTCCGCCGGCGGCTATGCCGACGACAGGTCTCGATGGACGTCCCTGCACGCGGACATGGTCCGGCTCATCGGTTGGCGGGTGCTGGCCGGAGACCTGCCGGACTACGTGCGCTTCCGCGCCGTGTGCGCGCACTGGCGGTGGAGCAGCGTCAGCCCGCGCGGCCAGGGTATCGCCGACCCGCGGTTCCATCCGCGCCGATGGAGGATCTCGCAGGAGCGGCACGACGACGATGACAGGAAACGCTTCGTCAACGTCTTCACCGGAGCCTCCGTCTGCCTTGGGCTTCCTCTTCTCGCTGGCCACGCCATCCTTCGATCGGTCGAGGGCCTCCTCCTAGTGCGCCGGGAAGGGCCGGGCCGAGGCGACGTGCGCCTCCTCAATCCTTTCACCGGCGACGCCGCGGTTGCCGAGCTCTCGCCGTCCGTACCCTATGGAACTTCGTACCCGTTCGAGCTATTCGCGGAGGACGGCCGAACAAGGACGTGGTACTACCAGCTGGGGCACGCTTACAAGACCCCAACCAGTCCATGGACTCGAGTCCCACCATTGACACATGCATAAACTCGTTTGAGTTGACTTGGTTTTATGCCTGGTTTGTTTGTGTCTGCCAGCTCAGCTAATCAGAATCAGAATCGAAATCCATCCACGTACAGTACACTGGATGGTGACCGTATGATTTTAGAGCCGAAACAGCAGGTTGGGCGTGGGCTACTTTCGTTCCAGATGGATTTTGACTGGGCTTGAGCGAAAGCAAAGCCGCGCGCGGTGTGGACTGTGGTAGTTGCGGACGCGCATGCTTTAGCCGACCTGGCGTTGGGGACCATAAGAGCAATTCCAATAGTGTAGCCAGCTGCTAGCTATAAACCAAGTGCCATGTCATCTATAGCTAACTTAGAGCCAACATATACAATAGTGAGCTATAAAAGTGTAGTACTTTTACAATACATGGCCCACCTTTAGCCTCACATAGTGCTTGCGAAGACGCGTCTAGAAATTGACTACTAAGATAAGAGCCTACTCCTCTTCTCTCTCCTAATCTCTCTCTTCCAACTAAGCAAATTTATAATAGTTTATCTCTTATAGCCAGCTGACTGTACCTTATTGTACTTGCTCTAAACCCGGCCCGTCGGCCGGACGCGTTGGTACCTAGGTGGAAGGAGGCGACAGATGCGATGCGTCGCGAGTAGAGCAGACCATAGAGGAGAGCTTTGACTTTGGACGCGCGCACGTTTCCAATCCATCCACGCTGCTTCTCTCCATAAATGCGGCCGGGTTTTTCTTTTCTTAATTAATTGCCGATTAAATCACGCCCACCGAGCGGCCAAAAAAGTGGCGCACGCAGAGATTCTGATCGATCTAGCTTACTTCCGCGTCTCCCCGGAAATTGTCCCCTTTCCTTCTAATCGATTCGGACAAAAGCTAGCGTTTCAGATGGAAACTTGGGAGTGAATGGTCACCAATCACGCAGCCTCGGTCGAATAATAAGTACTGTACTTTTTTGTTTTGTTGCTCTTGATTCTTGACCACTGCGCGCTTGGTTAACGAGCTAAACGTACTGTCGCGCGTGGGCTATAGCTGCCCTACCTTTTCACTACCTTCATTTTCGCATCTCCAAACCTACTATTCTTTCAACAAATCAACTATACTACTCCATTTCATGAATCGGCTATTCCATTTGGAGTACACACACTGTACGTGCACGTACGTACGAGTTGCAAATAATCTGCTTCTGGCCTTGTCCTCCTCCTCCACCTGCCACAAAATTATACCTATTCAGCCAAAGCAATGCTTCAAATTTGCTCCATTTCTTCCGTACATACATTCTCCTGCTGTAGCCTAGTGGCACTGTCTACACGTCGCCAAGATTTTCATCTTATAGTGCACACCTCCCACCGCCCGAAACCCTACTCTTGTAAAAAAACTTTACCTTCTTTTCGGACATACACTGCAAAACTCCCACTTCCAAGCGGTCAACCCTACTCTTGTAAAAACTTGACATCTTTTTGGTTTTTGTCATGTTCCCATGACCTATTCTACCGTAAACAAAGTTTGCTCTACACCCAACGACCGAACCCCTACGTACGCTTCATGACAGATAGAAACAATCTTGTGAAACCCATCTAGCGTTCCGCCCCCTCGCTACCAACGCCGCCGAGGTCTGCTCCACTTCAGGTGGCCTTAGGGCCTAGTAGGCGTGGCGGACCACAACCCCTCGCCGACGGGATGGTTCATGTTCCTTTTAAGGTTCATGTCTTTTTTCCAAGGGGCGGAAAGCTACATCATGATGGAAGAATAAGGTCCTCCACACCCTATCCTCGCTCCGGTGGTGCATCTACCGCCAACAAAGGGCGCGTAGAGTTCTGTGTCTGGCGGATCTCATAGGATTCAACCCCGTCTTCGTCTTCGTCAGTGTGGTTTCAGGTTTAGCTCTTCCGATCTACCGTCATTAACTATGGTTGCTGCTCTGCTCCGCTGGTCCTTTGGGGACTTAGCATGACGACTTCCCATCCCTATACTATATCAAGCTCTACTTCGACAAGCTTGCTCCGGTGATGGAGATGCGATGATAGCGACATGCCTTTATTTGGCTCGCTTCAGTGCTTGTAGTTGCCGCTAGGTGTTCTAAGGACATATTGTAATTTTTTTATTAGTTATGGTGTTCTTTGTACTACTGTGTTGACGATTATTAATAGACGTATGGTCCTTTTCGCAAAGAAAAAACAAACAAAGAGGGAAGTGACATGGAATCACCGATCTAATGAAAAGCTAGGGGTTAGACCTTACGAGGCTAGTTGGATGGGGGCATTGAAATCGCGCAATGGAGGACCCGAAACCCGCCACTTCATCAAGGATTATCGTTGTTGTCATTATATGCTATATAAGAGATAACTAAATTACTTATCAATTTCACCGTCGTCTCATCTTTGGCATTTTCCCACCCAACACCACTCCCTTTTTTCCGGCAAACCAACATGCCTAAGCTCAAGCCCGCACATGACTATAATGGCCTCGACGACTTGATTCAATTCAGACGACCAGTTGCTCAATTCATCAACCAAAAATCAGCAATATCTACTACATCTAGTGAAGCCCACTTGAGAACCTTTTTTTTTTCTCAAGTTTGTCACGCTATGTAAGCCCACATCCGACTATGATTCTATCGCGATCTCGTACGAGAGCAAACTATACTGGGGAAGGGTGGTTGCACGATGTTGATGTCCACAAATTACGCCATCTTGTCGGACACTGTAGTTTAGGCAGATGAACAGCGATGAGCACATCTCAACATGTTGCCTGATACTAAGTAGTCTCACGAACTGACGGAGCATCATTTGGGCGAACCTGGGCGGTCGCTCCCTAGGGAATTTTTTCTTCAACTACCAGCCAGTAAGTTCATGCTCGTTGTACTTGGGAGCTTCGTTTGTGAATAAATAGCAGGTTCCATCTCTTATCTCGTTGACTGGCTGCAGGCCTGGCCAGTGGCGTCGGCGGCGTAGGCTGAAGGCCATAGATTGATCGATGTGGCTGCTCGTCTCTTTGAGCCGAGCTCGAGGGCATAGTTTTAAAAATCGGACCGGTGATCGAACCGGTGAGGTTGTCGATTCAGGTTTTTACCGGTCAGACCACCAGTTCATCGGTTCATTGTCTGGTTTTTTAAACATAAAAGTAATATATTTTTACTTATAAATGTTACAATAAAATAAATAATTTCGCATGAAAAAATCAACACTCTCACGTGAAGACATAACAGAGTAGAAAGCAGATAATCAAAAACTTGCAAGTTCAATACAGAGGCTCGCATCCGCATCCTAAGAGCAACCAAGCACGCAGTTAGCCAACTAGCGAAGTTGTGATTGCTTTGATGCAACCGTTGGCAAGCAGCAAGCTAAAGCAACAGCCAAGAGCCAAGTGAGCCCAATGTCCTAGTTCGAGGGGGAGTCTTCTCCCAGCTCTCGCCCCTGTTGAGAGTCCTCCACAGTGCTTCACCGCCGCCCCTTTCCCTCCTTTTCACCGGCGGTTCTGCCGCCCGCAGTAAGGATGGGTTAGGAGGCTTTGTATATAGATCTAGTAGTAGGGTTAGGATTAGATTTGTTTCTGCTGCTGTTGGCTATATGCTGGTTTGGAGCGTGGTGCCGCCGCTTCCGAGCTGCGGGCGGTGCCTAGCGGTGCTCTTCCCCTTGGTTGTCGCGGCGAGGTGCTGCGCGTGGCCAGCGGATGCGGCGTCGGCGTCTCCTAAAATAAGCTCGTTTTGTTGCGGGCTGATTCACATCCAAGATGTGCGGGTGTGGCTCTTTTCTTGCTGCCATGGTGGTTGCAGACGGGAGTGCTCCAGGCTATCGAGGCTGCTCTTCGATTCAACCCGCAGATGGGATCCCTCAGTGCTGCAAGTCGATGATGGAGTTCATTCTCGGCGGATCTTTGGCGTTGCCTCACCGCCGACTATCTTGGCCGATGGGCGGCCGCTCCAACAGGCGATGCCAGAGGCGGATTTCTCCGCTTCAGGTGGGCGTCGTCCCTTCTACCTCCAGGCCAGTGTGCCGATGCGGAGGCCTACCAGATCCAGTGCGGCGACCCTTGCAAGCTCTGTACCAAGTGGCAGTGTCCCCGGCGACAAAGCTGATGCCTGCACATGGTTCTTCATCGTGTGGATCAATGGTGGTGGACTCGATTGCATTTTGCAACTTCTGATTAGGGTTTGTGGTTCAAATGTTGAGGGCTTTGTTGTTTTATCTTATCTTTTATGGGTCCTCGTTGTAAAATGTACTTCCACCGCTTGGTATAAATGCAGCATCTAGCCCCTTCTGGGCGTTTCCCGTTCAAAAAAAAAGAGCCAAGTGATACCAGCAAAAACAAAATAGCTACCAAGGAAATGACAGTCGATGCTGTTAGCTTGCATCCAAGTATACAGTGCAGTTTTCGCAAAAAAAAAAAAGTATACAGTGCAGAGAATATACAAAAAGAACATATCTCTACCCTAGACATTATGTAATCGTAGCCCAGCTAGTCTGACGAGTTAAACGAATTACCTCCATAGTATAAGTTTTTAACACCCTAAGACATTGAGCCGGACCGGCCAGAGATCTGGTTTATAGCGTGAAATAGGCAGTTCGATCGCGGTTTGCCTGGGTTTTTTGGGTCGGTTGCGCGGACGGTCCAGTGCGCTTAGAAAACCAGCAAGGGCTCCGGTTCCGATTTTTTCTGGTTGAACCGCCAGTTCGGTCCGATTTTTAAAACTATTGCTCCATATAAGTTTTTCACTGCCACATCTAGCTTTGCTCCAAGTTCTTAGCGGACTCAAGCTATCCTCTATACACCTTGTGCCAAATTGTAATTTCATCTTTTCCTACTACAGCCCTAGTATCCTTCTCTTTTACTAGTACTTAGTAATATTTTGGACTGGCTTATGTACTGTATCATATTATGGCATCACGATTTGGCATTTTTTTAATCACGCCATTTCATATATTCGCCCGTCCTAAGATTTCGTTCAAGCTACCCCACTACTCACGCATATGTAACCTACAAAAGTGTGCATGTCGATGAACTGATGTCTCATTAATAACGTCTGCAATTTCCTAGATAAAACGCTTTGGAGCGTGGGCTATTAAACAACTAATTGCAATTTCCTAGATGCATGAATGCTTTGGACTCCTTGGCTTCTCCCAGTTGATCCACTGATCAGTGAAGCACAGAATGTACCCACCACTTCACCATACGCATCCTCGTGTCTCCCTCGATCTCCTTCGCTCTGCGTTTCTGCCACTCTTCTCTCGCGATTCATCTAGATCCAGCACCCGCCGTTGGACCAGCCTGCCACCGCCGGCAGGGACTCCGCCCTAGTGGATCTCCTCCACATCTTCTCCTCCTGGCTACCTGGGAGGATCCAGAGACGATGGAGCCGCTCAAGGATCATGCCAGCCAAGGGCAGGGAGGCGCAGAACTCCTTCACCAATGACCTTGGATTAGGCGGCGCAGCGGTGGCGCTCTGCGGCGGCAGCGTTCGGCAGGAGGAGTTCCAACTGGATGATTTTCACGGCGGTGCAGGCATGGTGACATGGAGGACTTGCTGCCGGTCGCCTGGCCGGAGCTGCAGCTGCCGGTGACATCCGCGACCACCTCCCCGAGCTGCTGGTCACCGGAGACGTCCTTAACCTGCAGCAACCGACCACGACTCGATTCCGCTTCTGCCGACTACCATCCCATCCTACTGCCGAAGGCATTTGAGTTCGGGTAAATTAGTCTTGCTTGGTATGGCTTGCGGGCCTCTTCATTCCATTTTCCTCGTGGTGTTCGCTTGTCGATCTTGATTTGTTCTTTGCGATATCTTTATTCATCTTCTATGTGAGTTCATTCTGGCATATTTGGTTGGTTCAGCGTCTGATTTATCAATCAATATTTTCTATTTTGCGTTGTCGTCTTCTGAATGGTTTAAATCTATATTAGAGACTGTCATCACTTACTTGTGTTCTTTCCTACTTGAGTAAATTAGTGTGGCACGCAAGTTAGTCCACACTAATGGTATGATTTTCCTAGGTGTGTTTTAGTTATGAATAATTTGGTATGTTTTTTCTCTAGGTGTGTTTTAATTATGAATAAAATTTGGAATGTTTGAGCCGTCGAACAGTTCTTTGCCTCGTCTTTAAATATCTGAAAAAGAAACTAATTGCAGTGTAGAGCTCTTGCTTTTTGAGGTTGTCAAGAATAACAATTAGCCATGTTCCGCGATGCAGAAATTTCACTCTAAGTTTTTCACCCATAAAACAAAACCTGACAGCCAGTGTGGAGCCTACTGCTGCTGACGATAAATGCAAACAAAAGGCTTCACGGTGAATATATCACAGTACTGTACGTACACTGATACTATTTAGTCTATTCAAATTTTACTTTACCTTCGTTCTCATGTAAAATTCCTAGCAATTTTAAACATAATGGGTATCTGTTGCAGATTCATATTAAGGTGATTCACTTGAAGGTGATTAATTTTGCTGTACGTCTGTGATTGAAGTTCATGGATAATTAGCTCGTATCTTTGCCTTTGTTTATGAGATTTTTTTTTGCCAATTTTTATTCTTTTGGGACAATTTTCCATTTTTAATTAATTAGGAGAAAATATTTGACCAGTTTATAAGTGAACGCCTAGATGAATTTTTTAAAGAGCAGCTCAAGCAGTTGTCCTGGATAGCTACTGACTTTATCTGTTCTATCTGTGGTAACCTGCAGTTCGCTGAAGTGCTATTGATTATAATGGAAGTTTTGGTATTCTCCTTCGCTCCTCTTGACCAATGGATTCTTGGTCTCTTCCTGATAATTGGTCTTCTTTGATTCCTCGTTTTCAATCTGGTCCTGTGTTGTGTACCGAATATATTGTGAATCATCAACCATGATGCATATATCAAGTATAGCATCAAACTGTTGGTCAACTACGTAATTGATAGTCTTGAACTTGCTAGCTATTGATAGTGAAATAAGGAAACTAGATCTTTCAGGAATTAAACCTGATGTAAATTGACGATTACCCTATTTTGTGTTGCCTGACTCGTATATTCTTGAATGTATCTGAAGAACAGAATGGTGCTACTATGTCTCTAAAGACGTGTTTGTAATGTCTAACTCTAAAAAATCGTTGTCATCTGGAGGTTGAAAGCTCTTGTGCTAGACACATATGTTTGGGTGGATGGCTGAGAGGAGATAGATGGAATAAGCTTTACTCTCGTGTTTGTACCATAATACCACTATGCCAAATATGTACAACTTTTCATCATGTATCTCTTATGTGTAGACAAAGATATATAATGTTTCTTTTCTTTGACAAATATTTCCTTCCACTTTACTAAGCAAGAATCACACATAGTTTCAAAAAAAAAAAACCAAGAATCACATAAATGTACTAAGGCCCGTGATGTGCTCATGCAACTGCATAGTAATGATGTTTTTTTAATATTAGGGTGCCTCCATATCATTTGTCTCAGTTATGGACAATGCTTAAAACATTTATGTTCCTGTGTTTGCAGAGATCAATAAGGGGCTGCGAGATTTTGCTCAATACTAGGATATATGTTCAACAGAAACTCTACATTTCATTACTCGTGAGTTGAATCAACCGGAAAGAACTAGCTGAGCCACACTTTCCATAGTATTTTTCAGATTTTTTTAATTCAGATTGGAACAATTTCTACAATTTTCTCATTTCTCTATGTTACATTGTCATTCTAAAAGGGTGGTGGACCAGATAATGCACAAAGCACACCAGGTTCTGGCAGTTCACATTTTGGATGGTTGCCGCAGAAAACTTTGGGGCTTGTTTCAAAATCTTCTCCTAGCCAGGTGCTTGTGAATACATCATGTACTTATGTTTACCTTCTGCTGTGTGCAGTAACTCAAATAATTTGATCATGGTCTTAAGGAAAAGTTGGGTGAACAAAACAATTTCTAGTACGATGATAATCTGAAGAGATCGGTGGAAAAAGGTGGCGAGATCCGCGTAGAGGTGTTGCATCTTTCCTCTGCGAGGTATAGGTGATGAAGATCAAGAAAATGGGTTGGTAGAGGCCAGATCATAGTATAATGAAGAGGAAGGTGATATGCTACTTGTACTAGGGACAATCTCGCCACGTTCCACCTATCGTAGGAGGCTAGGAGCGTCGTTGCTGCTGCACCATTGGGGTCTATTATCATGACATGATGCCATTTTTTGGGTATGGTATCAACTCTTATTATGATGCACCAAGTAATGTATGTGTTGCCCTTTTGGGCTAGTTTCTGATCGGACTTTTCAATTTTTTCTTGTGCTCTAAAATATCTCGTGTATCGAGATATATCAGATTCACAAATAAATAAATAAATAAATAAATAGGATAACAATTTTATTTCCCACAATTTTTAAAATTGTAAGCGTGGAAGATCAAAGTTAATGGCATATATTGTTCCAATATGTTTGATATTTTATTTTGAAATTTCTTCTATGGAAAGTAATTTCTTTCTATCAACTGTATTTGTCAGGATTTCTTGTCGGAAATACTCTAATCTCTAGTTGTGGATGGAGACCTTTTCTCATGGGTTGGTATTCTTGAATATATATTTCTCTTTGATCTTTTGTTGGTTGTGCATACCTGGCAGCATAAGCAAGGTCATGTATTTGCTTCACAAGTATGGTCTTAGAAGTTAGACGGCTAGAACTTCCTGGTGTCACTAGTATGGTCATAGTCATCCTGCCGCGTTTTAATTTATCCTAAATGCTCTCAAGTTAGCACACGAAAGAATTCATGTGTAGAAAGTATGTACTTGTTGTGGAATTTAAAAAAAATCGTCCAGTTTCTCGAATTGGAAATAATGAAAGGAACAGGGCTTGGTTTTGCTTGGTCGTCCTAGGATTACATCTATAGATGTAAGAAAACAATACTTGGCTTTGGTTTGCTCGCATTTTAGATTTGCATATTCTACATGAGTGAAGGGACTCTCTTGACTCCTATTTCACCTTACAATCATCATGTGTTAGTATATGAATTTGAGAACTATCATAATTGTTGAATAGGAGTTTCTTGTGTCGTGGAGGTGACTTTTTCTTTCGAGTTTATTGCCATGCAGGTTTTGGAAGATCCTAACTTCTTCAAGTGTTGGTATTCAGATTCGGCATTGGTGTAGTGAGCTCATTGCCGTGGCTGGGGGAAGTGAATGATGCAGTAAACATTGCAGGGGTGACCTGCAGCTAGATCTAGCCAGGACATCCTGTTTAACATCAATGGCACCCTCTACGACTTGGATCCTTCCACGTCCTTGCCTTCTGCGAGCTGCTGCAGCAGGTGCTTGCTTTTGCTCCTCTGTCTCTAGCGTCGTTGTTTTCTCTTGCAGCGACCTTCTAACCTCTATTGTCCTTGTTTTAGTTAGCTCTGGTGTCTTGATTTCCCTACATGTTGTATTCCATGATGGAGTCTCCATCACTGAGGAGGTCTACAGCTCCAAGATCAGTGGCCGGTATAACAATGCCCTCGCAAGAGCTCTGTTCCGAGAGCTCTACCATGACAAGGCTACAGAGTTCATGGATCGCAAGGAAGCAATCTTCAGAAAGTATTTAATCTCGCCTTACCTTCATGGTTCTTCTGCTATTTCATACAGGCTCTAGAATCTGCCATCTTTGCTTATGCTAGCTTTCCACATGAAAGTACAAGAGTTGTGGACTAGTTAATCATGAGCCATATGGACTACTACTATTACAAGGTAGATGCTTCATTCAACTACTACTAGTCTGCTTCTCCATACATTGGATTTTCGTATGCACAAGTGTATAAGTAGAAGTAGTGTCGTGATGTGAATGTGTTAGCTGATGCTAGCTAGCTGCATGTGTCACTATTATTTTGTAGCTTTTGTGCATGTGATGTTGTATCCGGCTGGACGGAAACATGTATCTAGCTGATGCTGATGGACATGTGTAACCACCGATGCTAGTAATGTTATTGTAGGTTTAATTGTGTTGCAATTTCATCATACCTACCAACTTGAGGTGAAAAGCATGAACACGTGATGGTAGCTAGCTGATGGTCTTTCTTGTTTTACCTGATGCTAAGCTGGTTTCCACATTTTTATTTTCATTTGAACTCAAATGTCCAAAAAAGCGTAAAGTTCATGGCAGAAAATCCGAGCCGGGGACGGGATTTTGGTGTTAGCTCAATTTGCTAATTAAAGTTCGATTGATTAGTGTTAGCTTAACCACTACTATTGTTTGTCAAATAGATTATAATCAGTCAATTAGTCAAATAATGCGAGTATCAAGTGGAAATAGGTGTACATTGTATTCTTGCATGTTAGGATTGTTCTGCTATACTTGTTGCCTACCTTGCAAGTTACTATTTGCGTTGGTTGGATCTTGTGCGCTAAGTAAATGCTTAGTTAACAAGGCATAAGTTACACACTATCATTATGTTTATAATTATAGTTCAAGTGATCTTTGTTTGCCATGTGGAATTAGATATAAAAAAAGTAGTACTGGAATCATCACAGGCATTTTCAGCTTGTGGTGTAAATAGACTGCCAAATTAAGTATTTATGATTCTGATCTGCTTGTCGAATTATGTACCAATTGTTTGTTGTACTGGTAAGCATTCAGTATACAGCTTGCCGCTTTCTGTTTAAAATGCCTGTCAACTTTGTTTGTCTGAACATACTTATACTTTGCTATTAATTCCTGACTTTTCTTCATGATGCTATTTCATGATTCTTATTGTTCGTGGGTGAGTACACCACAATACAGATAAGCGCCAATCTAGTCGACCAACTCACACACGACGACGGGAAGGTGGAAAGGAAGGTTAGGAAACCGAAGTCCCAAGAAATGCATTGAACAACCAGAGTCTTAGGACAATGGTAGGGAGCTTCTAAGCAAGTTCAAGAGTGGCCACACTCCTGGGTGGTTGCTTTCGCACTCCTGTTCCTTGGTGGGCCCCATATTACCAGTGACCCCTTCTCCTCCCAACACCGCCCTTGTTGCTCGTAATACATGAAGTGGAGGCTCCTAGCCCCCCCCCCCCCCTCTCGGTATGCAATGTTTAGCAACTAGCTAGTAGAAAGGTACTGCCAGCTCATGTGCTCTCCTTCCTCCTCACTGTCACACATGTTGACTATCATATAATTGCAGCGACCTCTCTATTTCTCCTTGTTGTAAATAATATATTGCTAATTGATGCCTTTTGTGTGTTCTGCTAATTGATGCCTTTTGTGTGTTCTTATCAGCATCTGGGAAAGCACAATGTTGGTAACCGCGAGAACAAAATCAACCAGCTCGTTATGAGGATGAACTAGCTAGTATGTCTAGCGTAGTTCCAGTTCTTCTTATCTTGTTGTGATCAGCTGGATGTTGTCATTGATTATGGTGAATCTTTTCTTGTCTTTTGGCCGATGATGTCGTTCATGCAAATAAATTGTCTAACTGTAAGCCAGACTATAAAATTAGAAATTATCATCTGGGTGATCCTGATTATTCAAGGCTTCGTAATCTTTTGTAGCAATAGTTGGTGCTGATATAGACTTGGATCAAAATGGCTTTGCTATTTTGTGATCCAACAAACACAATGCTGCTTTTCAAAGATGATGGTTTTAATATGTTGTTGACCTTGAATATGGATGCAAGTAGTTGTAGTATTCGCATGTAATCTGTAACATTTTTTTGTTTCCTGGACGAATAATTTTTCAACCATTTTATAAGCCTTATTTAAACTTGTTTTTTTGTTGAGAGAGAGAGAGAGAGAGAGAGAGAGAGAGAGAGAGAGAGAGAGAGAGAGAGAGAGAGAGAGAGAGAGAGAGAGAGAGAGAGAGAGAGAGAGAGAGAGAGAGAGAGAGAGAGAGAGAGAGAGAGAGAGAGAGAGAGAGAGAGAGAGAGAGAGAGAGAGAGAGAGAGAGAGAGAGAGAGAGAGAGAGAGAGAGAGAGAGAGAGAGAGAGAGAGAGAGAGAGAGAGAGAGAGAGAGAGAGAGAGAGAGAGAGAGAGAGAGAGAGAGAGAGAGAGAGAGAGAGAGAGAGAGAGAGAGAGAGAGAGAGAGAGAGAGAGAGAGAGAGAGAGAGAGAGAGAGAGAGAGAGAGAGAGAGAGAGAGAGACATGTTTACTGCGTGTGATCGTAATGTCCAAAGAATGGCAAAGGTCATGGCATCTCGTTAATAGGTTAGTTCCGGAAAATGCATCAAAACGATATAAAGTGTGAACGAAACATGTAGGTATTGTCATAAAACTAGCATGAAACATCAGAAATTATAGATACGTTTGAGACGTATCAGTCCACCCCTAGCTTTGCGGGTATGGGTGTAGCTCAGGCTCAGCCAACTACACCACATGCGTGGTGGCCTTACGCTCCATTGTCCCCCCGAGTTCTTTCTTTTCCTGTAGAAGCTGACAAAAGATACAGTGAGGATCAGCAGAAACTACAACTGTTGCAAATATCGATAAATAAAAAAAGAACACCCCAATCAAAGCAAAGGTAGCCCCCGCCCCCACCCCCATCAATCACTCCCAGCGTGAGGGTGACCAGTAAGACACCTCTTCGCCCAGAATAGGAAATGCTCCTAGCTAGACAGCAAGATCTCGAGGTGAGCAAAAAGAACCAATCTTGAGTAAGGAAAGAACATTACTAGTAGTACATAATCCACTTGGTCTAGATGCAGCTTGCCACTCCAAGCTGGATGCCTAGACGGTGGAGGCGAAAGAAGTGGATTGAGCTAGCGGCTTGCATCGATCGGCACTCAATCGGGAGAGAAGGGGTATCTACATAAACGGGAGGGGAAACATATTTTATTACACAGTGAACTTACTAATTTGACGGGTCATTACATGTGTCACTGAAACTGAAGCCCATAGTGTGGCAACCCAAATTCACTTGAAGCTGCCTGGCGGGAGGCATTGGCGCGTCAAGAAAACCCCCGAATTGTAGCGGAGAACTTAAACATTTCACAAAAAAACGAAATTCAAGCACACCGCCACGCGCCAATCACGCGGGCTGTTCTTTCTTCCTCCTCCCATATCCGAAAACCCCCCAAATCCCAACTCAAAAAAAATCCCAATCCCATGGTCACCATGCATGCCCTCGTTGACCCGCTGGAGATTGTTCCCGAGTTCCATCCATCCTCGAGGCACTGGGTGTTATCTCGCAGCCGCGGCTCGAGGGTGTTGCAGAGGAAGTTTCACCGGAAAGTGCTCATGGCAACCATGCAAACTCACTGGCGCGCTGTATCCTGAGAGGAACTGGTCAAAACTTTGCGATTCGGAAAAAAATTGCAGACCAGGAACTGATCAAAGCTTCATCGATGGCTTGCCGCGAGAGGCTTGGAGTCCAGAGTCAATAAACTAACTGCTTGAGGACTTGGGAGTTAACAAATGCATCTAGATACATCCATATTTAGACAAAATTGAGTCAATTAATATGAATCAGAGGAAAGTACCTGAAAGTGTTTAATGCTACCGATTAATGCGCTGGTAGGACTCGCTGTACAAGTAATTATACTACTACACATACGATGAACTGATTGTGTGGGTGTCAAATTTTGCAATGCGATCATCCACTGAATGTTGAACTATAGTTCTAGCGCTAAAGGCGTACAAATCATAACATAGATAGTACATACTACACCAGCAGAACATAAGAGTACGAATCATAAAGTAGCTCAATATTTTGAATCAGGGTTGTGTGGTCTTGAGACTATCCGGACGCCCCTGATGACCTTCGAACATGCATCCACTTTAACGCAAAGCTGTGTACTCGGTACATGGCCTCCTTCTGTAGGTTGGATAATCTCAGGTGCATGATCTTCATCTATGAAAGGCTCGTCATCAGTACCATCCACAGGTGCATCAGAACCTAAAGAAGTTATACAATCGGTACCATCAAGGTGCATGTATCTCTTCTGCTGATAAATCGCATGGCCCGAAACCTAAGGTGTAGTTGTCTGATAATCATCTTCATGATTATTATCAAACTGAGATTCATCTTCAACTCTCCGATCAAACTGAGAGACCTATTCAACTCTATGCTTCTGCAATTAATACATCAACCGATTAGAAAAACATCTAAGGGATGCAACCTGAACAAATGTCATTTTACAGATTTACCTTCTCATCTGGCATAGCACATGTCCCAGAGCTGGAACCTGTTTCATGAAGCAAGCGCCTTTTCTCTCCTTCCTGTTCATCCATCTGCAACAAGTTAAATTTGAGTACAGAACATTGCACAGCAATGCAAATTATTGATCAAAACAGCGGCATCATCAATATAAATAATTAACTACATATGCTAGGTGATCTGTATGCTAAATATCTGCTTCTCTCGCTAAAGGATCATCATATGGTTCACCATGATAAACCCACCTAACATATGTGCAGTCCATCACAAAAATGTGTAAATAATCTTCCACTACATGGTGAGGCCTCTTCTCACCATTCATACATGTGCAGCACGGGCAATACACATCCAGGTTGTGATCTTCATGAGCTCTAACAAACCAGAATTCGTCCTAAAACGAGATCGATTCATCGTCTCCCGCGTTCGCCGCTAGAATGCAAGCTGTCGCCCCCGTCCACCCTGCCGCAGCTTGGTAAGTACTCTGGCCCGTTTGATCGCAGTGCTTCTTTAGTCGTGTTTTGTATAGTTATTTGCATATCTCATATGATATTAACTTTCTTGATGTGTTGCTTCGCAGGAAGTTCGTTTTAGTATTGTACAAAAGCATTATCCAGCCGTTACCATCCTGTCCATTCTACTGACACATGTGTGCATCCACACATTGATAGCCGTATACCCCTTCATTTGCTGCCAGAGTTTTTTTTACTGCTTCTATTGTCACACTGCTTTTATAGTCATGCTATGGGCATTTATAATCTGGTTGCTCTTATACCACATCATTAGCTCACCGCTAGCTGCTAGCTATTTTCTCCTGCCTGCTATTGTCACACTGTTTTTACAATCATGCTATGTGCATTTTCAATCTACTTGCTCTTATACCATGTTATTGGCTATTAGAGATGTAGGGCCTAGATGGTAGCGTCTCTAAGGATGTTTTTTTCTCGATCACGTCATCTCGTTCACGTTCTCCGATCGAGCATTTTACGCTGCAGGCTCATGGAACCCGTATGTCATCCTCTATGTACAATCAATTTTCTTTTCATGAAGTTATTTTTGTCACCAGATATTAGGTCACTTGCCTTTTCTTCCGATCTCGTGCCGCCTTGAAAACGTTGAGACCGCTGCTGTAAAATGGGACCCGCATGTCATCATGTCTGAACAATAAACCTTTTCTTTCTTGGAATTTTTTTGGCACCTCAATTTGGCCACTTGCATATTTCTTTCGATTCCATGCCACCCTGGAACGTTGAGATCACCCTGGAACGTTGAGATCGCTGCTACAAAATGGGACCTGTATGTCATCCTCTATATACAAAAAAAAGTTTCTTTTCTTGGATTTTTTTTTGCTCATGTATTTGCTCACTTGCCTTTCTCTTTCGATCTAATGCCACCTCTGAAACTTTGAGTAAGTTGCTAGCTCATGCGACCCGCATGTCATCCTCTATGTATAATAAAAAAAAATCTTGGATTATTTTTTACTCCTAATATTTGGTCACTTGCATTTTTCTTTCGATCTCATGCCGTTTTTGAGACGTTGAGACCGCTGCCGCAAAATGAGACCCATATGTCATCATGTATGTATAATAAAAGTTTTTTTAGATTATTTTTGGCTCCTGATATTTGCTCACTTTTTTTTTTCTTTCGATCTCATGCCGCTTTTGAAATGTTGTGAAAGTCGTTGGTTCATAGGACCCGCATGTCATCCTCTATGTACGATAAAAAAATATCTTGGATTTTTTTTCACCCTCTGATTTTTGGCTATTTCTATTTTGTTTTGATCCCCTGCCATCTTGAAAACGTTAAGCTGCTGCCATCTTGAAAACGTTAAGCTGCTGGCTCTTGGGTCTGCATTTATTCCTCTATGTACAATAATTTTTTTCTTTTTCGGAATTATTTTTTACCCTTAATTTCTAGCTACTTCATTTTTTTCTTTTGATCCCCTGTCGCCTTTGTTGAATTTATTTTTAGCCCATAATTTCCATCATTAACTTATTTGATAATTCTTTTGATGTATCAAGCTCTTCTTAACATGATTTCAACTCCTCCTCAACCTCATCTCAAAAAAAAAAAAAAAAAAACTCCTCCTCAAAGCTTAGTTAGCATCTTTTCAAACACAAGATAAATTAATAAACCAAAGCATCTTTCGAAATATATGTTTGGCCACTGAAGTAAGAAGCAAGCCATCCTACAAAACTCAACTCTAGATGTACATGATTGTTTAAGAATACCTCAATGCTGTTGTTGACACTGCCTACGGTTGTCAGAGTATCTCTTTCAGAATGGTTTCCAATTACTTCTAGTTTAGATTTGTTTTTTTGGCCATGCCCACTTGTTAATCTGCTCTCCAGCCTACTTTTCTCCACCAACGCAACCTAATAAAACAGCAAGTTAGATGATTGAAGCAATTTAACTACGCAAATTGTATATCAACAGATGGCTAACCATGTACAAAGATAATAACACTCTCCAATACAACGCAAGACAATTGCTAGATTTTAAAAACATCACCAAACTATTACTGGAATTTTCAGTCGTTTAACTCTTTATGAAAAAAGTCATGAACTGAAAATTGAAAAGCACTTGGGAACACTACAAATTAGTGCCCTGACGTCCAAGTGGCTCAACTTTGTCTACATACAAACACATTTAAGTTATAGATACATCCATATCTAGATAAAGTTGAGTCATTTAGTTTGGGCGGAGGGAGTAGCTAATAATATCAAATATTCATTAGTTACATGCACGGTATATAAACCTTTTGGCCTACTATTCGTTCATTATAACTTGCAATCCAATGGCAGAGAAATGATTTTGATTTTAATGTTACACTAAAACAGAATCTCTAGTATGCTAGAACATTATTTACAAGGTAATGGGTTATTTGTCACAAAGTTTTGAACTCTAAACACCATGAGGCACCTTGACTGTTTCTTCATGAACAAAATAACTCACCTGGTCTGCTTTCTTTTGAGACTCATCAATTTCTCGTGACAATTCTTGGACACGTTTGTCATACATTTCAACATTTCCTGGCATGTCTGCTTGAGAAACATCATTTTGAGAAACCATGATAGTAGCAGAGCCAGAGCGCGCTTTTGAATATCTAGAGAGCATCATATCCTTTATATGTGTTTGAAGTGCTACACATATTTCTTCACCCTAAAATGCAAGCACTTGGTTAATTTGGCCCGGTAAAATGGTTATATCGACAGCTTTATGTGATATAACAAGATGGACTAAGCGATGATGTACTATCTCCTGTGAGGAGTAAAAAATAACCTGCTTAGTTTCAAACTGAAAGATATGAAGAACAGGAGCAACTCTCATCTCAAAGAAAACAGCAACTCTCATCTTAAAGAAAACAGCAGTATTGCTGCTCCCAAATTGCTTTATGTCTCTCAGCTCTGCAGAATGTAGGTATTCCTTAGGAACCGGACGAAAGAAGTGAACCTGCGTTAAAGCGGAATTACAAAATCAGCCTCAACTGGAAGTAGAACAGATACACATGTTTTATCATATGATAAGGCATCCTACCCCGCGCTTGTTTATTCCCAAAATGATTCTTCCAGGTAAAAGTCCTATTGGATCATCAATTTTCCGAACGCTGAAGAAAACTGAATTGCCATATAGAAGAGTCCTTAAGATTCTGAGAAATTGGTTCCTTGCATCATCTTTTGACAAGTGTTCCTGGATGCAACAGCAAAGTACGTGGGTGATTGAGGTATCGCATATTCTTTCTAATGCAAATTTAGATCATAAAATTTACTACTCCCTCCAAGTATCAGCATGGGATCGAAGGGAGTATTTTATCAGCACATGCATCAAAACTAAAGAAAATCATATCTAACTGGAATTTAAAACAATATCACTTTATTACATGTTAGTAAGGTGTGTGATGCATCTACACATACAGTCACTGTAATCAGTGCAGAACATGGAAGTCAATAAGAATTAAGAAAGATGTGTTAAAAATCAAGTAAAAAAACAAAAAGTCGTATGATGTGTGATGCATCTAAGGTTGCTCCGAAATAGCATAAAGTTGCAGAGCTAGATGAATACCATTAACTGATAGCGTGAGATGATGTCAAGCTCCCAGTCTCGCTTTTCTCTAGTAATTGCAACTTGTCTAGGTAGAAACCTCTCTAGAAGAGATATCCATTCGCTAGTAAGAAGAAAAATGGCATCTCAGGAAAGAGATAGGATGAATTATTAAGAAAAGACTATATTGACAAACAAAATAAGAGATCAGGCAGAGCCTTTTACGTACACACAGGACTCAGGATTTTCAATGAATCCAATCTCGACCAATATTTGCAGAGCAGTGAGTTGTGCAGCATCATCCCTGCCTACTGGGTAGTTCCCCAAAATATAATCATGTTGTAACTGCAGAACGAGGGCATTAGTTAGCGCTATGTTGGAAGCATGATTATGTGCATGGCCTAAGGGTTGTAAGTACTTCAACTGGCTCTGCAAACCAGTACCTGGACATATGATAGCTGAACGAACATCGGATCAGTCACAGCCTCATCAGACTCGCGAAATAGGCGTTTCTTAAATACAAGCTTGCAGTGCAAAATTTCTCCTTTGTTGCGATCCTTAGCTGACTTGAATTCAGATAGCAAGTCACCAATGTATTTGTTATCGTCCAATCCGATGTATTCCTCTGCATGCCAAAAAGTAATAAATGCATGTGCTATGTGAGAAACTTCCATTAATTTATATATTTCCTAAACCCACATGCACTAAGTCAGACTGAAGAGGGAAAAGCGTGCGAGTTGAAAATGAAAAGAAATACCGTTGCCAACTTCTGAAGATTTTGATCCATTAACAATCTTTCGACACTCAAAAAGACTGAAACTAGAATATACTGAGAGTTTGATAATGCCAGCAAGTTCCTGTAGTCATGGAATAGTTTGTTTACACGGAACTTACAACTTCAAGTATATAAAAAAAGACAAGGAGCTGACAAATTTGCAGCCAAAGCCTAAATAAAAAGTACAACAAGGGAACATGCAAAGAATACTCTGACACTACTGGGATGTGACACATTGTTGAATATCCACTATTTGGTCAACCAGAAAGTACATCTAATGAATTGAAGTCAAATAATGTTCCACTCAAGGATAACAAAGTCTTCTTGTATTAGAGTTCATACTTCATAATATTCGGGAAATAAGTAAGTAGCAGTGTGTCTGCATGACATAGAGCACAAAGTACAACACTTTGTAAAGTTGAGTAACCGTGCTTTCAACCTTTGGAACTTCCCTGAGTGTTGATGATAAGTTGATAACAAAAATGGTCAAAAGCATTTTGTTATAACTGGTCAAAATTCATAATGACACCTTAACTACAGCCTAATTCTATCCCCTAACGGTGGTTATGCTCAGTCACTTGGTCACGAGGTATCTGAAATTCTGAACAGAGAACAAGTCTTCAGACTGTGGATAGACACCTAGTAGCAATGAGCAACATGCCAAGTGAAACCAGCCAACAGGTTCGATTTGAAACTATTGACGAGTTGTTCTGGCCAAACGTATGTTCAATCTATGAATGAACAACTTGTATTAAGTGCATCCTTCTGGATAGCACCTTTATGAATATATTTTAGAGGAAATAGTCATGACTTAACAAAACTGGAAATCAACTACAATGAACCACCGTGTGCACAGCAAGAGGTAAGTATGTAAGTTATGACTATCCAGGCCCATTACGTGGTCAATATCATTCTCGTTATACCGAAGGTGACAATGTTCAGCCAAAATTGCATATATGCCATGCAATGCTCTGGATCTGACTAGGTACATTCTTCTAAAGGGTCATTTGGTACCTATATCAGTTCCAAACCACTAATAGCTTAGGAGAAATGCGGATACCTCAACAGCATCAGCAACAGTTGTTGCCATGTCGTATTTAATCTCTTCAAATGTTTCATCCAAGAAAAATACAATTGTTGTAAGCTTCCGGCTGGTTAAAAGTGTTTCAATCTCTTCTCGTGCAGGAATTGTAACCCGTGGGCCTGCTTTAACGGAACGTTTTAACACATTCAGTGTGTTCAATGCTAGAACTCGAACATCAGAATCAGTTGTGGCTCCATGAGCAATATAGTGAACATACTCAGACAAGTATGCCCCAATATCATTGCTTGGTGGCATGGAAGATGCGCATAAATACATTAGCTCCCAAGCTCTTATCAACCAGCTCCTGTAAGAATAACAAAACTATGATTCCTATAAATGTCTGAAATCAACATGTGCTTGCTACACATTAGAAGCCCAATACTTACCGACCGGGATTGTTACGTGTTTGTTTTGAAAGCTGGGCAAAGAGCTCATCTCGAAGTTCAGAACGCTTCAAAGTATGCTTATAAAGCTTTGCAACTAGTTCAACTCTTTCTTCCAAACTTATTATTGAAGGTGAATCGATGCCCATGTACTTTAATATGACATGGAATAATTTAATTGAGCGACTTACAAGGTCGTTAGTTACTTTCAGTAATGAAGTTGGAATAGGATCCTGCCAAAGAGAGAACAGAGAAGCATTAAATTGATATAAAAAAATATGTTAAAATGACATCATAAGCATTTTGAGTAAGAGAACTTGCTCAGAAATTAGATTGTAGCCAGATGATCTCATACAGGGAATGGGGTTCAACAACATTACCTTTTGGAAGCACAACATATCTTCCAAAGTGAACTTCTCACGAACTTGCGGACCCACAGATTTTTTAATAAAAAACCCACGCTTTCCGGATGAATGGATCTGTTTTTGCATTGCTTTAAGAAATCCCTCCACCTGTTATATTTCAGCACTAAATTAAGCATGGGATAATGTGGATATGGAACCATATTCGTGCTTACTAACTAATGCAGAATAATTATAAACTAATAAATCTGATCCTACTGAAATGTTGTGGTGCATCTATAGAATGATTATAGCAATGCTTGCATTGTGAAAGAAAATACAAGAACGCAGAGAGACCCAACCAAATAGTAAAGGATAACTGTTACTTCTATTAGAATGGTAGAGTTAACATTTCGCAAACAAGCATCAGCACCTCTTAACTAGCAACTTTGTAGAGAACGACGATGAGATTTCTATCGTCTGTTCAGAACTGCCATGAGATATATGACATCACTGGGTAAAGGAGGCGCGTACCTGGAACCTATCGATCAGCGGGATTGCTCCAGCAAGCTCCGGAGGTATTGGCATGGACAAATTCGACGGAGTACTGAAAAAAAGGAAGCAGCCCAAAGAGTAAACATCTATCCACCACATATCATTATGCAAGGAACGGAAATGTGACCCGCAAGACAATACACTGGATGGTAACACTGTCTCCAATCTCCAATCAAAGAAATGGAATGGGGTGGTGAGCCGCCTATTGATATAAAAAACCACTTTCTCCAGTTTTGAAAATAACCACTAAACTGGTACCCAAACCGTTTAACGGCGATTTACACAAAAATAACCCAAAAGTGGAAGAAAAGCACAGACTAACCCTCCGGCGAAACTATTTCACCAATCTAACCCTTTTGTGTGGCGCCCCTCTCAAGGGCGCCACACATGCCCATGTGGCGCCCCTGGCGCTGGCGCCACACACCCATCCTACGTGGCCCGTCGACGCTGAGCTGGTGACCCCGATCCGACGTGGCAGCACGAGTGGCGCCGCTCCGGCCGGGGCCACACTTTGAAAGTGTGGCGCCCCTGGGAAGGGCGCCACACATTGACTTAAGTTTGGGCGCCGCGCGCGCCCAGCCCGACCCTCTTCTTTCTTTCTTCCTCTGTTCCTCTTCTCTCCTCCAAAGGCGCCCGGTTTTCTCTCTCCCCCTCTCTCCACCCCACCAAATCAACCACCAAATCGTCAGGTCTGTCCGTGGAGATCGTTCCCAACTCGTTGCTTGAGGTAATCTCCTCCGTTTCCCCTCTTTTCATCCATTGATTTTGTGTATTTGCTCCAATCTATATGTGAAACCCTAGATGTGGATTTGGTTGATTTGAGGGTGGAGATGGATTTGGTTGGATGTTAGGGTTGTTGAAGTAGAAGAAATGGTAGTGTGCTAGTTTGTATGGGTAGATTATGTTGATTATGGTATCTAATGAACACATGTGTGTATGTGTTGTTCCCATTATGCTAGGGGGATGGAAAGAATTGTTCATGTTCATCATGTGGACAAGGATGCTTACTTGAAGGGAAACATAGAGCCGGACCCGGAAGAGGTTGACTTGGTGTTTGACGTTAGCCCTAGCTTTGCGGAGGTGGTAGCACAAGTTAGGGTTGAGTTGAATTGGAATGAGCCAAATGATGGTATTGAGCTAGAGGGAAGGCATAATGTGGGGTTTGGAATGCACACCCGTTGGAAGATAATGCGTATCAACTCCGAGCAACGTTGGTCCATTTACAAGGAGACGGTGGCCGGGTCACAAGATAAGGCTTTGGAGTTGTTTGCAACCAAGACGGTTGAGGCTCGTATCGAGCTTGACCTTAACCGGCCCTCCTCCCCGTTCGAGAGAGGACTCCTCCACCCATGAGCCAAGAAGAGGCCACCCAATCTCCCATTGTCCAATCTCCCATTGCCCAACAACCTCCGTTGGATAATGAGTATGATGAGCACGAAGATGGTGATGATTGTTTCGAGATGAATGGCAACAATGTGGGTGATTTGGATAAATATTGGACGCAAGAGGAGATGGACCACTCCATTCCTTATTCCCGATGCTATGCGTCGGACTCGGATGATGATGGACCCGAAGAGGAGGTTGACGAGGATGGCTTCACCGCTAAGGAAGCCGAAAGAGCCGAGATCTTCAAGAAGGTAACCGGACGGGATATCCGGGTACCATTGTTCCGTGATGTTAGTCTTGCGGATGGAGCCGTGGTTGATGGTGGTAAAAGTTTACTTCTTGGAGCTAGGCCACTATCCAAGAGAGATGTGGAAGCTACGACGTCTATGATCTCTAAAGGGCTCACGTTTGATACCTTCTTGGAATTGAAGATATGGTTGAAGGAGTTCTCCATTAAGCATCATCGCCCTTACATCGTTGTTCACTCGGACTTGAAGAAGCGGTACACGCTAAAATGTGTGGATAAAAGGTGCCCATGGGTTGTCCGTGCACGACCTTTCAAAAAGGGCCCTCTTGGCACATAACAAGTTGTGTAGCCACTCACATGTGCCGGGGACCGAAGCTTGATGGCAAGGATGCACAGCCGGACCACCGTCAACTCACATCCGAGTTCATTGCATACAAGCTCTCGGCGGAGATATCATCACTTCCTATCATGAGCATTAGGTCCGTGCAAGATACGGTCAAATCCCGGTTTGCCTACGACGTCAAGTACGGGAAGGCATGGAAGGCCAAACAAGCCGCATTCAAGATGTTGTATGGTGATTGGGAGGAAGCATACAACCGTATCCCTAGGTTGTTGTTAGCGATGGCCGCAACTAACCCGGGCATGGTGCATGTGGTCGAGCCTTCCGCAACCAAAATGACATTGCATGATGGTAAAAGAGTGAGGGTATTTCACCGTGCATTTTGGTCATTCCAGCAATGCACGAGGGCATTCGAACATTGTAGGCCCGTCATAGCCGTGGATGGTACCTTCTTGACCGGTCAATACAAGGGCACACTATTGGTGGCAATAGCAAGTGATGCAAGCAACCGTTTAGTACCATTGGCTTTTGCATTGGTAGAGATTGAGAACAATGATAACTCGGCAATGGTTTTTCCATATATTGAGGACGAGGGTCATACCACCCTCAAAGGAAGTGTGTGTCATCTCCGATCGTCATCAAGGAATTCTCAATGCGGTGGAGGTTACAATTCCCGGGCATGCTCCCTTGCATCACCGATGGTGCATGAGGCATTTTTGTGCGAACTTCTACCGGGCATGCAAGAGCAAAGAGTTGTCTGACCTTCTTCAAGATTGTTGCCTCGCTTATTCGGAGCGCCGCTTCGCAAACCTATACAACGGCTTGCTGAAGCACAAAGACCTCAACGCGGGTGGTCAAGAGTTTCTTCATAGACACCTCGTATTTAACTCAAAGTGGGCAAGAGCTTATGATGAGGATGGGAGGAGATATGGCCAAATGACAAGCAACATGGCCGAGTGCTTCAACAATGTTTTGAAGGGTGTCCGTGCATTGCCCGTGACGGCAATCATTCAATACACATTCGAGAAGTTGAATGTCTATTTCCGTAACTACACCGATGAAACGGAGAAGGAAATTGCTTTGAATGCCGAGTTCCCAAAGAAGGTTCAAGAGTTCATGGATTTTCAGGCGAGGAAGGCCGACTCCCAAACGGCTACATGTTATGATAATGTTGACTGGGTTTACCAAGTGAATGAGCCGGGGGCACCACACAAGGTGGTGTCCAACACGGAGGCCGGGCTTTCCGTGTGTCCCTAAAGACATGTGAATGCACATGTAGGAGGCCCTCTTTGCTTCATTTGGCTTGCTCCCACTTGCTAACAGCGGCACGCACTAGACGTGTCGACTACAATAACCCGCTCACCGTTCGGGAGTCCGAGTTCTCAATCGAAGCCACAAAGAGGACATGGGCTCCAAGGTTTTGTCCTTACTTGGATCAATCACAATGGCCGGAGTATCATGGAGTGCAAGTTTGGCCAGATCCGGAATGGAAGGTTGTGAAACGTGGAAGAAGAAAGACAAAGAGGTATCACGGAGATATGGATAGATGGGGTCATTCCGGAAACAAGGTTATTCCAAGAAGCTCGCGAGCCAACTAATTGTGGATCCTGCAATAGTAAGGGCCACAATAAAAGGAAGTGCACATCCGGCAAAAAATCAAAGGGCAATGATGCTAGCACAAGTCAAGCATCAAGTAGCCAACAAGCTTCAAATCAACCTCCAAGCCAACAAACCCCAAGCCAACAAGCTCCAAGCCAACAAGCTCCAAGCCAACAAGCTCCAAGCCAACAAGCTCCAAGCCAACCGCGTCAAACTCCTCCAAGCCAAACGCGTCAACCTCCTCCAAGCCAAACGCGTCAACCTCCTCCAAGCCAAACGCGTCAACCTCCTCCAACCCAAACGCGTCAACCTCCTCCAAGCCAAACGCGTCAACCTCCTCCAACCCAAACGCGTCAACCTCCTCCAAGCCAAACGCGTCAACCTCCTCCAAGCACACAAGCCGAACGGCAACAAGCTCCTACGCAACAAGGTCCAAGGCAACAAGCCTCAAGGCATCAACCACAATGGCGACAAGCTCCAAGGCAACAAAGGATTCACGTAGGGCTTAGTAGAGGTGGCCGTCGCAGTGCTAGTATGCTACGATACCTAGCGGGGCCTTATCCGTATGTGTCTCGAAGTTACTACTTGCATTGTACTTTCTATTTTCATATTCCATGACTAACTTTGGTTTTTCAATTTGGTTTACAGGTATGGCAAGTCAACCCACCAAGGGGAAGGGAGCATGGGAGGGCAATGAGAAGGAGGAGTCCGTTTGGGAGGAGGCGGTAAGGACGGTGCGGAAGAAGGAGAAGGAAGCACTAGAGAGGAAGAAGAAGGAGGAGGAAGACAAGAAGATGGCGGAGAGTGCCCGTATGCAAAAACAAGTATGAGGAATACATATTGTTCCACAAGAGGAGGAATGCCAAGCTGAAGGCCGAACGGGACCGCGAGGCACGGATAAAATTCCCGAGGAGCTGCCAACTTGAGCAAATTGCGAGGGAGAGGGCCAATAGGATGCACCTAGAGGAGGTGGCTAGGGAGGCTGAACGCATCAAGGAGGAGAGAGCTCAAGCGGAAGCTGCAAAGACGGAGGAGCGCCACCACTTCTTCGATTCGGTCGTTCAGCTTGGCTCGTGACTTAAGGGAGAAGGAAGAATTGGCTGAAGAAGCTAAGAAGAAGAAGGCAAGGGGAGGGAGCCTTTGCGACGCAAGTGATGTCCCTTTGGCTATGTTCTTGTTGTCGAACCTTTATGTTGTCCGAACCTTGATGTTCTCGAACCTTCGTGTCGTTGAACCTTATTGTAATTGAAACCTTGATGTCGTCGAACCTTATTTGTCATTTGAACCATTATGCTTGTGTCAATGTGTGGTACATATTCAGTGCAATGTTCTTGTTGTCAAAACTGTTGGAATATGGTAGGTTTTTTCATGGTTTTAACACAAGTCAATGTGTGGCGCCCTTCCCACTGGCGCCACAAATGCTAGTGTGGCGCCCGTGGCATCGGCGCCACACGTGCCAACTTATATGAACTATTGGGTCGAAAACATCCAGGGGCCCCGGACGATAAGTTCTTAGCCGTTTTGGCGACCCTCTTTGTGTGGCGCCCTTCTCCCTGGCGCCACATGTGCTTGTGTGGCGCCCGTGGCGTCGGCGTCACACATGCCAACTTATATGAGCTATTGGATCCAAAACATACTGTAAGACAAATCGTCGGGACTTAGCCGTTTTGGCGACCCTCTTTGTGTGGCGCCCGTGGCATCGGCGCCACACATGCTCGTGCGCGCCGTGCCACGGCGCCACACAAAGAGGGTCGCCAAAACGGCTAAGTCCCGCATGATTTGTCTTACAAGTATGTTTTGTGCAATTAGACATGCATCCGTGGCGCCGATGCCACGGGCGCCACACTGTGCAATGTGGCGCCAGTGGGAAGGGCGCCACTCATTGACATGTGTTAAAACCATGGAAAATCCTACCATATTCCAACAAAACTGCCATCATGTCAAAAGCTAGATCATACACACATCATATCAACAGCCATTTCGTACACACATCATCGACATAACATCATCATACCTAACATCGTAGCACATAGTTTCATACAATTTAAGATAGAATTCAAACAACACGAAGCAACGAAGATAGAGTTGACAACACTCGACGTTCTAACTATCGGTGTCGGAGCCGGATTCGCCGGTGTGGGGGTAGTGCACACGGCGGGCGGTGTCGTCGAACACCTTGACGATCATCTCGCCGTCCCCTCGTACAGGAAGGTGAGCCGGCACCCGGGCTCGAGGTGGAGGTCACGGGCGAACTTGTCCCACCCCGTGTGCAGGTACATCTTGCCCTCGCCCGTCGAACAGGACCTCCACGGGCCAGCGGCGAAGTTGCGGCTAGCCTCCCGTAGCTGCAAGTGCGCCGGCTCGACGCCGTCGACGAACTCGGCGAACTTGTCCGGTAGCCGCTTGATGCCGAGTGGGTCGTCGTCGATGCGGAGGAGGAACTCGAAGCAGCGTTCGTCATGCGAAGACGAGGAGGATGCAGGTGACGGTGATCGTGGGGCCCTTGCTGCTCCACCGCGGCGGCCCCTTCCCCGGCCCGGGGGGCGCCCAGGACCGCGGCGGCCGCCCCTTCCCCGTCCACCGGCACCGGCCATCCTACATGTTTACGTTTTTGAACCATATTACGATCCATTCAACTAACAAATATGAGTAACTCCATCACAAATACTAGGCATACATGTGGGTTCATACACATACATACACATACATACATAGAGTTCATACACATACATGTGAAATTTCATATGTAGATTTCTACACATCTATGGTTCAAACACATGCATACATGAGGCTACCATCTCCAACACAAACAATACAATATAGAGTGCACAAAAGAAAGAAAACATGTCTAGGGTTCATGTCCAAATCTAGCCCGATCTATGAAATTAGTGGATGAATGGAGAAGATTTGAAGGAGATTACCTTGACAAATGGATGGGGAACGATCTCCACGGACAGATCCGACGATTTGGTGGTGGATTTGGTGGGGGAGAGGGAGGAGAGAGAGAACCGGGTTGGGGAGGAGGAAGAGAAGAAGAGAAAGAAAGAAGAAGGGTCGGGCTGGGCGCGCGCGGCGCCCAAACTTAAGTCAATGTGTGGCGCCCTTCCCGGGGCGCCACACTTTCAAAGTGTGGCGCCGGCCGGAGCGGCGCCACTCGTGCTGCCACGTCGGATCGGGGTCACCAGCTCAGCGTCGACGGGCCACGTAGGATGGGTGTGTGGCGCCAGCGCCAGGGGCGCCACATGGGCATGTGTGGCGCCCTTGAGAGGGGCGCCACACAAAAGGGTTAGATTGGTGAAATAGTTTCGCCGGAGGGTCAGTCTGTGCTTTTCTTCCACTTTTGGGTTATTTTTGTGTAAATCGCCCCGTTTAACAAGCAGCGAGGTAGGCCAGGATTAGGGAGCCAACAGACGTAACCACTAAACAAATACTCCCTCCGGTCTTATTTAATGGTACTTTCCAGCAGGCGGGGGAAAATAGCGACGTGGCTATACGAGACGGCGGGCGGGCGCCCGGCGGAGGAGGCAGGCTGGCACTCACGGCGGCGCGAAGTTGTAGCCGTCGCCGTTGATGCTGGAGCCGAGCAGCGGCGTGGCAGCGGCGGACGGGGTGGTCCCGCCGTTGCTGCCGCCGCCGCCGAGCTGCGCGGCGGGGCCCGCGCCGCCGTCCGCCATCTGGCCTCTCCGCTTGTCGGCCTCCAGAGCTTTGAGGGCCGGGACGTGCGCCGCCTGTCAGGCCGCAACTCCCATCCACGAAGCAGCCAGATCCAGAGGCACGGGTAATGGCGAGCAGAGGCGGGGAGGGAGAGATGGCGCGCGTGTAGGACGACGGTGGTGTGGCAGAGCGAGAAATGGGGCAGAGCAGATCCCCCGCAATGCGCGCGGCGGCGGCGGTATAACTAAGCAGGAGCTCGCGGCGGCACGAGGGGGAGAGGGGAGGCAGTAGTAGTGGCGACAAGGGCTTGGTTCGAGAACAAGCGAGCCCTAAATCTAGCAACGGGACGCCTGACCGCCCGTGTCTACGTTGAGCACTGCAATTCGACTGAGAACTAGCACATAGTACTATGCATTCTTTGTATAGATGTAGAATACATATAGCCATAACCCGTTCATATTCATTCTTTGCATTCCTTGTATAGATAAGATAGTATACAATATATAGCACACAATGGCACATTTGCCGAACAATGTCACAAGCTAGCAAACTTCTGTACAATGTTGAGATTCACATTCGTGTTGCATCACACACGGTGTACAAAAGTGAAAAGTGCGGTTCAGGAATTTGTGAACCTCCTAACGTTGCGCAGCTGTGAAATTTTAAATTTAGCAGCAAGAATTGCTATAGTTTGGACCATCTGGCTGGTTCCGATCTGACTTGAGCGATGAGCTCTCTTCTCAAAATCTTGCCTGCAGCTGACTTTGGTACGCTCTCCACGAAGGTAACCCTCTTCAACCTTTTGTAGTATGCGACCTGAGATGTGATGTAAGTTTTAAAAAAAAGTACAAGTGCATTACCATGGGCAGTACGCAGTTGAGGCATGTTTTATGCTAGTGATGGTACGTGTTCCACTACAGATAGTCCACGGCCAAAGTTTAGCAGAGTCTGTAGTCAGCCTCACCTGACTTTCAATAAATTTCTTGACATCAACTTCAATCAATGAACTGGAAGGTGATCGCACAACATAGGCGATAGGAACTTCGCCTGCTTCAGTATCAGGAAACCTTGAAACAAGCACAGCTCCAAGTCAAGAGATAAGAAACAGCTGATAAACGAGCCGAAACCGATGGGGATGTAAAATTTTGTAGTACTCAAAATCTGCTAGAAACAATTAAATAAAATTTAAGAAGTGCAACGTACGGGATAACGACAGCATCTAGAATCTCTGGATGAGACAAAAGTAATCCTTCAAGCTCAGCAGGTGCAATCTACAAGTTAAAAAAATGATCAAGAAAACAATAGTGCAAAAGGATGAGTTCCTATCGTTCGAATTAGGTTGGGTACTAGCACAAAAAAGTTTTTTTTAGGGAAACACAAAAAGGTTACTATTCAGACAACATAAAAGACCATCATGCTCAAGTTACGAAAAATATGACTTTTGTTAAAAAGTTTTTTTGGTGAAACTTTAAAGACTTGAAGTCATGGACTCATGGAAAACCGCATCAGTGATGTTTGGGCCGTTTGACTACATATTGAACAGAGAAAAGCAGTATCGTAAATATTGCTGTGTATATGGGGCATGGACCAATGAACACTTGCGTTATCAGCGCCGCAACAGGCACACATTAAATATTAAATGGACCCTAACTATGTTGAAACTGATCAACAGACGTTCCCCACACACTTCATCAATTAGTACTAAAACTGTCTATTAAAAACAAACATTAGCTTGTCTAGGTGATGAAGGCCAAAGCGCAACTGCAATGTATTCTTCTAGTTATGGTTGTTGTGTTTTATCTCAAGATTCTATCTACCACTAGAGAAAAAGTACGAGTATTTCTGTAGGGTACCTGGAAACCTTTGTACTTAATCAACTCTTTAAGTCTATCAACAACATAAAGCTGGCCTTCTTCGTCAAAGTATCCAAGATCACCAGTATGCAACCACCCTTGCTTGATTGTGAATTCAGTAGCTTGCACATTGTTGAAATACCCTAGAGAAAATTGACTCAATACTCGAATGATTGTAAAGAAGTGATGCCCCAATACTCCCTTTAGGACTAAATATATTGGAAAATTTCTTGTCTGTGCAAAACAGTATAGAAATGTAAATAACAGTTTCTTCATGATCACTAGAGTTTCATGTTAAATAAAATCAGCAGGTACATTGTCAATAAACATGTGAAAGAAAAACATTTCATTTTTTACCTCGTTATTTAACTAAAAAAGACTACCAATTACTAAAGTTTCATTGTAACATCATTTACACTAAGGTTAGTATTATGTCATTGTTGATCAAGCAAATGATGCATGGCTGTTTGGTCTGAGAAGACATGGTACAAGAACTAGATCTTCACCTTGCATTATATGTGGCCCTCGTACACAAATTTCTCCTAGTTGATTCGGTGGCAGATGTTTTAGTGTCTCTACATCGACAACTTTTCCTTCAACACCAGTGGCAAGCGCTCCAGTTGACCCAAATCGACGAGTCTTCCCAATTGTTGGGAATTCAAATGATATTATCCCACAAGTCTCGGTCATACCATAGCCCTGTTAGAGGATCACATCACACAATATAACATGTGAACAAGAGAATAAAGGCATAGTACCACATGATATGAGCATCTCCAATAGCTTACCAAAAAGGTGGAAATCTTAGCCAAGAACTGCTTTTTAATGGTAATGAGACAAAAGAAAACTGCTTCAACAACATAACCAAAAGTGGCTCCATACCCCTTTTTTGGATAATAACCCAAAATTTGACCAAAATATCCATATATGGGTAAGACCATCCAATGACCCATATGTGTAGAAAACTGGGTGGGAGAGCCAAACCGTCGCAACTGGAAATTGCCTCGTCCCTCCAGTGGTCGCCTGACCATGCCACCTCGCCATGGACGTCCTCGCACACCTCCCACAAGCCTCCTATGATCCTCCCAACCCGCTCCGGCCATGCAGGCGGGCAACTCCTCCATCTACAGCAGAACCCATGCCGCCAATGGTGCCCACAACTTTGTTGCGCACCGCTCTCGCCGGCTGCGCACTCGTGGTGTTCGGCCAAATGGCCGCAAGGAAAGAGAAATTTCAAACTTTTTAATATTAAATTTCATTAGAGTGTGAATATTAAATTTTAAAGTCAACTATGTGATTCTTCCGCAAAATGCGGAAGTCAACTATGCGGAAGTCACTTTCCAGTTTTCAACAGCCAAATGAAGCTGGATAGGACAGCTTAGCTGTTTTTTGATAGTGGTATACTCTGCAGTTCTAAAACTTTGTCTTTCATGTGGACGGCACATTTTATTACTATTGGATAACATATATTTGTACTTCTAACTAATGCTTGGATTGAAAATAAGTTAAAAAGTTATGATGTAACTGTAGGATGCTGGTTGCGAAGGTACCATTAGTAACATATAAGTTACCATTTTACCAAACACATAGTAGTTGAGTTCCACTTTTTTTTAGATCGACATTTTTTGTTTAATAATTACGCAGTTGACTTTCATATTTAAAATATAGGGATCTCTCACATCTGAATGTTACGTTCATGTTTCCAACGGCCAAATGAAGCTGAACATGAGGACAGCTTAGCTGTTTTGATAGTATTGTGGTATACTCCGATGTTGTAATGTGCCGCTAATATACAAGAGCTGAATGATAATTCACCTGTACAATGTCGGCGTTGGGGAAGTTTTTGGCCACGACCTCCATGACGTCCTTGCCGAGCGGCGCAGCAGCAGACAAGATGAACCTGAGCGAGCTGAGATCGTATCTCCCGCCCATCCCCTGCTTGGCGAGCGCGATCATCACCGGCGGCACGCAGAAGAGGTCGGTGACGCGGTATCTCTCGACGGCCCGCATGGCGGTGTCCATGGCGAAACCGGACATGACGACGACGGTGTTGCCGCGCTGCAGCTGGGCGAAGAGTATGTCGGAGAGGCCGAAGATGTGGAATATGGGCAGGAAGCAGAGAAATACGTTGGCGGCCTCCCCGCGCTGGTCCTGGTCGGAGGTGACCATGGTGGAGGCCGCGATGAAGTTGCGGTGCGTGAGGATGACCCCCTTGCTCTCCCCCGTGGTTCCAGAAGAGTAGAGCAGCGCGGCCGTGTCGCTCTGCTTTGTCGGCGGACGGCGGTATGCGGTCTCGTCGATGCCGGAGACGAGGTCGGAGTAGCGGGTGACGTTCGAGGTGGCGGGGACGGGTGGGGACGTAGGGAGGTCGTCGGAGTCGAGGAGGATGACGGGGAGGTTGAGGCTGGCGACGGTAGGGAGGAGGTCGGACACGGTGATGAGGAGCTTGACCCGGGCGTCGGTGGCCTGCTTGGCGATCTCCCGCGCGGTGTAGAGCGGGTTGGCGGTGGTGGCGACGGCGCCCAGCGCGGCGGCGGCGAAGACGCAGACCGGGTAGAGGACGCAGTTGGGTGCGACGAGGAGCACGGCATCGCCGGGTCGCACCCCCGCGCGGGTGGCGAGCGCGACGGCGGTTGTGCGGACCGCCGAGCGGAGGGCCGCGAAGGTGAGGGACCGGCCCGTGGCGGCGTCGACCAGGGCGAGCGCGTTGGGGCAGGCGTCGGCGCGGCGGAAGAGGAGGTCCGTTATGGTGAGGTTTGGGTCCGAGGGGATCGGCGCCACCGGGCGCGGCGAGCGGTAGATGCCGTCCGCGCCGTAGCCGGCGGACGGCACAGCCGTTGTTGTGGTCGTCGCCATCGCCGCTCTGCTTCCTGGTCTGGTTGGTTTCTGTTTGTCAGCTCAGCTGCTTGCGTTGTTAAAATCAGAATCGTTATATGAATATATCCATCCTCACTGGATTGTGATCGTATGATTTTAGAATTCATGGATGCGCTCATTCGTACGAGGTCAGTTTGAACTACCGTTTGAAGGCATAGCCTAGCGGTTGGGGTGGGCTGACGCATCCCCGTCTATCTAGGTCTGTTTCGCACACACAAGTGATGTGTAATTATAGAGAAACTCGTTTTCTCTTAGCGGGGGAAGGATCATTTCTGTTTTTTTAGGGAAGTCACCTTTCTTTCCCTTCGCTCTCTCTACTTCAATGAAGCAAAAATCTGACATACCGATTGTAAGAAAATGCTAACGTTAGCCCATTTTACATCTCCCCAACCCTTTCGTTCACCGCCGACATTGCAGCTGCGGACCTCTCACCCGTCATATCTACTGAAACTGTCGACGGAGTTAGCGCACAAGTGACACATAAATTCGCTCGAGTTAAAAAAAAGGGCAGCTCGCTGCGTGAAGCTCCCTCTTTACATAAATTCGCTTGAGTTGATTTATTTTATTTTATACGTGAAGCTAGGTGAATGGAAGATATTGTGGGATTTTTAGTTGTTAGTCAATTCCTATGTAATGTGAGCCTGTTGGTTTCCACTCTACACATAATTTTTTTTTCTATGGTGGGATTTTTAATTGTTCATCAATTCCTATGTAATGCAAGCCTGTTGGTTTCCACTCCACACATTATTTTTTTTCTACGTGAAGCTAGGTGAATTGAAGATATCGTGGGATTTTTAATTGTTCGTCAATTCCTTTGTAACGTGAGCCTGTTGGTTCCCATTCCACTCTACACATGAATGCTGAAACAAAATCATACTCTACTATGTTGTTGCAGGTGAGTTAAATACTAGTAGATGGTAATATTAAGATCTTTTGAAATTTAGCACTAGTACGTACATATACAGCTATACTGAAGAAGGATTAATTGTTAGTATAACGTATTGGCAACCTAGGCTGGCACGTACAACTTATTGTTAAATGATCTTTATGTAGTATGAGTATTGGTGGTTCAGATAAATATGATTTGGGAGCAAATGTAGTGACCATCAATCAGAGTCAGGTTGTCTGAACTTTAATTCTCTAAACTGCTTCTATCGTACATTTAGGCAGGTGCGATGTTCAATCATTACTCATCCTGATTGCCCTATTGTGTCTGCATCATCTTATACTAGCTAGTGGAGCTATATCTGATTCCAAACCAACTCAACAAGGTATTGGAGAAAAAATGGAGGACCATCAGTCCTCGGCCCTTTGCGGAAAAACAAAATGATCAATGTTGCTTCTGGTTCAGAAACGTTTTCCTCAACCCCTCCATCACAAACCGGATCCTGTCCGACATCTTCTGGTAAAGCCATCTCTGCGCTGCCTCGTCTAGCCCCTCGGGCTTGATGGTCGGCCAGCCCTTCCTTTCAAACGGTGTCTTAGGGTATCGCTGCTGCTTCCTGCTTTATGCTCGGGCTCGGCAGATCAAATTCTACTGGTTCTCCTACAATAATTTGTATCTCCTTGCCGCAGAGATGCAATGGTGGACGGCGCCCAAAGAATGATTTCTCTGGCATGACCTACAGTCCAGCAGGGAGATAAGAAATCTCAGTTTATCAAACGGAATACAGATGAACTAGAGCTGGGGCTCATGTAGTTCATGAACAAGCATAAAACCAAAATACACCATTGTAGCAATAAACCATATTTCATCAAGAGTACTATGTATTACATCTAACTTCAAATGTTCCTCATCAATGCAGTGCAAATCTAAGAGAAATAACACCGAAGAAGATTTTTCATTTCACCAAAGAGAATGCAGATGAAATAGTGCTGGAAGTCGCTGAATAAGAAAAGAAAGATCCACACACACACATCACTGTAGCAATATATCATCTTTCACTCAGAGCAACGTTTCATTTCAAATGTTCCTTGTCAATGCAGTGCAAATCTGTAAAAAAAAATGATGGTATCTCAGAGATACACAGATTTCCATATACCTTTTCAAAACCAGTGCGAATAATAGGCAAAGTACTGGGGTTACAGGTGCTCGTGCAATAAGACTGGCAGTTGCCCACTTCAGTCGTCTGATTGGCTGAAGATCTTGGGCTTGAGGGAATGAATGCAACTGTTTGAATATGTCATGACGAAATTTACAATCAAATAAAGGCCAGTATTTGCAAACATAAGCACACCATCTGTTAATGACAGAATGACTGATACTGAAATAAAGAATATGATCAAAACAGGTCACCTGAGAGCCAAAAATTCACGTCCGTAATATTAATATCTTTGAACATATTGGCAACATAGGCTGGCATGTACAACCTATTGTTATGTAAAACTCATCATAACAAAAAGACAAGAATATCAGTGTTGGTGGTTCAAATAAATATGATTTGGGTGCAAATATAGTGGCCATTAATGACAGTCAGGTTGTCTGAACTCTAATTGTCCTAACTGCTTCTATCGTACATTTAGGAAGGTGCAATGTCCAACCATTACTCATCCTGATTGCACCTATTGTGTTCGCATCATCTTAAACTAGCTAGTGGAGCTATATCTGATTCCGAACCAACACAACAAGGTACTGGAGAAAAAATGGAGGCCCTCGGTCCCTGGCCCATTGTGGAAGAACAAAATGATCAATGTTGCTTCTGGTTCAGAAGCGTTTTCCTCAACCCCTCCATCACAGACCGAATCTTGTCCGACATCTTCTGGTAAAGCCATCTCTGCGCTGCCTCGTCTAGCCCCTCGGGCGTGATGGTCGGCCAGCCCTTCCTTTCAAACGATGTGTCTTGGGGTATCGTTGCTGCTTCCTGCTTTAAGCTCGGCAGATCAAATTCTACTGGTTCTCCCACAATAATTTGTATCTCCTTGCCGCAGAGGGGCAATGGTGGACGGCGCCCAAAGAATGATTTCTCTGGCATGACCTACAGTCCAGCAGTGAGATGTTAAAGTAGCACAAAACAAATCTTAGTTTTATCAAAGGGAATAAACTGGGAGTCATGTAGTTCATGAACAAGTAAAAAACCGACACACAATACTTTTGCAATAAATCACATTTCATATTTTCATTAAGAGTAGTATTTATAACATTTAACTTCAAATGTTCCTCATCAATCCAGTGCAAATCTAAGAGAAATAACAACGAAGAAGATTTTCATTTTATCAAAGAGAATGTGGATGAACTAGTGCTGGGAGTCATGCAATTCACTGAATAAGAAAAGAAAGATCGACATACACCACTGTAGCAAAAAATCATACATTATTTTATTAAGAGGACTACGTATAACATTTAGCTTCAAATGTCCTCATCAATGCAGTGCAAACCTAAGAGAAATAACACCGAAGAAGAATTTCATTTTACCAAAGAGAATGCTAATGAACTTGTGCTAGGAGTCAGGCAACTCATTAAATAAGAAAAAAAAATCGGCACACACCACTGTAGCAATATATCATCTTTCATTAACAGTACTGTCTGCAACATTTGATTTCAAATGTTCTTTGTCAATGTGGTGCAAATCTAAAAAAACGATGGTATTTCAGAGATAGAAAAAATTCCATTATACCTTTTCAAAACCAGTGTGAATAATAGGCAAAACTATTGGGGTTACAGGTGCTCGGACAATAAGACTGGCAGTTCCCCACTTTAGTCGTCTGATTGGCTGGTGATCTTGGGCTACTTTTCCTTCAGGGAATGAATGCAACTGTTTGAATGAGTCATGAGGAAATTTACAATCAAATAAAGGACATTATTTGTAAACATAAGCACACCATCTGCTAATGACAGAATAATTGATAATGAAATGAAGAATATGTGCATACCCAGCTGCCAGTGCTAAGTACTTCAAGGGCTTCATTCATATGCTCTTGATAAATTCCAGCCCCTCTTGTGATCGGCACACATTTTCCTGTGCATACAATTAGTTTTCAGTAGCAAAATCATCAAATTATGTGATACACATCTATGTTGACACTGCCTTGCAACAGAACCTGAAAATGCAAGAATAAAGGAAAAACACAAGCACTCAACATCTAAAGTACCAATTGAACTAGAGGTCAGATGACATAGATGTTAGCTTATCATCGTTTATGTTATAGTAGCACAAAGCAAGGCAAGCATCATATCATTCATTTGATATGTAGTACTGAAAAAGAAACATGCAATTTCATGGTAAATGCATACTATATGGAAAATGTGAAATACAGAACAAATATACAGTAATCAACAACATACATAGTGCTTGGAAAAGTTTGATGTTTTTTAGTTTAACTTTCTAGAGCTAGTCTTGATAGTGAGTGTCATAAATCAGGACCTCTTAGGTAAATAAAAATATCTATGACAGTTGTTAGCGGCTCGGTACACATGACGTGAGTTAGCATAGTAGCAACTCCAAACTATGACGGTATTTGCATTTTAAATGAAAGCATATAAGTGAGAGCGAAAAGGCCTATTTATTAAATGGGGTTAGCAGATGTTTAACTAAAGGATGCAATAAAATGGCACCACTATAGCAACATTTGCTATCTTGAAATTGACTACAATCTACGCCGGAGCACACGCTCCACAGTATGAGTTAGAACAAGTGAAAGTGATGTTTCGGGAAGATAACTAGGCCAACATGATGATATGCGACAATGTACCATACTGAGTACCATCGTCCATAGAAATCAGCGCAAATACGCAATATAAATAACAAAGAAGCACAAGGAGCCTCACCGACTCTAAACATGTAAGACATGAACGCATTTCTGAAGCAGATATCCTCAGCTGTCAACACCCATCTTGCAAGCTTCGCATCTGTAATAGGGAAACCCTTGAATCCCCACATAAACGGGTCATCTATCCTGTACAAAAAGTACAAGTACAGGATAGCCTCGAGGTTACCAAAACTCCGGACACACAAGAACCGTATGCAGAAAACAATATATGCCGCACTAATCTGTAACAGCTGGCACCTATCCATGGCACGGGTACAACACACCAAATGCTAAGACAACACATCAAGATAAGTTAGATCGTTTAGTTAATTGCATAAACAACTTCTAGCATATTGCAATTTCGATAAGTCATGTGGCATCTAAAAAAGAGAGCAATACGCACCTTCGCAAAATGTAACTAAAATTTCAACACTTCAATTAAATCTCTATATGTGGACGCCTGCTGACCGATGAGGTTTGTCCAAAACTCTGAATTATAACTGCAGAGTACCTGAGTTCTAATAATGGTTCGTAGAAATCCACTGCATGATGTTGACCAATAAACTCCAATGAACAGACACGACTGAATGTCTGAATGCATAGCATCAATCCTAAAAGTAAATGACATCGAAGAAGGACTCTGTTTGCAGGTTACCGACCCAAGCAATTTGCACAGATTGGCAACGGGGTGCTGCCACAAGGACAGATCAGAAGCACTTGCACAAACAGCACCGCCGATCTCCCTGCCTAAATCTAGCTCGAAGTCATCCTAAGCAGTAAGCGTAATACACGGGGTGGCGAGGCGAGTGGGGGAGAGGGCGGAGACATACGTGGACATGTGGTTGCTGACGGTGAGGAGCGGCGTGCCGGGGGGCCGCGAGTCGACGACGCGGTGGAGGGCGTCGGCGTTGTGGACGGTGGTGGTGTTGAGCAGCGTCATGTACGCCTTGGCGACGGTGCCGATGGCGCCGATCACCGCGGCGCGCGGGACGCCGCCCAGGTGCCCCGCGCGGCCCGCCCACCGCAGCGTCCGCGCCGCCGCCGCCGCAGCGTCGGCTGACGCCTCCATCTTTTTACTCCTCTGCCGTGTTGGTCGTGGACGGCGGCGGGCAGCGACCCTTTTTCTGCGGCGTGGGCCGGGCCTGCATCAAATTGTGTTAGACGAAAACTTGTGTTAGACCGTGGGCCGGGCCGAGCTGCCAGCGGTTATTCGGCCTCCCGAATTTGACGAAAAGATGATTAGCATCGTCCATGGGTGGGCACACACAGATCCATGGACAAAACAGTTCTATGATATGATATGATATGCATCTACATACTACGGTAGATGCACGACGTGGCAGGGGCTCCGTTTTCTTGTCTTCCCATATGCACCCAACCAATGAGCTGAGCCAACCAAACCAATTCCACAAGCCCATAGCATGTAGGCCATTGGCCAAGGCCCAAATGCAACAGCAGTTTTGTTCAGGTTCAGTCCCTTTGGCACTGAGGCTACACCAATCCAGGACATGGCTAGGGGCGGTCGGATTAGATCGAATTTTCCTCGTACCATCTTCTTTATTATTTATTTTTCGCGGATTCGAATTTGAAACGGATATTGACCGGTTTCGGATTAGAATGAATGCAGATATACCGGACAGCGGATTCGAACCGAAAATGAGACGGACTCGAACCGGAAACAAAAATAGTCAGATATATGTATGCTCTCATCGGTAGATGGGTTGTAGTTCTTGCGAATCTTGAGAGAGATTTAAACTTTTAATCTTGTGTAGTTAAGATAAAGGAGACACAACACCCTAAAACTCGAGCATTGACGGAAATTTAGAGTCAAACATGGTCGCCAAATGAATTTGGTAGACCTTGCAAGATTGGCCTTGGCTTGTGTCTTAAAAATCGGATTATGTGGTTTAACACCTTCGAATTATCCTAATTAAATTTTGAATAATCTACATCATCGTGCTATTTGCTATACCATATCCTATACCGTATCCGGAGCTCCACTCCGAAATCGGATATCCTTACTCGTCGGATTCTTTAGAATTGGGTATGGATACCTTTATATCGATTCGGTGCGGAAACTATTCTATCCATTTACACTCCTAATCGTGGGGCGAGGTGGCAACCGAGAGAGTTTGTGCCAGCGCTACAACCCAATCGACCGGGAGAATCGACGAAAATGCAGAGGCAAGTTAGCAAACTGCAGGTTTGGTTCTGAATTCCCTAGATTAGTTATTCACAGGTTTGATTCTGAATTCCCTAGATTAGTTATTCACTGGCTGATCTTTCAATTTAGATTAGTTACCCTGGCTCTAATTTCTCTACTATTTTGAGATGATGATGTTGTTATGCAGAATTTGTGAACCTTACTATTTAGCGTTGAAAAATTGTGATGCAATTTTCTCTACTATGTTGGATAAGCTGTTTTGTTTACTTCCATTTTACCCGAGTGCTAAAAGGTGCAGGAGTGCAATTTAAACTTAGAAAATGCAAACCATCACAGACGCCATATGCTTCAGTCTCAAGACAGGTGGCTTCACACGAACCACCAGCCAAAGCATCCAAACCCTGGAACTTGAACACCTTATAACCAATAAAAGAAAAACATGGCAGAAAGTTCCATGGTGGACGTGGACACATCTGCTGCAAGATAGTAAGCACGGACGAGGCTCATCCACATCCACGGTCTCTGCTACTACAAAGTTTATAGCCACAAATTGATAACAGAGCAGCCTCCGAGAAGCGCCAGAAATAGCCTTTTTTCGGTGCCACTGCCCCAAACAATGAGCTAACCAAAGCTTCCAATCAGATTCAGAGCGGCCCGCAGCTTCTAGTGCCCTCCATCAGCCCCTCCTGGACAGGCACCAGAAACACAAGCGGAAGCAAGTTGCCGCCGTTTTTCCCATACGATGCTTGTAGTTGAGTCACACTAAAAATCCCCAGTTGCACTTCAACGCGTAAGCAGGAAGAAAGAGTGTAGTGGACGAGAGCGGCGCCACCATCCGGGACACTGCCAAAATCAAGCTTTTTCGGACCCTCATACTTGCACCAGGAATCCAGCGTCCATCAGCGCAACCCTGGACAGCAGCAAAACATTGGCAGAAAACAAGTTGTGTCCATATAAGATATTATCAGTATTGCCATTATTGTTGCCTAATCCCTAAACAAAAACCAGTTGCATAACAGGAGGAAAAGAGTAGGATGGAAAAAACCGGCTGAGCCTGGAGCGTAGTGTTAAGATATAGTGTCAAGACACTCCAATTTGCTTATGCGGCGGTACACAGGCGACATGCACATTCCCAACGTAGGACCCGCGAAGGAGCTTCCCCTGGACCAGTAATAATAAATATATTGCCAAGTGCATGAATGGATGGTGATAGATGGCTTGACCTCTCGTTTGGAGTGAGCACTGTCCAGGTGAGGAGGATCAGAATGTGTATACCGTATTGGTATGCCTGCAGAGGGATGCAGACAGTGGTTTCCTGCGCTACCTGGAATGGACCTGCCTATATAAGTAGATGCTATCCCATAGGACAACACTTCATCCTGTTCAGATTCTGGATAGTAAGATTGGACTCTGGTGCCTGTACACTGGTGGTCAGTCAACATGTCTGACAACTCAAAGAGTGTCCCTCGGGAGCAGCTGCCGTTGGATGAACTCCACCCGCCGCCAATGCCGGTGATCAACCTGGGTCACCTCATTCTTCAACCTGAGACACGACCTGGCGTGATAGAAGATATCACCAAAGCTTGCCATGATCTTGGATACTTCCAGGTATGCTCCGCGAGAACATTTTCCTTTTATCTTGTCATTTCTCTCATTGTCCAGACTCAATGGTTAACATTGCCACTTGTGCACACTGTGCTAGAATGTCGACCAAGGAAACTGACCTTTACAGGGAAAATGTGAGGAAACTAAACTAGATTTGACGTTGCAGAAACGTTCCAAAAAGGGCTGGGAGGACCTTCTTTTAATCACGCAGCTAGTTGTGACGTGTCGTATTTGTTAGTACATGCAGAAGATTCTAACAGAAGCAGTCTTTCCTATACTCAACCACATGATTTGATGAGCTCCCCACTTTTTCCCCCCCCCCCCCCCCCTTGTTGGACACTAACTAGCAGGTGGCAAGCGAACAAAGAAAGCTCATGTGTGTATCCAGTCTGATGATTCCTCCATTTTTTGCAGGTTATAAACCATGGAATCAGTGAATCTATCATGGATGGTGCTTTTGAAGCAGGTTTAGATTTCTTCAAACTGCCAAGTGAGATAAAGGAAGAGTTTGCATCAGACGACCTTCGACAGCCTGTTCGATATGACACCAGCTCAAAGGATGGCATTAGTATGTCACGGGCATTCATAAAGCATTATGCTCATCCCCTCAGTGATTGGATGCAATATTGGCCAGAAAAGCCACCAACCTACAGGTAAAAGACCATCTTACAAAATCTTCTTGCATTCTCAAACTACAGAACTAAATGTGTGTGTCTGTAAGAGTGTAACCCTATTTTTGTTTACTGAAAACAGGGAACACATGGGAAATTTTGCTGTTGAAGTAAGGAGGGTCGCTTTGCAGCTCATGGAGGCAATACTTGAAGGTCTAGGATTGGGCAAGGATTACCAACATGAGAAATTTGAAGAAGGATTGCAGCTAATGTCAGTGAATTGCTACCCTAAAGAATCAGAAGGTGACGTGGCGATAGGGCTGGCGCCACATTCTGATTACGGATTCCTTACAATCTTGCTCACAAGTTGTCGGGGCCTGGAGGTCGTTGATCGCAACAGCAACAGCTGGAAAGTGGTACAGCAACTTCCACATGCATTGCATGTCCACGTAGGAGACTACATGGAAGTTCTGAGTAATGGCCGAGTAAAGACTGTTGTGCACCGTGCTGTTCTGAATCCTGAAGAAGAAAGGATCTCTATAGCTAGCATCCTTGGTTTTGCACTGCATGAGAAGGTCGCCTGTGCCAAAGAGCTAGTGGATGAACAAAATCCCGAAAAGTACAAAGAGAGCAGCTTCAATGACTTTCTAGATTTTCTCACAAGTAATATGGACAACAAGGACAGGAACTTTCTTGGGAGCATTAGGATGTGAGGAGCATAATTACTAATTGAGGTATAATCATTACTTGAAGCCCAAAAGCAGATACTATGATAAGCTCTATGCTTACAAAGGTTCACCCCTGTCTGTTCGGATTACTTATCTGTAATAGTTCTAAATCATGTATCGGTAGTTTGTTCCCATGTTGTCTACTATCCCTTTAATCGTAATATTGTAACGGGTCTGTAACAGGTAAAGAAAAATCCACCATGTAAATTTATCCAGTACGATGTATTGTACTATGCTAAAACTTTCATGTTACACATGGATGAATTACATTATTCTTCGAAAGAAAACTGTAGGGGGGGGGGAGCCTAATGAATTATCCCTCACTTCTTTCAAATTTTTGACTCTACATGCCACATTAATGGATATATGCCACTTTGATATCGGCATTCCAGGGCATGCTACTTGTAATAGTACCAGTTCTGATAGATGTCAGTTTTTAATTTGCCAGTCTCTCCCTTCGTGACATGCCTAGTTTAGTAGTTTAACTGATTTGCAAATTTATGACATTTCCAGAGGAAACCGAATCGGAAGTTAAACACCGACTAGGTCTCAAACACTAGCGAAATTCAGTTAGAAAGGAGCTGGTAACCCAACCAAAGTCGAAACTACCGTCGCTAAACTCACATCAATCCTTGGCAAGGCTGGTCCCCCTGATGCGCAATTAGAGTATCATGAATGCGGTTTCATTCCGGTTTCTAAAATGTAGGGTTGGGAAATGGAAGAGGAATATGAAGATGAAGAAGAACCCTCCTTAGCAGCACATTCTGAGTGTCAAGTGCTCAATTGGAGTGACACTGGGGGAATTGTCCTGGAGGGCACCTAAACCCTGCCTTCAGAGACCCCAACTTGGTAGATGTTGGCACATAGTATACCACTACGAAAACTAAAGAATTCAAGGACCAAGCGATCCATTGCAAGCTTACACCACACTTCGGACCACCACCACTCCCTGCCCGCTATTGGCGTCTACAAACGCCGTATAAGCGTCTCGAGGACTCGTCTACGGGGAACTCGGTATCGGCGGGGGCACCGGCGCCAGACCGTGCCCAGAGAGTTAGAAGCAGCGGGCAGATAAGGCAGCTTGTACTAACCCGCGCGGTGCCGTCGCCGAGGAAGCAGATGCAGCCACGGTGCAATATGGGGAGGCGTCGGGACGTACCATTACCGGCGGCGAGATCCCGGGCCGCTGCGCCGCCGCCAAACACCGCCGTCCCGGCCGTTGAGGCATTTCGGCGGCGTCTCACTGGAATCGCCTGCGCCGGTAGTGCTTCCGATCTTCCAGCCTTTCCACGACGTTGGACTGGCCTGGAATGGACTCGAGAGTTGGGCTGGGCCCGAATCCAAAGCCTTTCCACGACGGGCCGCCTTGACTACTCAAGAGCCCCTCCCTTGTCTATAGCAAATTCGGCGACTCCTATTTGACGCTCGTTGCGCATGTTTGGGGCGCAATGCAGATTCCTTCAGTGCGGCATCGTGGGCTGGCCCATTTTGTCGGTGATGGGGATGGAAGAAGGTGCCACAGAGGAAGAAGGCGACCACGCGCCCCCACCTCGCCTGAGACGGCGAAGAGCGGCTAGGCGCGGCGTCATGGGCGGAGGTGAGACAGAAAAACTTAGGGGTTTGCGTGTGGGGCTCATTGGAGAACTTAGGGGAGGGTGGGGAATCGTCAGAGAACTTAGGGAAGGGTAGGTGTAGTGCGGGTGAGGGCTCGCCGAAATTGGAGGAGCTTTAGAGGGAAGGCGGCGCGGCGGTGGCCGTTGCTCGTGTAGGGCGGCAATGCGGGTGTAGGAGGTTGCAGCCGGCTATAGAGGCGGGGGGCTAGCAGCAGTGGTCAATCATGGAGATGAGGAAGACGGTGCGATGCGAGGTGGGCCGACCCATGTGCTATTTTCTGCACGCGGCGATCTGGAGTGAAGCTAGCGGCTAGATCTGGAGGTGGCCTACGAGAGTAGCTAAGTAGCCCATTAGGCCCGCGAGTTGACTAACCAACTCGACGTGATTATTGTAAACCCTAACCGAGGGTGCTCATATGAACACCCGACGTGGCACCCTAGATGGATTGATGCGATCCTCCTACTACTCGTAGTCACGATAGCAGACTTGCGACACCCCATTGTAACTCTCCAATCAATAGTCAATACACACAAGCAGGAAATAGGCCTTTTATTACTCTCTGGAAGGGCGGAACCTAGGTAAACCCTTGTCCCAGTGCAATCTCAATCCGTAGATGGCTATGTCTCCCGTGCTCTGCACCTATCAAGCGCTATCCATGTAGCATCTGTCGTGGTCACATAAACAACATACTGGATCTGGAGTGAAGCTAGCGACTAGATCTGGAGCTGACCTACGAGAGTAGCTAAGTATCACATTAGGTATGCGAGTTGACTAACCAAATCAACGTGATTATTGTAAACCCTAACCGAGAATGATCATATAAACACCCGTCGTGGAACCCTAGACAGATCGGTTCCATCCTCATGCTACTCGCAGTCGCGATAGCCAAATTACGACACCCCATGTTGTAACTCTCCAATCAATACACACAAGCAGGAAGTATGCCTTTTACTCTCCGGAGGGGCTGAACCTGGGTAAACTGTTGTCCTTGTGCAATCTCAGTCCGTAGATTGCTATGTCTCACTTGCTCCGCACCTATCAAGCGCTACCGATGTAACATCTACCGTGGTCACATCTACAACATCCTAGGAATTTATCACATGGCTACCCTGCATGCAATTTTTTCAGAAAGAAATACTCGGTCCTAATCTCTTATTTTTCCTCTTTGTTTCAATAACAAGTGTCATCAACTTGTTCCTTTTAGGAAAAACATGTGCTTCCCTTTCGTGCAACCAGACAATCTTTATCACATATTCTTGTGTTTCCCATTACCATAAGATGTGATACAACATACCATCCCAGTCATATGATTTTTCTATTCCTGCGTTTCAAAATCCGGCGAACAAGATGACCCTTAATGTATGTTGGTCATGTCCTGCCTGCCAGGATTATCAAAAGATACACTTGTTATCAATAGTTTCTATAGTTAGTTTCTGACATAGGAAGTGTAGTAGTGTACCAACTAATATCAGGTATCCTGGAACTGCCCAACTTTACAAATTCATTAGAGAAACATATGATAAACTTGGACATGACCCCCTCGATGCCACACAATACATCTCATGTGAAAAAATAAATTGCGATAGAATTAACTGGTACATCTATATGACTTCGCTGACCAACACATGGTGTAGGACGGTAGGACCAAACAACCCTGCAAGATTCCTTTGAACCTCCTTTTGATAGAAGAGAGATGCCAGCTATACTGCATTTCTCCAAAGAAAGAATAGGCGAAATAAAATGCAACCTTGCTAATCACACGTCTATATCCAGCTCTGCTGATACCATACTCCCTTATTTGTAGTAATATACTTGGTAATTGAGGCATAGGTAAACGGTTCAGTTCTCTGGCATCAAGGCACAGCCAATTGGACACTTGTGTGAATTGTCTCATTCAGCTATGCCTTAATGTAGCAGAACCAATGCGTTCTTCATCTTTAAGCAGCTGTGTCGATCTTGAGGGTCTGGACGAACCTCCGGTACGTTTTGACGTTTGTGGGCAGGAAGTCGAGGAAGTCACGGAAGCTGCTCTCCCTGTACATCTTGGGGTGGCCCTCATCGACGAGCTCCTCGGCGCATTCGACGTTTTCATCCATTGCTACACCATGGATGCTGGCAATAGAAATCCTAGCTTCATCAGTATTAAGGATTGCCCGGTGCATAAGTGACCTGAGCCGGCCATTGCTCAGCACCTCCAGGTGGTCACCGAGATGGACATGGAGAGCCCCCGGGATGGCCGGGACCGGCGTCCAGGCATGGTCGTCGTGGTGCATCACCTCGAGCCCCGGGGAGCTCTGCAGCAGGATGGTGATGAAGCCGTAGTCGGAGTGAGGCGCCAGCCCGACCGTGTCGCCTGCCAGCGATGATCCCTGTGGGTAGTTGTTGAGGGCCACGAACTGTAATCCTTCTCCAAGTTTGTCGTGCAGGTACGTTGGTCCTAGTCCCAGGCCCTGCACAATGGCTCCCATGAGCTGCATTGACAGACTCTGTATTTCCGCGGAGTACGTTCCCATTTTCTCCCTGTTGGTAGTAAATTTTTAGGCTAATTAATGTCATGGTAAAAGCAGATCATGATCCATCTCTGTAGCTGCTGTAGACTATAGGAGAGTCATGCATAAATTAATGTAAATGACGTTTTCAGGCTGATAATTCATACAGTTGTGTTGTTGCAGAGGGTGAATGTAATTGATATCTTCATAATATTAATATAATTTTTTCAATTAAAAAATACCTGTATGTTGCAGGTTGCATTGGCCACAAGTTTATCCAGTCGTCCAGGGGATTGGCGTAGTGCTTGAGGAAGGACCTGGACTTGCTGATCCCGTCCTTCGAGGTCGTGTCGTACCGGACCGGGCTTCGGATGTCATCGGACGCGTGCACCTCCTTGTACCCCGTAGACATGTCGAAGAACTCGGAGGCGGCTTCGAGGGCACCGTCCATGACGATCTTGCTAACGCCGTGGTTTATCACCTTGAGGTTAGTACAACACGATGATGTATCAGTATTGGCACCTTTGGGAGTAGTATACATATTGTCGCTTGTTTTAAAAGAAGAAGAAAAAAACAGGGGCCTGCATGTGTTGTGTGCACGTGTAACTCTAACCTGGAAGCAGCCACGATCGAGGCACGCCCGCGCAATATCCTGGACGACGAGTGCCCGTGCGGCGGGGTCCTTGTCGCCGAGCAGGGAAATGTTGATCACCGGCAATGCTTGCTGCGGCTGGTGGCTTGCCATGACGCTGATGTTCCTCGGCAAGAGGCCCCCAGAGGCGGCAGAAGAGAGGAGAAGAGAAGAGGCAGCACACACTCTCTCTCTCTCTAGCTCTTGTAATTATTATAAGACGCTTCCAATGATCTCCATATGGATTCTAGGAGTGTGGATTTATAAGCTGGATTCGATAGCCAGATAAGCAGTAGCAGCAGAGGAAGCAACCTAATCAGATAGCCACTATAGCCAGAAAATATCTAGCTTCTAAGTGCATGTTAGGCTCGATGGGAAATGAAAACATCCCCAGGTTGGGAGAGCCAATTTGGCTTGAGACAGCAAGGTTGCGATAGCGAGCTATACCAGCTGCACACTTGTTCGTGCAACAAAGCAAATTACATGCATGCATAGTTTAGCCAATAAACTAACTATGTTGTATAGATATTTGGGCTGCGCTAATTTTATCAGATTATCCTCTTTAGGGATCTTAGATAATTCATGTAAAATGTCGGATTATCCATATTCAATGGATATTATCACTATCATATTTGGTAAATCAGTTGGATATTCGTTTGACCAATATTTACATCCGTATCCATATCCAATAGATTATCAAAAGTACATATGTATCTTTAAGAAGGAGACGTATGCGGATTTAGAGTGAAATTATCTGTACCATTAACAGCCCTTAGTGTTTGTACTTTGTAGGGAGATTTTTGATCCTCACGGGCAATTGCCCCCTAGCCTTGCTGGGCTAGGCTGAGCGTTCGGGCAGCAGAAAATCACTTTTGCTTCGGTGTCTTCCTTTTCTTTAAATTTTGGTGAAGTGAAACACATGAATAACCAAGATCTTTTCATACATCTTCGTAAGGAGAGATGCATTGATTAAAAGTGAATAAAAAAACATAAGTAAAGCCCTAGAGTAGCCCGTACAGTCCGTTTAAATCTATTTTATTCAGTAGTTAGACACGCAGACAACAACTATGTACGATGAAAACTGAAACACCCGTGGGTAAAATATTCCGTCGACCACATCGGTTGGTAGAAACATTGAGTACACTTGGTATATCTATATAAGAGAACATAGGGCTTAATGTGGATTTTTGCGGGCTAAAAAAAGAAGGTACCGAAGAAAACTTAGAGCATCTCCAGTCGCGTCCCCCAAACCGTCCCCCAAACCGCGCCGGATCGAGCGTTTGGGGGACGTGTTTCGTTCGTGCCGCGTTTGGGGGACGTCGCTCCCCAGCCGCGTCCCCCAAACGCCGCCCCCAAACATTTAAAATAATTTTTCCGGCATTTTTATTTCAATTTCCACAAACTAATACATAATTGGGAACGTGGTTTACACGAAGACATAGTTTGGAACATGGTTTTCCACAAACTAATACATAGTTTGAACCATGGTGGACACAAATATAAAATATTGCAAAGAAACTAAACCTAACTAGGCCGTGCATCGAAGGTTTCGTGTGTTCGCTGCTAAGAAAGAACACTCGAAGGCACACCCGATCACCTAAACTGGAATATCCAGCGGGAGGATGGTGCCCTTGTTGGTTCTACCGATGAGGCGAACAGGCAGAAACCTCCGTGCACGTATTCGCTGCGAAGAAACAACACTCATTCGGTCGTCCTCCTCGTCGGTGCCGTCGTCGTGGGAGTCCCCTGTCGACGTGGTAGTCCCGGAGGCAGCGCCTCTCGTCGAAGACCTTGACGCTCATGTCCCCGTTGCCGAAGTAGGAGAACACGAGGATGAAGCCGGCTTCGAGGCCGTGGTGGCGCGCGAACTTCTCCCAGCTCGATGTTGAGGTACATCTTGCCGCGCGCGTCGTAGATCGCCTTGACGATCCACCGGCGGTAGCCGCACGAATGCTCCCGCAGATGCATCGTGCGCGGGCGTACGCCGCCGACATACTCGGCGAAGGAGTCCGGCAGCCTCCGGATGCCGCGCGGGTCGCCCTTGAGGACGTGGACGAACTCGAACGGGACGTCCGGCTCCACGTCCATCTCCGACGATGAAGACGACGGGCGTGGGAGGCGACGGCGAGCGTTCAGCTATGCCGCGGCCACGACCACGACCACGACCACGGCCGCGGCCGCGAGGTCGGCCTCCGCCTCTACCGGACATAGCGTCGAGTCTTGTTGAGAGATGGTGGCGGCTAGGGTTTGGGAGAGAGGCGCTAGGGTTTGTGTGTGAGAGGGACGATGAGAGGCGCCCTTTTATAGGCCGGAGGGAGGCGGAGGAGCGGTGGCGCTCATTAACGCCGGCACGCGAGCTAGACGCGACGAGACGCGTCGCCGCGCCCTCTGCGGGAACTCGCACCGTCGCTGCGCGCCAATAACTTCCGTCGCGAGGTAGGCGACGGTTAGGTTTAAATTAATTGTGCCGGCCGACGGGTCGGCCCCGCCACTCCCCGCCTCGCTTTCGTTGTGTCCGGCGTCCCCGGAGCGTCCCCGTGGGACGGGGACGGGCTCGGGGCGCCGGACACCGTATAGGGGCGCGCCGGACAAAAAAGGGCTTTGGGGGACGCGGCTGGAACGCTTTTTTTGTCCGGCGCGCCCCAAATCATTTTGGGGGACGGTTTGGGGGACGCGACTGGAGATGCTCTTACCCCTTCAAGATGAGGGGGACACCGAAGCAAGCCTCGCAAAAAATATCTAGCTTCTCGGGGCAAACTGGTGGTGAGCAAGGAAACATCTCTGAGCTGGGAGAACTAATTTGGCTTGATTTCGTTGCCCAAGCGAGCTATAGCCAGGCTAGCCATGATGAGCAATAGAACCAAACGTTCCTTTACGTGTGAGGCTATGACTATCAGCATAGAGGATGTGGGTTTCCGGTGGGCAAGCTGACAAAGCACCTCTTCTTGGGGAAACAAACCGGCTGCTTTTCTATTCTGTTTCGCAGAGAACTAGGTATCATGTTTCGACTTCTTTCGCAATTGTTTTGTCGTTGTTCGTTAGCATGGAAAATAATGTGTGGCCCAGACTCAGTTCTTCACTGCCAACGCCACATACGAACCACAACTTCCTAACTTCCTTTTGACTCAACTTTTTGCTAACTATTACTCGCACAACTAGTTCAATGGCAGGAAACAAATGTGTGGTCCACAGTCCATAGTTGGGTGCCTCCTCGAAATAGGCTTTCGCCCCGTTTTATAATTAAGAGCATCTCCAACAGAGGCTCTAAAATAGCGCTGCGCTAAAATAACTGTCAATATACAGCGTCAGATGCATTTTTCTTCCCTCCAGCAGACGCTGTAAAATAGACCGCGCTGTAAATATTTTAGTGCGCGCGGTACTTTGCGCTATCAAAAGCGGTATATCTAGTGCGCCGGCTACCGCGCGGCGTAAGCTGAAACCGCTCGCGCGAAAAGAAACCGCTTCCGCTCCGCCGACCGCCGCATCGCGAGTTCCACCGGCCGCCGTGCTGCAAGCTTCGCCGGCCGCCTCCTGCGAGCTCCGCCGGCCGCCGCCCGCGAGCTCCGTCGGCCGCCTCGCGAGCTCCATCGGCCGCCGTGTTGCGAGCTCCGCCGGCCTCCCCGCAAGCTCCGCCGGCCGCCGCCCTGCGAGCTCCGTCGACCGCCGCCCTGCGAGCTCCGTCGGCCGCCGCCCTCCGAGCTCCGTCGACCGCCGTGCTGCGAGCTCCGTCGGCTCCCCGCGAGCTCCGCCGGCCGCCGCGCTACGAGCTCCGTTGGCCGCCGCGCTGCGAGCTCCGCCGGCCGCGCACGCAGGCACGGACTCGATTTCGATTGTTGTGGCTAGCTAGACTCGATTCGCCGCGCGCGGACTCGATTGATGTGGCGGCGCACGCACGCACGAACTAATTTCGGCCGGCCGCGCATGGAGATTCGATTGCTAGCTTGCTAGCTAGATCAATTTCTAGCTACATGGATAATGCGCAGTAATTTAGTTGAATTTTTCAGATTTATTTGTAGCCTGTTTGATCTTGTTTGTTCTATGAATGTTGAAGAAACTTGTTTGTGGAGCTCTATTTTACAGCCTCTGGTGGAGGGTTGTTTTTCGGCTTCGTGGTTGCGCTGTAAAATAGAGCCTCTGGCGAAGCACGCGTCGGCGCCGCGCGCTATATCCGGATCGAGCGCGCTGCAAACGGCTTTTACAGCGCCAAATTTTAGAGCCTCTGTTGGAGATGCTCTAAAGCAACATAGTTGGGTGCCAACAAGAGTCCTCCACAAATACGATCCTGCGTAGCCCTCCCTTATGGCGACACATGGTAATTTCGTGCATCCCTTCGTGTTCTAGGCTGGGGAATAGGGATCTATCTGCTACCGCAGAAGCCGCTCGTCATCGAGAGGGGATATTCCGTAAATAGTTGTTGGTGCACTCCATTTTTTTGTGACACTTCTATATTTTCTAAAATGTGAACTAAAATTCTGGACATACATTATGTTGTAGCTTGTGCATCTACGAAGTTTCATCCAAAAAATATATCAATATATGACTTGTTTTAAAATAATAAGACATACGCAAATAGTGTCGCGTGCTATTTACTTCTTTTTGTGTAGATCACATATTATCATATTTTTGGATGAAACTTCACAGATACAGAAGATACAACACAATATATGTCCAGAATTATAGTCAACATTTTTTTTAAACTTGAAAGTATCACAAAAAAATAAAATTAACCCGCAACCATCTCACACTAGTAAGCGTGCACGTGCAACGCACGTTCCATACTTATAAAGGCATTTAAATGCGTCTCGAAATACATGATCCATACACCTAGTTACATAAAATGCATAATTAAATAAATGTATTATAATAGTTACATAAATACTTAGAAAACATGAACCAAGCAACAACGTCTATTATGATTCTTTCATAAAAGTCCATCTACGTATGTCATCTACAATGCTTCGTTCCATGACTGGGATATTGTTTAGAGCCTCATTCCCCTCGTACTTCAAAATGTGAACCACAAATTGCCTCCTCATTTCAATATCATCCTACATACGGGTTATACAAACTTTTTATAAAAAAATCTATAGTATCACTTATAAAAATTCACATGTTGTAAATACTTACCATGGGTATTGGAAAATGGAGCACTCCATCATACCAAGAGTGCATAAAATTGAAAACCAAATAACCTGACAGAGCACTGCATGTTTGAAATGTTAAATTGTGCGTTGAATTATTAAAGATTGTAATGCATTGACAAGATCCATACCCGTTTGAGTTTGTCGGAACAACGGGAACTTTGCATCCCCATTTGAATATGTCCTCGTTGAATGCAGGGTTTGCATGTCGAAGTGAATGATTTAGATTTTTTACCATAGTTTTAAAAATATTTTTGCCCATACCAGGTATTGGAAGAGGGTCTAAAATAGTGACAACTTTTTTGTTTTTATCCAAGACGAATAATTGAAATAGCCCAAAAGTATCGCAAGGCAATAAAATCTGCAAGGATGCATATAATTTGAAATGTATTAATAATTAGGACCAAACAAACCACTGTTAGTAACGTTTAATTAAAAACTTACCATATTGCATTCTGAGATATGGTACTGATTGCTATCAGGCCAACACTCAAACAAATGTGACAACTTAGTAATATCCAACTTTCATTGCGCCTTGGATCTCGTGCATATTGGGACATCCACTAAAAAATAATAAGACATATTAGTAGAATGAAAAAAATGTAATATGTGATAATAGTAACTTACACAAAAGTTCAGATCCATGTAATGAACGGGAATATCTCTAACAAGCTGGCGTCCATATATTCATCCACCTTCAATATGTTCCTTATCTGTCTTAGAGTTAATCTAATTGGATAAGGATTAGAGCTTATCACCCATTCGGTACTGCGAAAGAGAAATTTTGTGAAGTACAATTACAAACATGTAACAGAAAATAAACTTAGAGAAAAAGGATGCTTACTCCAATGACTGGACATCATCAACCATGCTAATGCGTAAGCAAAGTTCATCTATTAAGTCAGAGTTTGTTGGTTTGAAAGACGGTGAAAGGCCCAATGATAGTGATAGAGGCTCCACTTCTGATGATTCCATTAAGTAGGCCTTTGTTGGATCGAGGGGCGGTAAAAGCACCAATGACGGTGCACGAGCTTAACTTTTGATGATGAGTTTGATAATTTTGTTTTTTTAGGTGGATTATCCAGAATCATACAATCGGTGGGATCCGTGTTATCGTCCTCATCAAGGGACAAATCTCGATTTCTTATGTCATCATTGTTCAATTCCGAATCGACCAATATTACCGCCAATTTTGTCCTAAAATTTATCATGTGTTCCTAGCAAGTAGTAATCAGAATTAGCTTCTAAAATAAGAATAATAATAATACAATATTTAACGCATGATACCAAGTGAAATACACCTGGTAAAAAATGTCGGACAAAATATTTCATGTCCGAGTATTCCATGAAATTTAACATCCACAATCCACACGATGACCTGCAAGATTAGATAAACATATATTTTTAGCATACTCAATATAAACATTACCATGGGCTTAATACAAAAATTAGTTGGTAGAAAAGGACACTTATCAGAAAAAAAGTTAATACTAAATGTTTCAAGGACCAGAAAAAATCAACAAAGCATGGATATAATAAAATGTCCATGAAATAAATAAAATAAAAAACACCCGGCCACACTCCCAATTCACCATCCCTTTCCCTCAAAAAAAAAAAAAATCCCCATCCCTAACCTCTTCCCCTCACTCACATCCCCCGCACGCCTCCATTTCTCCATGGCTCCTTCCTCCCCTGCCTCCATATCTCCACCTCCCCGGCTCGACCCCCGCGCGCCTCCTTCCTCCCCGGCAAGGCCCCCCACCGCTCGCCCCGCCCGCCCAATTCGCGTGCCGCCGGAGCCCGGGCCGACGGAGACGGCCGACCCCCTGCCGCCGGCCGCCGCGCCGCCGATGAGATTGGCCGCCGCCGCGGTGCCATGCAACCACCAACGGCCGCTGTGACCACCGGTAGGCCCCCCCGACCCCTCCTCCCGGAATCCATTTCAGTTTCTGCTCCTTAGCCTGGCGTTTTATTTTTTGGTTCTGTTCCTCGTGCGCGCACGTCGCTGGACTGCGTGAACTCGTGCAGGTCACAACTCCTGGAAGCGGGGCGGCGGAGGTGGGAGGCCCTACGAACGCACGTCATCCTCCTCCCGACTCCCAGGAACAAGTGACGCCGGCGAGGACGCTCCGCTCGTGCGGATTGGCTGTGTCACAAGCCTCCTCGAGCGGCCCAAGTGCGGCTTGCTGTGTCGAAGCCCCTCTCCACCTCGCTCAGGACTGGTAATTTTTTGTACCCTATGTTCAGCTTGATTTCTGATGTTGCTGTCAGTCAGTGGCGGAGCTAGACACCCAACAAAGGAGGGGCCAATTGCCGAAATTGAAAATTTTGTAACCATAGAACAAAGGAGTTTCTTCAAATCTTCACTACCGGAGGCATTATTTAAAAATGGTTCTGTTCAGGGTAAAATAAAATGGTTCAATTGATGCTCTAATCCAACCATATCTTGGTTCCATCTTATTTCGTAACTTCAGGTTCATCAGTCGAATTAGGACCTTCTGCATCTCCTCTTTTTCTTTTGTATAATATAATTCTATGGTTGATGGTTTAATCTTGAACACACGCTTCCTAATCAGACTAATGATTTGTAAACAAGATAGGAGAAGATAAACTCGTGTTTGGCTGTTTGCATTGATGCTCCAGCTTCATAACTTACAAGAAATTGCCAACCGTGAAGGGGATAGCTACAGACTTGTGTTTAAGCTGAACCAACGGGTGAAGGGGATTGAGAAATATGATGCTAGGAGATGGGGATTTTGGGGTAGGCATATGTAAAGCGCTACATTTTCCGAATGAGATCTAGATTAAGATCAGGTGACCTCTGGACCCTATGAGATAATGATTCATCGCTATCATAAATGTAAAGCTGCAAATGCCGTGGCCCATTATTGCCAGGTACCAGACCATCCATTTTGTAATACATAATTCCATGTGCACGAAATGTATAGTTGCCGGTTCCTGCTGCAGTGCTAACTCGGCGATCTAGTGTAACTCCAAGACTCGTGAATGAGAAGTGCGAGTTGAAATATCTGATATTCTGTCTAAAATATTTAGCATCGTCATCTTCCTGACTTGTCCACAACCTTTTCAATTCATCAGGAACATCCGGAATAAACACATGGACTCTTCCTTTTCTACAGCAAAATGCAGGTCCCTCAAATTGGAACCTAATAGCTCCACAGTGCTCGCAGTCTTTAACCTTTTTTAGAACATGGTGTTTCTTTTTTAGATTTTTATATATGATGCTATCAGCAATAGAATTTTCTTGTGCTTCATAGTTACTGTGTGGTTCTTGTCGATACGATTGATATTCAACACCTACAAATAATAATTAAATCCGTCAAATTAAAGTATAATATAATATTAGTAACAAAATAATATTATGCTTAATAAATATACATACGATGTCCGCTGAATATCCTTGCTTCTTCATCAAGATCACCATCTGGTGGAGTTTGGTTATTTTCTTCTGTCTCCAAGCATTCTAGCAACACAACCTTATTAGCTTTGAGGAAAAAAATTATTAGCTTTGAGGAAATAGTAGACACGAAATGTCAGTTGCATATGTGAATTACCAGGCATGCAACGATGGCTATTAGACGGTTCAAATAAACCTGGATCTGCGACCAATGTGTCAGTCTGGATATCTTGATCATCATTGTTGTTACTACATGTTGCGTTGCTTTGATTGGTACATTCTCCTTCTGAGCATCGGTAGTAGAAATTATTAATGGCAGAAAATAGAAACTCTAATTTGCGATTTTGAACAAGGTATTAATTAAAAATATACCATTGAACAACTGGGTTGGAGTTGAGCCTACATCGGCAGCATCAATTAGTGAACCACATTTCTGAAGACTGCCAGCAGCCACAGCTTTCCTTTTTAGGTAGTAACTTCTCTTATATTGACGGAGAGCCTCCACTTGTTCAGGACTCATAGAGCAGTATCGAGCCCTTTGACGTTTATTTTCCGTCTCCCTAACTTTCATGTGCGTAGAATCTGTTGTTTCTGCTGTTTCAGGAGCATGTTGGCCTTACAACATGCAAAAAAGCAAATATATGTAAATTTAAGGTTGGACAAATTACTTGATATAGTAGGCCAAAAATAACGGAAATACACCAGAAGTGTTTACCAGTATTGCCAATAACATCGACGAAACTTGAAAGCAAATTTCGTCCATACATCGGAGACCGAAACAAATGGTTACTGCCCTTTTGAGAATCATCCATAGGATCCTGAAATATATGGTCATTGCCTATTTCTGAAACATTCATTGGAGTCTGGAGCATATGGTTACTGGTTAGTTGTGACACATCCATAGGAACCTGACCCAATTGGTTACTGCACATTTGAGACACATTGATAGTATGAGTCTGAAACATTTGGTTACTGCATTGTTGAGACATATACATAGGAGTATGAACCAATCGGGAATCGGTTATTTCAGACACTTGATTAGAAGGCTGAGCCATTTGGGTTGACATGTTTGTAACCCGAGGGTGGGCTTTGGAAGAAGCTAAATGCAACCCTTCAGCAGCAGCAGAGGCTTCCATATTAGCCTTCGTTTATGATAGTAGGCACGCCGTTTTTTCAGATATTCTTCTTTCTTTTCGACGCTCATATTTGCATACCGCTCTCTGGCACGCTTATTTGATTGCTCTTGAAGGTTTGACTTACAATTATTAATGGCACTTGGAGAAGCTAAAGAGTTCTGACCTTCAGTTAGATTAAAACAGAAGAAAGATTTAGTTTTTGATTTTAGCCGGAACCGACAAATTAAAAATCAGTTATTCTTACTTTGATCGCAGTTTGATGGTGTAGACTGATTGTCGAGAACACGCGAATTTTTTAGACCTGCGCGGATGAATTGAAACATATATATAAGATCTAGTAGTAAGCATATGAATAGGAATTTAAAAAAAAAAAATAATATTTTCATTCATACCTTGTGTTGAATCAGAAGGTCTGTTGAGTACATTTGTTATGTCACTTAAAGAAGCCCGAGCCATTAGTCCTGTCATAATAAGCTCATGAACATGATATACAGTAGATGCAGCAAGCATATGGATAGTAAAGTTGTTTAAAAATGTTGTTGTCGTCTATACCTTTTGTTGTTTCAGAACCGCGGTTGAGTACGGTTCTTGTATCGCCTAAAGCAGGCCGAACCATCACTCCTGTACTAATAAGTTCATGATCAATTAACTACGAACCACACAGTAACTACACTGGTTTAGCTAGGTACATGCGTTCATCTCTGTTTGTCTGATCAACGATTGTAAGCTACTCCCTGATTAATTGGAAGCAGGCCTGCAAGGTGTAGAGAAGACTACTGATTGCGCAATACTCGGGCCTTATATGGAGTAACTGGTGCTTTATTTTTGATAATCTCAACAGGGCATCAACACTCACGATAAGAATTGTATGCTGATCCTTGCAGATGTGTACTGGGTTGCCATTATTCAACTCTCCGTATTGGGTGAACATATACTGTTTATAAATATATCAAGAGTTGAAGCTATGAAGTTACATTTTCTTTCTGATTGTATTGCTATAGTTTGTGCTTGTCTAATAAAAGGCATTGACAGGTGGGTGTGCCTGTTTACCGACAAGGAACAGAGGCCAACCTACAGAAATAACCAAGAATGCAGTGGAAGAGGAAAATAAATAATATTGATGTGAATGTAGTGGATACTGCTGGAAGATTGCAGGTCAGCCTTGTCTTTGTTTCCTTCCAAATGACATCCTAAAATTGGAAAAGGGAAACCATTTTACAGTTGTTTTCTTTGCTTATTCTTGAGCTCCAGTACTTCTAATGTGTTGCTCTCACTTCAGTACCAATTCAGTATACATATAACTTCTGTCAGATATATTTGAAAGATTTTACTGGAATGAGCCATTAGTCCTGTCAGAATAAGCTCATGAACAAAGTTACATGATATACAGTAGATGCAGCAATACTTCTGTCCGATATATTGGAAACATTTTACTGGAAAGATTTTGTATGTGATGTCAATTATTTCATTCTGTTCTCATACCATATGTGTTGTTTATTTCAGAATATACACATTGGACGCCAGAAATCAACAAAAAGAGTGAGATTATGAAATACCTTCAGATAAAGTGGTCAAATGTGATTGTCTATTTGCATTACGCCGAGGATTGGTATCTCCAGGATCTATTAACCAGATTGGATATGTAATATAGATGAGGAGAATTGAGGTTGTATTAGGCCTAAGAATTGTATTGATTAGTACGAAACCTGAATTTTCGTTTTGCATCTTCTGGGTGCGGTCGTGGTCTGGACTTGGCGATGCAGGGTTGTCGCGGCAGGGATGCGTTGATGTGTGGAGGCTCGCGTGCTGGACGATCTCCTGCAGGTGGCTGTGTGTGCCGTCGTGGTATGCAGTCGTCGTCTGGACCTGCGTGATGCAGGTTTGGCACGGCTGGGATGGGATGATGTGTGGATCTGGCGTGGGAGGATGGCCTGGTGTAGTCTGTTTGAGGTAGGAGATTATGGGTAAGTTAAGTTTGTTCCGGAATTGGTGGCTGGAGATTATGCGTTTGAGGTAGGAGATTATGGGTAAGTTAAGTTTGTTCCGGATTTGGTGGCTGATTTTTTGTCTTACGGGTGGGAAAGTAAGGGTGTGACGGGTGGGGAGATGAAACAAATCTGGAGTGTTAAATTGATCCTAACGGATGGCTGAGATGTAGTTTTCCAACGGCACTTCGTGCCTTTATAAGTAGTAGAGAGAAACATATATATAAGATCTAGTAGTAAGCATATGAATAGGAATTTTTTAAAAAAAAATAATATTTTCATTCATACCTTGTGTTGAATCAGAAGGTCTGTTGAGTACATTTGTTATGTCACTTAAAGAAGCCCGAGCCATTAGTCCTGTCATAATAAGCTCATGAACATGATATACAGTAGATGCAGCAAGCATATGGATAGTAAAGTTGTTTAAAAATGTTGTTGTCGTCTATACCTTTTGTTGTTTCAGAACCGCGGTTGAGTACGGTTCTTGTATCGCCTAAAGCAGGCCGAACCATCACTCCTGTACTAATAAGTTCATGATCAATTAACTACGAACCACACAGTAACTACACTGGTTTAGCTAGGTACATGCGTTCATCTCTGTTTGTCTGATCAACGATTGTAAGCTACTCCCTGATTAATTGGAAGCAGGCCTGCAAGGTGTAGAGAAGACTACTGATTGCGCAATACTCGGGCCTTATATGGAGTAACTGGTGCTTTATTTTTGATAATCTCAACAGGGCATCAACACTCACGATAAGAATTGTATGCTGATCCTTGCAGATGTGTACTTGGGTTGCCATTATTCAACTCTCCGTATTGGGTGAACATATACTGTTTATAAATATATCAAGAGTTGAAGCTATGAAGTTACATTTTCTTTCCGATTGTATTGCTATAGTTTGTGCTTGTCTAATAAAAGGCATTGACAGGTGGGTGTGCCTGTTTACCGACAAGGAACAGAGGCCAACCTACAGAAATAACCAAGAATGCGAGTGGAAGAGGAAAATAAATAATATTGATGTGAATGTAGTGGATACTCGCTGGAAGATTGCAGGTCAGCCTTGTCTTTGTTTCCTTCCAAATGACATCCTAAAATTGGAAAAGGGAAACCATTTTACAGTTGTTTTCTTTGCTTATTCTTGAGCTCCAGTACTTCTAATGTGTTGCTCTCACTTCAGTACCAATTCAGTATACATATAACTTCGTCGGATATATTTGAAAGATTTTACTTGGAATGAGCCATTAGTCCTGTCGGAATAAGCTCATGAACAAAGTTACATGATATACGATAGATGCAGCAATACTTCAGTCCGATATATTGGAAACATTTCTTCGGAAAGATTTTGTATGTGATGTCAATTATTTCATTCTGTTCTCATACCATATGTGTTGTTTATTTCAGAATATACACATTGGACGCTGAGAAATCAACAAAAAGAGTGAGATTATGAAATACCTTCGGATAAAGTGGTCAAATGTGATTGTCTATTTGCATTACGCCGAGGATTGGTATCTCCAGGATCTATTAACCTGATTGGATATGTAATATAGATGAGGAGAATTGAGGTTGTATTAGGCCTAAGAATTGTATTGATTAGTACGAAACCTGAATTTTCGTTTTGCATCTTCCGGGTGCGGTCGTGGTCCGGACTTGGCGATGCGGGGTTGTCGCGGCGGGGATGCGTTGATGTGTGGAGGCTCGCGTCGTCGGACGATCTCCTGCGAGTGGCTGTGTGTGCCGTCGTGGTATGCGATCGTCGTCCGGACCTGCGTGATGCAGGTTTGGCACGGCTGGGATGGGATGATGTGTGGATCCGGCGTGGGAGGATGGCCTGGTGTAGTCTGTTTGAGGTAGGAGATTATGGGTAAGTTAAGTTTGTTCCGGAATTGGTGGCTGGAGATTATGCGTTTGAGGTAGGAGATTATGGGTAAGTTAAGTTTGTTCCGGATTTGGTGGCTGATTTTTTGTCTTACGGGTGGGAAAGTAAGGGTGTGACGGGTGGGGAGATGAAACAAATCTGGAGTGTTAAATTGATCCTAACGGATGGCTGAGATGTAGTTTTCCAACGGCACTTCGTGCCTTTATAAGTAGTAGAGATGAGCATACAGAAGTAAACTGAAGAGAACACACACTTAGATTTTCGTCATTTTATGCCGGCATGTAATTACGTCATTGTAGGCGTAAGATGGACCAACGCTTGTAAATGCCGTGGTATAGGCGGCTAACATAGGCATAATTTACCGCATCCTGGGTTAGACTTGACATTTATTGTTGTTTTCACATCGGATACATGTCAATCCGTCCCGCTGACTAGTCAAGCACGTCTCCCTGATTGGTGCAGCCCACCAGTGCCGAGCCTATCTTTTTATCTTCCACTTGACGATAATTGTCTCTCTCCATATCTCTCTCGATGAATCCGTAGCACTTGGCGGTCAAGGCGCCCGACTACTGACACGAAGACTATAGTTGTTGGGACCTACCTTAAGATGTGCTCAAATTGGTTGATAATTTTAGAGTGGTTGTTAAGCAGCTTAAGCTCGGCTAGGGTGGGTTGTTGAATGGTAGCAGTCAGCCAATTAAGTCTAGGCTTTCTAGAATGTACTCATTGTTAGAAGTATATATAATACGTAAGGGTGTATATGAATTAGACTAGAAGTTATCATCTTATACTTCAAATATATCCCCTCCTTTATACCTCTATATAGGATACTCCTAGCCGGCGGTCGAATCGCTTGAGTGGTCAGTTTTTGACATATCGTGTGATCCTCTATCCCTAATCACTAAAATACAAAGTGCATGGTTGTCTCGTAGTGGTCCTCTATTTCCCAATCACTAAATGACAAAATACATGACTCCTCTTTGTTTCACATGGCGGCCCAAAGATTCCGTGTCATCCTTTCTTTTCTTATTCATTTGCTTGCATGCCTTCCTAATTAGCCCCCCTAATCACGTATGGCCATGCATCCATCTCTTAACGGCACCAAACATTCAAAATGTTTTATCTTTTTTAAATAACTATTTTGATTTTAAATCCGCTTTCATCAATAAATCGGTCTCGACAAGATCTTTAAAACTAGTATCGTGTTAATATGTTTTGACAACTTTTTTTGGGTAAAAAGTTATCAACTCTTTATATGTGGGTTATCAATGGTAAATGTAAAAAGTTAGCAACCCCAGAAATAACTTCATTTGTAATATTTTGATGATCTTTTAACATACAAGTTATCAAAAATATTTTATTATTTTATTTGCACATAAAACCCAAAAACAATCAATCCTTTACTGCTTTTACTTAGTTTACTTTACTTGTGTTACTACTTTATTTTACTATTACTAATAAGAAACCTTGTAGTTGACGAGGCAGTTCCTCGGCAATGCCCACCATGAGGGGCTTGGGTTTTAGAGAAAGGCGACGACGGAAGTTCCGGGAGCGAGGCGGTACACGACGTACCCAGGTTCACGTCCCCACGGTGGAGGATCGCTACGTCCTGCTAGCAATCCACTATATGAATATATGGGCACAGGGGGCCGCCATAGGCGGAGTTGTTGAATCTAGTCTAGTTCTAACCTGTGGGTTGTGATGTCTAGGCGTGTCGCCCTATGATTATGTTTCGTTTATGCGTGTCCTAAGGGGTGCCCCTGCCCGGCTTTATATATCAGCCAAACTAGGGTTTACAAGAGTCCTAGTAGGATTCGTGTTGGAATCTTCTTTCCTTGTAGTCCAAGTTGATAACGCTTGCAGGTCCAGCTTGTCGAGTCCTCGTGCTGGTCCATCTTCATAGTTTGCACCGGGTACGGCAATGTCGAGTACCCGAAGGGTTATGCCCACATCAGTAGACCCCGAGTGCTTGGCCGAAGTGAAGCTTCGGGCAGGGACTAAAGTTGTCTTCGGCGAATGTCTTGATCATCTGTTGAATCTTGTGCTTGATGTAGAGTCGAAGTTGCTTTTTGTCGGGTGCGCGAAGCGCTCCCGATGGGAGTAGCCCCCGAGTCTATGGGCAGGTGCTTGCAGCCACGCATAGACTCAAGTTGTACTACTCGAAGATTTTGATTGTTGATGCCGACGTCTTCAACTTTATTTTTCTTTGTTGGCAAGGTTGCCATATTTTTTATCGGGTGCGCGACTAGCGCTCCCGATGGGAGTAGCGCCCGAGCCTTTAGATAAATATGAAATAGTTATGTATAGGGTGTAAAAAATGCTAAGTCAAACACCGTAGACTTTTTCAAGTTCCGAGAACTTGATGCCGATGACTCTAATGATGCCATAGATAGAGGAGTTGATGATTCAGATGATATATCCCAGAGGAGCCGATGATTGAGATGATGACCCTGAGGAGCCGATGATTGAGATGATGACCCAGAGGAGCCGATGATTAAGATGATGGCCCAGAGGAGCCGATGATTTAGATGATGGCCCAGAGGAGCCGATGATTGTGGTGATGGCCCAGAGGAGCCGATGATTGGGGTGATATCCCGGAGGAGCCGATAATTTTATCGGGTGCGCATCCAGCGCTCCCGATGGAAGTAGCCGCCGAGTTTGGGCACTGATGCTTGCAACCATGAGTAGACTCAAGTCGAGCAACTCGATGTTTATAGTTTTCTTCAGGTGCCGTTGACACATTATTGTATATTTCAAGGGGCAATCCTCAATGCACCTTTGAGCATCGTTGATGCCATTGTTTGTAAGTTTTTCGGTAGGTACATATATATGCACTTTTACCGTGTCAATGCCGTTGGAAAATTTTGAAGGAGCAAATCTTAATTGCCCGTTTAAGCGTATGTGTATTCGTTGGTCAGTAAATTGTTTGAGTGATCAGCTCGTGTTGCAGGTCTTGCTAAACCCGTTGTATGTGCAACTTTGCTTTCAACCGATGTATGTTCTGACAGCAGCTCCCGAATGTCCATAAGTAAAGTACCGAACGTGGGTCATTTTTGTACGTGTTTCATGATCCTTGCTATCTGCGGCACTCTTTGAGGCATCTATAGCAAAGAAAAAGAGCAAGGTCCCCGTTGCTTCATGATCCTTGCTATTTGCGGCACTCTTTGAGGCATCTATAGCAAAGGAAAAGAGCAAGATCTTCGTTGTTTCATGATCCTTGCTATTTATGGCACTCTTTGAGGCATCTATAGCAAAGGAAAAGAGCAATGTCCCCGTTGCTTCATGATCCTTGCTATCTGCGGCACTCTTTGAGGCATCTATAGCAAAGGAAAAGAGCAATGTCCCCGTTGCTTCATGATCCTTGCTATCTGCGGCACTCTTTGAGGCATCTATAGCGAAGTAAAAGAGCAAGGTCTCCGTTGATTTTGCATCATAGCACTCGTAGTTTCAGAGGCTTTTTTAGGGTGCAATCTCTGGGCGTATTTTCCATCGCACCGATGTTCGTTGAAATATACGAACAAGGTTCCTGACGATGTAGTTCGGGTGTCCAGAATTACTGCAATTCTTCAAAACTTGAGTCTTCATATCTTCTTGGGTTCTAGCGAACCAGCGCTCCCGATGGGAGTAATAGATATAATAGTTGAAGATCTTCCAGGAGCTCCCGAGTAATTCCAGCACACCGGCGCTCCCGATGGGAATAACAGTCTTCATATCTTCTTGAATTCCAACGAACCAGCGCTCCCGATGAGAGTAACCGCAATAATTCGAAGATATTCCAGGATCCCCCGAGTAATTCCAGCAAACCGGCGCTCCCGATGGGAGTAACCGCAATAGTTCGAAGATATTCCAGGAGCCCCCGAGAGTGCATCAGAAGAAGATATATCCAGGGCCGAAGAGGATAAGTCCATCGAATAATCATAAATGATGAAGCCATTGATCCGAGATAGTCCATGCGGCGGGCGCATTCGAAATAATTCCGCGGCCACAGATAGTCCATGCGGCAGGCGCAACCGAAATAATTCCGCGGCCAGAGATAGTCCACGCGGCAGGTGATGTCTACGGGTGCTTCTATTCTTGTAGACAGTGTTTGGCCTCCAAGAGCAGAGGTTTGTAGAACAGCAGCAAGTTTCCCTTAAGTGGATCACCCAAGGTTTATCGAACTCAGGGAGGAAGAGGTCAAAGATATCCCTCTCATGCAACCCTGCAATCACAAAGCAAGAAGTCTCTTGTGTCCCCAACACACCTAATAGGTGCACTAGTTCGGCGAAGAGATAGTGAAATACAGGTGGTATGAATAAATGCGAGCAGTAGCAACGGCGCCAGAAAAGTGCTTGCTGGCGTGCAGTTGATGGTAGTAATATTGCAGGAAGTAAAGATGCAGTAAAACAGTAAACAAGCAGCGATAGCAGTATTTAGGAACAAGGCCTAGGGATCATACTTTCACTAGTGGACACTCTCAACATTGATCACATAACAGAATAAATAAATAGATGCTAGACTCTACACCCTCTTGTTGGATGATGAACACCACTAACTGTGTAGGATTACACGAACCCTCAATGCCGGAGTTAACGAGCTCCACAATATTCAATGTTCATATTTAAATAACCTTAGAGTGCATAACAGATCAACATAACCAAACCAAGTACTAACATAGCATGCACACTGTCACCTTCACGCTACGAAAGGAGGCATAGATCACATCAATACCATCATAGCAATAGTTAACTTCATAATCTACAAGAGATCACAATCATAGCCTACGCCAAGTACTACACGATGCACACACTTGTCACCATTACACCGTGCGGGAGGAATAAACTACTTTAATAACATCACTAGAGTAGCACACGGATAAATTGTGATACAAAACACATTGCAATCATAAAGGGATATAAATAAGCACTTCACTATGCCATTCATAACAACGAATAAGTATTCGTGAAATATAGCCTAAGAGACCCACACGGTGCACACCACTGTCACCTTTACACACGTGGGACAAGGAGTCTCCGGAGATCACATAAGTAAAACCCACTTGACTAGCATAATGACATCTAGATTACAAGCATCATCATATGAATCTCAATCATGTAAGGCAGCTCATGAGATTATTGTATTGAAGTACATAGGAGAGAGATTAACCACATAGCTACCGGTACAGCCCCGAGCCTCGATGGAGAACTACTCCCTCCTCATGGGAGACAGCAGCGTTGATGAAGATGGCGGTGGTGTCGATGGAGGAGCCTTCCGGGGGCACTTCCCCGTCCCGGCGGCGTGCCGGAACAGAGGCTCCTGTCCCCCAGATCTTGGCTTCGCGATGACGGCGGCTCTGGAAGGTTTTCTCTGGTTTCGTCGAACGTGTCGAGGTTTTTAGGTCAGGGACCTTTATATAGGCGAAGAGGCGGAGTCGGAGGGTCGACGAGGCGGTGACACACTAGGGGGGCGCGGCCAAGGCCTGGGCCGCGCCACCCTGTCGTCTGGGGGCCCAGTGGCCCCCCTCTGGCCTCTGTCGGGTGTTCTGGAAGCTTCGCGTGATCCTAAGATGCTGGGCGTTGATTTCGTCCGATTCCGAGAATATTTCCTTACTAGGATTTCCGAAACCAAAAACAGCGAAAACGACAAGCGGCCCTTCGGCATCTCGTCAATAGGTTAGTTCCGGAAAACGCATAATAATGACATAAAGTATGCATAAAACATGTAGATATCATCAATAATGTGGCATGGAACATAAGAAATTATCGATACGTCGGAGACGTATCACTGCTCGTCCCGAGCAGGTAAACGATAACAAAGATAATTTCTGGAGTGACATGCCATCATAACCTTGATCATACTATTGTAAGCATATGTAATGAATGCAGCGATCAAAACAATGGTAATGACATAAGTAAACAAATGAATCATATAGCAAAGACTTTTCATGAATAGTACTTTCAAGACAAGCATCAATAAGTCTTGCATAAGAGTTAACTCATAAAGCAATAAATCAAAGTAAAGGTATTGAAGCAACATAATGGAAGATTAAGTTTCAGCGGTTGCTTTCAACTTGTAACTGTATATCTCAATAATAGTTTGTCAATGCAAAGCAATATAACAAGTGCAATATGCAAGTATGTAGGAATCAATGCACAGTTCACACAAGTGTTTTCTTCTTGAGGTGGAGAGAGATAGGTGAACTGACTCAACATGAAAGTAAAAGAAAGGCCCTTCGCAGAGGGAAGCATTGATTGCTATATTTGTGCTAGAGCTTTGGTTTTGAAAACATAAAGAGAGCATAAAAGTAAAATTTTGAGAGGTGTTTGTTGTTGTCAACGAATGGTAGTGGGCACTCTAACTACCTTATCAACCGGACTTTCAAGAGCGGCTCCCATGAAGGACGTTATCTCTACCGAGCAAGGTAGATCATCCCTCTTCTCTTTTGTTTACACATGTACTTTAGTTTCATTATTTATGGATGACACTCCTCCCAACCTTTTGCTTACACAAGCCATGGCTAACCGAATCCTCGGGTGCCTTCCAACAATCACATACCATGAAGGAGTGTCTATTTGCAAAATTAAGTTGCTTACTCGATGAATCGAGCAAAAAATGTGAAGAGAATTATTAATGCAAGTTAATTAATCGGGTCAGGAACCCCATTGCCGACTCTTTTTGCAAAATTATTGGATAAGCGGATGAAGCCACTAGTCCATTGTGAAATTCTGTCAGAAGTAAATGACAAGATCGAGAGATAAAACACCACATACTTCCTCATGAGCTATAAAACATTAACACAAATTAGAGGTGATAAATTTTGAATTATTTAAAGGTAGCACTCAAGCAATTTTACTTTGGAATGGCGGAGGAATACCATGTAGTAGGTAGGTATGGTGGACACAAATGGCATAGTGGTTGGCTCAAGGATTTTGGATGCATGAGAAGTATTCCCTCTCGATACAAGGTTTAGGCTAGCAAGGTTATTTGAAACAAACACAAGGATGAACCGGTGCAGCAAAACTCACATAAAAGACATATTGTAAACATTATAAGACTCTACACCGTCTTCCTTGTTGTTCAAACTCTTTACTAGAAATCATCTAGACCTTAGAGAGACCAATTATGCAAACCAAATTTAGCAAGCTCTAGGTATTTCTTCATTAATAGGTGCAAAGTATATGATGCAAGAGCTTAAACATGAGCACAACAATTGCCAAGTATCAAATTACTCAAGACATTCTACCAATTACTACATGTAGCATTTTCCGTTTCCAACCATATAACAATTAACGAAGCAGTTTCAACCTTCGCCATGAAAAATAAAAGCTAAGAACACATGTGTTCATATGAACCAGCGGAGCGTGTCTCTCTCCCACACAAGCATTTATTCAAACAAAAACAAAAACAAAAGCACACAGACGCTCCAAGTAAAGTACATAAGATGTGACCGAATAAAAATATAGTTTCAAGAGAAGAAACCTGATAATTTGTCGATGAAGAAGGGGATGCCTTGGGCATCCCCAAGCTTAGACGCTTGAGTCTTCTTGAAATATGCAGGGATGAACCACCGGGGCATCCCCAAGCTTAGACTTTTCACTCTTCTTGATCGTAGTATATCATCCTCCTCTCTTGACCCTTGAAAACTTCCTTCACACCAAACTCGAAACAAACTCATTAGAGGGTTAGTGCATAATCAAAAATTCACATGTTCGGAGGTGACACAATCATCCTTAACATTTCTGAACATTGCACAAAGCTACTGGAAGGTAATGGAACAAAGAAATCCACCCAACACAAGTGAAAGAAGCAATGCGAAATAAAAGGCAGAATCTGTCAAAACAGAACAGTCCGTAAAGACGAATTTTAAAGAGGCACCAGACTTGCTCAGATGAAAATGCTCAAATTGAATGAAAGTTGCGTACATATCTGAGGATCACTCACGTAAATTCGCATAATTTTCTAAGTTACCTACAGAGAATTAGGCCCAGATTCGTGACAGCAAAGAAATCTGTTTCACGCGAGTAATCCAAATCTAGTATGAACCTTACTATCAACGACTTTACTTGGCACAACTAGGCACAAAACTAAGATAAGGAGAGGTTGCTACAGTATTAACAACTTCCAAGACACAAATATAAAATAGAGGTACTGTAGCAAAATAAACACATGGGTTATCTCCCAAGAAGTTCTTTCTTTATAGCCATTAAGATGGGCTCAGCAGTTTTAATGATGCACTCGCAAGAGATAGTATTTGAAGCAAAAGAGAGCATCAAGAGGCAAATTCAAAACACATTTAAGCCTAACATGCTTCCTATGAAAAGGAATCTTGTAAATAAACAAGTTCATGAGGAGCAAAGTAACAAGCGTAGGAAGATAGAACAAGTGTAGCTTCAAAAATTTCAGCACATAGAGAGGCATTTTAGTAACATGAAAATTTCTACAAACATATTTTCCTCTCTCATAATAACTTTCAGTAGCATCATGAGCAAACTCAACAATATAACTATCACATAAAGCATTCTTATCATGAGTCTCATGCATAAACTTATTACAACTCCCAACATAAGCATAATCAATTTTATTAGTAATAGTGGGAGCAAATTCAACAAAGTAGCTATCATTATTATTATCATCATCAAATATAGGAGGCATATTGTAATCATAATCAAATTTATCCTCCATAACAGGTGGTATTAAAAGACTACTATCATTATAATCATCATAAATAGGAGGCAAAGTATCATCAAAGTAAATTTCCTCATCAATGCTTGGTGGACTAAAAAGATCATGCTCATCAAAACCAGCTTCCCCAAGCTTAGAACTTTCTATATCATTAGCAACAATGGTATTCAAAGTGTTCATACTAATATGTTCTATGGGTTTTTTAATTTTCGCATCAAAACATCCATGTCTTAAATCAGGAAATAGAATAAGAAGCTCATTGTTGTCCATTATGCCAAACTAGTGTAAACAAGAAACAAAAAGATGCAATTGCAGGATCTAAAGGAAATAGCTTCGAGCACACACACGACGCAACGAGAAAGTACTTTACACGGGACCGGAGTATGAGTGCCTCTTACCTTTCCTCCCCGGCAACGGCGCCGGAAAAGTGGCTAGTTGCCGGGGTCCGGTGTGTGTGTGCCGTTTACCTTTCCTCCCGCAACGGCGCCGGAAAAGTGCTTGATGTCTACGGGTGCTTCTATTCTTGTAGACAGATGTTGGGCCTCCAAGAGCGAGAGGTTTGTAGAACAGCAGCAAGTTTCCCTTAAGTGGATCACCCAAGATTTATCGAACTCGGGGAGGAAGAGGTCAAAGATATCCCTCTCATGCAACCCTCGCAACCACAAAGCAAGAAGTCTCTTGTGTCCCCAACACACCTAATAGGTGCACTAGTTCGGCGAAGAGATAGTGAAATACAGGTGGTATGAATAAATGCGAGCAAGTAGCAACGGCGCCGTAAAAGTGCTTGTCGGCGTGCGGTTGATGGTAGTAATATTGCAGGAAGTAAAGATGAAGTAAAACAAGTAAACAAGCAGCGATAGCGATATTTAGGAACAAGGCCTAGGGATCATACTTTCACTAGTGGACACTCTCAACATTGATCACATAACGAGAATAAATAAATAGATGCTAGACTCTACACCCTCTTGTTGGATGATGAACACCACTAACTGTGTAGGATTACACGAACCCTCAATGCCGGAGTTAACAAGCTCCACAATATTCAATGTTCATATTTAAATAACCTTAGAGTGCATAACGGATCAACATAACCAAACCAAGTACTAACATAGCATGCACACTCTGTCACCTTCACGCTACGAAAGGAGACATAGATCACATCAATACCATCATAGCAATAGTTAACTTCATAATCTACAAGAGATCACAATCATAGCCTACGCCAAGTACTACACGATGCACACACTCGTCACCATTACACCGTGCAGGAGGAATAAACTACTTTAATAACATCACTAGAGTAGCACACAGATAAATTGTGATACAAAACACATTGCAATCATAAAGGGATATAAATAAGCACTTCACTATGCCATTCATAACAGCGAATAAGTATTATGTGAAATATAGCCTAAGAGACCCACACGGTGCACACACTGTCACCTTTACACACGTGGGACAAGGAGTCTCCGGAGATCACATAAGTAAAACCCACTTGACTAGCATAATGACATCTAGATTACAAGCATCATCATATGAATCTCAATCATGTAAGGCAGCTCATGAGATTATTGTATTGAAGTACATAGGAGAGAGATTAACCACATAGCTACCGGTACAGCCCCGAGCCTCGATGGAGAACTACTCCTCCTCATGGGAGACAAGCAGCGTTGATGAAGATGGCGGTGGTGTCGATGGAGGAGCCTTCCGGGGCACTTCCCGTCCCGGCGGCGTGCCGGAACGGAGACTCCTGTCCCCGGATCTTGGCTTCGCGATGACGGCGGCTCCGGAAGGTTTTCTCTGGTTTCGTCGAACGTGTCAAGGTTTTAGGTCGGGGACCTTTATATAGGCGAAGAGGCGGAGTCGGAGGGTCGACGAGGCGGTGACACACTAGGGGCGCGGCCAAGGCCTGGGCCGCGCCACCTCGTCGTCCGGGGGCCCGGTGGCCCCCTGCGGCCTCTCTCGGGTGTTCTGGAAGCTTCGCGTGATCCTAAGATGCTGGGCGTTGATTTCGTCCGATTCCGAGAATATTTCCTAACTAGGATTTCTGAAACCAAAAACAGCAGAAAACAGCAACTAGCCCTTCGGCATCTCGTCAATAGGTTAGTTCCGGAAAACGCATAATAATGACATAAAGTATGCATAAAACATGTAGATATCATCAATAATGTGGCATGGAACATAAGAAATTATTGATACGTCGGAGACGTATCAGCAGGCGCAGCCAAAATAATTCCGTAGACAAAGATAGTCCATGTAGTAGGTGCAGCCGAAATAATTCCGCAGACAGAGATAGTCCACGCGGCGCCTAGCTGACGTGGCCGATGAAGAGGACGCGGTTGACGTAGCCGATCCGCTGCGGGTGAGCATCCGAAAATATCGGGTCCGTAATGTCGGGTCCGCGGCAGGCGAGCCCCCGAGTAAGAAGAGTGCGCGATGGCAGGCGCGGTCAGCCGAACAGGGCAGTCGACGGGCGAGCTCCCGAATATATCAAGTCTGTGATGCAACGAGCGAGCCCCGAGCGTGGCGACTATGCGCGGTGAAGCAGTCAAAGCTTGTTCCGATCTGCATTCATATTACAGCGCAAAAAACTGTGCACAAATAATAGTACGAGCCAAAAATTATTTGGCTAAAAATAAATTTTGCATAATTAGAAATATGGCACCTGGTCCTTGTATCGGATGGTTGTATCCATGTAGGGAAGTAGCAGTCGATAAGGCGAACGTAGTCGATGAAGTAGATCCGCGATTGGTGAGTACCCGAGTGTGTCGGTGCGCGTACGGTATACGTTAAAGCTCCACTTTGGTTTGTGTATGCTCAAAATCATTTTTCCATCCGCCAACTTCTACTATGTTGAAGCGGACACGATTTCTCTTCAATCACCTTTTGCTCTTTTTCATGTAATAGATCGATCGGATCTCAAGGACACGTCTTCTTCCTGGAACTTGACGGCAGCGCATAGTTTTTGATTTCCTTGGGCTGCACCTGGCCTGTCCGGTTCTACGTTTTTTGCTACTTCTGGTCTGTCCGGCCGCACGCTATGATTGCCGCAGGGCAAATAAAAGTGCCCGTCTCACGATGATCATGTTCTGTATCAGATTATGACGAGCTGGATTCACTTCGACTTGACCGCCGGATTCGATCTCCGCCTAACAGATCTTCTAATTGATTTCGTCAGACGACGCTTGCCTAGAGCTCCTCGGCAGCAGCATATGACAGTTGAACTCCTTGAACCACGGTGGCTTTTACGTTGTGGCCGCTGCGATGGCACGTGCGAGAGTAGAGGGCGATGTTGATGCTGATCTCGGCCGCGCAGCCGAATCTTCTCCATGTGATCGAGGTTGAAGCAGATTATCTACCCGGATGCGACCCGAGTGTTGTTGATGAATATGATGGATCCCGCACGGATGACTGATACGTCCAAAACGTATCTACTTTCCCGAACACTTTTGCTATTGTTTTGCCTCTAATTTGTGTATTTTGGATGCAACTAACACGGACTAGCGCTGTTTTCAGCAGAACTGTTCTGGTGTCTCATTTTTGTGCAGAAATCCAACTTTCAGGAAAAACCTCGGGATTTTGACAGAAGGCCCTATTTTCCAAGAATACTGACGGAGCCAGAAGGACAAATCAAGTGGAGGCCCGAGGGCCCCACACCATAAGGCGGCGCGGCCTAGGGGGCCCGCGCGGCCCTATGGTGTGGCCCCTCGGCCGGCCTCCGACGCTCTCCTTCGGACTACTTATTGGCCTCGACCTAAAAACGCAGGGGGAGAAGTCGAAGTCGCCAGAAACCCTCCAGAACGCCGCCACATCGCGAAACTTCGTCTCGGGAGCCAGAAGTCTCCGTTCTGGCACTCCGCCGGGACAGGAAATTGGAGGAGATCATCGCCGCCATCACCGCCAACGCCTCTCCATCAACCAGCCATGTTTCCCCCATCCATGTGTGAGTAATTCCCCCGCTGTAGGCCGAAGGGGATGGTAGGGATTGGATGAAATTGGTCATGTAATAGCATAAGATTGTTAGGGCATAGTGCCTAGTATCCGTAGATGTTACTTTTATGATATTGTTGCAACTTGTTATGCTTAATGCTTGTCACTAGGGCCCGAGTGCCATGATCTCAGATCTGAACATGTTATTGTTTCATCATGATATTCATTGTTTATGGTCTTACCTGCAAGTTGTATACACATGTCGCTGTCCGGAACCAATGGCCCCGAAGTGACAAAAATCGGGATAACCAGAGGGGATGGTAGTGACATGAGGATCACATGTGTTCACGAAGTGTTAATGCTTTGCTCCGGTACTCTATTAAAAGGAGTACCTTAATATCCAGTAGTTTCCCTAAAGGCCCGGCTGCCACCGGCTGGTAGGACAAAAGATGTTGTGCAAGTTTCTCATTGCGAGCACGTACGACTATAATTGGAACACATGCCTATTGATTGATTAGTACTTGGATACCGTTTTATTATTATCTGCAAATGCCTCGCTATGACTGTTACATGAGTTTCTCTCATCCATGCAACGCCCGTCATCCGTCCCCGTGCCTACAGTATTTTAATCCTGCTCGTTTACTAAAATCACTACTCGCTGTCTTTGTTACTCAGTCGCTGTTATTTTACTATCGCTACTGCTATAAAACTGTTACTATCGATAAACTCTTGCGAGCAAGTCTGTTTCCAGGTGCAGCTGAATTGACAACTCCGCCGTTAAGGCTTTCAAGTATTCTTTGTCTCCCCTTGTGTCGAATCAATAAATTGGGTTTTACTTCCCTCGAAGACTGTTGCGATCCCCTATACTTGTGGGTCATCAATGACAAAATCCAGCGAAGCGCTTCCCACAGACGGCGCCAATTGACGAGGCGGTTCCTCGGCAATGCCCACCATGAGGGGCTTGGGTTTTAGAGAAAGGCGACGACGGAAGTTCCGGGAGCGAGGTGGTACACGACGTACCCAGGTTCACGTCCCCACGGTGGAGGATCGCTACGTCCCGCTAGCAATCCACTATATGAATATATGGGTATGTGGGGCCGCCATAGGCGGAGTTGTTGAATCTAGTCTAGTTCTAACCTGTGGGTTGTGATGTCTAGGCGTGTCGCCCTATGATTATGTTTCTGTTTATGCGTGTCCTAAGGGGTGCCCCTGCCTGGCTTTATATATCAGCCAAACTAGGGTTTACAAGAGTCCTAGTAGGATTCGTGTTGGAATCTTCTTTCCTTGTAGTCCAAGTTGATAACGCTTGCAGCTCCAGCTTGTCGAGTCCTTGTGCTGGTCCATCTTCATAGTTTGCACCGGGTATGGCAATGTCGAGTACCCGAAGGGTTATGCCCACGTTAGTAGCCCCCGAGTGCTTGGCCGAAGTGAAGCTTCGGCAGGGACTAAAGTTGTCTTCGCTGAATGTCTTGATCATCTGTTGAATCTTGTGCTTGATGTAGAGTCGAAGCGCTCCCGATGGGAGTAGCCCCCGAGTCTATGGGTGGGTGCTTGCAGCCACGCATAGACTCAAGTTGTACTACTCGAAGATTTTGATTGTTGATGCCGACGTCTTCAACTTTATTCTTCTTTGTTGGCGAGGTTGCCATATTTTTTATCGGGTGCGCGATTAGCGCTCCCGATGGGAGTAGCGCCCGAGCCTGTAGATAAATATGAAATAGTTATGTATAGGGTGTAAAAAATGCTAAGTCAAACACCGTAGACTTTTTCAAGTTCCGAGAACTTGATGCCGATGAATCTAATGATGCCATAGATAGAGGAGTTGATGATTCAGATGATATCCCAGAGGAGCCGATGATTGAGATGATGGCCCTAAGGAGCCGATGATTGAGATGATGACTCAGAGGAGCCGATGATTAAGATGATGGCCCAGAGGAGCCGATGATTTAGATGATGGCCCAGAGGAGCCGATGATTGTGGTGATGGCCCAGAGGAGCCGATGATTGGGGTGATATCCCGGAGGAGCCGATAATTTTATCGGGTGCGCGCCCAGCGCTCCCGATGGAAGTAGCCGCCGAGTTTGGGCACTGATGCTTGCAACCGTGAGTAGACTCAAGTCGAGCAACTCGATGTTTATAGTTTTCTTTAGGTGCCGTTGACACATTGTTGTATATTTCAAGGAGCAATCCTCAATGCACCTTTGAGCATCGTTGATGCCATTGTTTGTAAGTTTTTCGGTAGGTACATATATATGCACTTTTACCGTGTCAATGCCGTTGGAAAATTTTGAAGGAGCAAATCTTAATTGCCCGTTTAAGCGTATGTGTATTCGTTGGTCAGTAAATTGTTTGAGTGATCAGCTCGTGTTGCAGGTCTTGCTAAACCCGTTGTATGTGCAACTTTGCTTTCAACCGATGTATGTTCTGACAGCAGCTCCCGAATGTATCGGAAGCACTAGCTCTGCCGATGACTCCATTGCTCTTTGATACTTCCATAAGTAAAGTACCGAACGTGGGTCGTTTTTGTACGTGTTTCATGATCCTTGCTATCCGCGGCACTCTTTGAGGCATCTATAGCAAAGATAAAGAGCAAGGTCCCCGTTGCTTCATGATCCTTGCTATTTGCGGCACTCTTTGAGGCATCTATAGCAAAGGAAAAGAGCAAGGTCTTCGTTGTTTCATGATCCTTGCTATTTATGGCACTCTTTGAGGCATCTATAGCAAAGGAAAAGAGCAATGTCCCCGTTGCTTCATGATCCTTCCTATCTGCGGCACTCTTTGAGACATCTATAGCAAAGGAAAAGAGCAATGTCCCCGTTGCTTCATGATCCTTGCTATCTGCGGCACTCTTTGAGGCATCTATAGCGAAGGAAAAGAGCAAGGTCTCCGTTGATTTTGCATCATAGCACTCGTAGTTCCAGAGGCTTTTTTAGAGTGCAATCTATGGGCGTATTTTCCATCGCACCGATGTTCGTTGAAATATACGAACAAGGTTCCTGACGATGTAGTTCGGGTGTCCAGAATTACTGCAATTCTTCAAAACTTGAGTCTTCATATCTTCTTGGGTTCTAGCGAACCAGCGCTCCCGATGGGAGCAATAGACATAATAGTTGAAGATCTTCCAGGAGCTCCCGAGTAATTCCAGCACACCGGCGCTCCCGATGGGAATAACAGTCTTCATATCTTCTTGAATTCCAACGAACCAACGCTCCCGATGAGAGTAACCGCAATAATTCGAAGATATTCCAGGATCCCCCGAGTAATTCCAGCAAACCGGCGCTCCCGATGGGAGTAACCGCAATAGTTCGAAGATATTCCAGGAGCCCCCGAGAGTGCATCGAAGAAGATATATCCAGGGCCGAAGAGGATAAGTCCATCGAATAATCATAAATGATGAAGCCATTGATCCGAGATAGTCCATGCGGCGGGCGCATTCGAAATAATTCCGCGGCCAGAGATAGTCCATGCGGCAGGCGCAGCCGAAATAATTCCGCGGCCAGAGATAGTCCACGCGGCAGGCGCAGCCAAAATAATTCCGTAGACAAAGATAGTCCATGTAGTAGGCGCAGCCGAAATAATTCCGCAGACAGAGATAGTCCACGCGGCGCCTAGCTGACGTGGCCGATGAAGAGGACGCGGTTGACGTAGCCGATCCGCTGCGGGTGAGCATCCGAATATATCGGGTCCGTAATGTCGGGTCCGCGGCAGGCGAGCCCCCGAGTAAGAAGAGTGCGCGATGGCGGGCGCGGTCAGCCGAACATGGCAGTCGACGGGCGAGCTCCCGAATATATCAAGTCTGTGATGCAACGAGCGAGCCCCGAGCGTGGCGACTATGCGTGGTGAAGCAGTCAAAGCTTGTTCCGATCTGCAGTCATATTACATCGCAAAAAACTGTGCACAAATAATAGTACGAGCCAAAAATTATTTGGCTAAAAATAAATTTTGCATAATTAGAAATATGGCACCTGGTCCTTGTATCGGATGGTTGTATCCATGTAGGGAAGTAGCAGTCGATAAGGCGAACGTAGTCGATGAAGTAGATCCGCGATTGGTGAGTACCCGAGTGTGTCAGGTGCGCGTCTGGTATACGTTAAAGCTCCACTTTGGTTTGTGTATGCTCAAAATCATTTTTCCATCCGCCAACTTCTACTATGTTGAAGCGGACACGATTTCTCTTCAATCACCTTTTGCTCTTTTTCATGTAATAGATCGATCGGATCTCAAGGACACGTCTTCTTCCTGGAACTTGATGGCAGCGCATAGTTTTTGATTTCCTTGGGCTGCACCTGGCCTGTCCGGTTCTACGTTTTTTTTTGCTACTTCTGGTCTGTCCGGCCGCACGCTATGATTGCCGCGGGGCAAATAAAAGTGCCCGTCGAACGATGATCATGTTCTGTATCGGATTATGACGAGCTGGATTCACTTCGACTTGACCGCCGGATTCGATCTCCGCCTAACAGATCTTCTGATTGATTCCGTCAGACGACGCTTGCCTAGAGCTCCTCGGCAGCAGCATATGACAGTTGAACTCCTTGAACCACGGTGGCTTTTACGTTGTGGCCGCTGCGATGGCACGTGCGAGAGTAGAGGGCGATGTTGATGCTGATCTCGGCCGCGCAGCCGAATCTTCTCCATGTGATCGAGGTTGAAGCAGATTATCTACCCGGATGCGATCCGAGTGTTGTTGATGAATATGATGGATCCCGCCCGGATGACAAAATCCAGCGAAGCGCTTCCCACAGACGGCGCCAATTGACGAGGCGGTTCCTCGGCAATGCCCACCATGAGGGGCTTGGGTTTTAGAGAAAGGCGACGACGGAAGTTCCGGGAGCGAGGCGGTACACGACGTACCCAGGTTCACGTCCCCACGGTGGAGGATCGCTACGTCCTGCTAGCAATCCACTATATGAATATATGGGTACAGGGGGCCGCCATAGGCGGAGTTGTTGAATCTAGTCTAGTTCTAACCTGTGGGTTGTGATGTCTAGGCGTGTCGCCCTATGATTATGTTTCTGTTTATGCGTGTCATAAGGGGTGCCCCTGCCTGGCTTTATATATCAGCCAAACTAGGGTTTACAAGAGTCCTAGTAGGATTCGTGTTGGAATCTTCTTTCCTTGTAGTCCAAGTTGATAACGCTTGCAGGTCCAGCTTGTCGAGTCCTTGTGCTGGTCCATCTTCATAGTTTGCACCGGGTATGGCAATGTCGAGTACCCGAAGGGTTATGCCCACGTCAGTAGTTGACAACCATATGGTGGAGTTAGAGACATAAAGCTTTATTTTATTTTGCAGGATTGCTAGAAAAAGAGAGGGAGATATAACTCTTTACTCAATTCCCTGAGAGTTCGATATAACCCTCGAGTCACCCTTGTGGAGAAAATACTTTGCTGACACAACACTCCGCATTTGGAGTCCCAATATCATCACTCTTCCACATAATTGCATAGCGAGGAGATGAGTGAATACGCTGGCCAGTAGCCAGTTCCTCTCTGTAAACACAAAAGAACAATGTGCAATGATCACATCTTAGTAAATGTTAGGTGCTTCACCAAGATCGTTGGAAACATATCACGCCATGCCATATCAGCACAAGAACCGTCCAGATGGACCCGTACATTTTACACTCTTATTCTCCGATTATCATATGTGAACGATGCTCCTGAGAAACCAAGATCCATCAGTTCACACAGGGACAAGGTATCTCTAAAAGCCAGCATTTGTGCCTCTCCATGAAGTAAGTTGGAAAAATGATCATGTTGCCACATCGCTTCATTGAAGTTGCCACATAGGAGCCAAAGCAATAGGGATTGGGCTCTCTGCTGAGACGACTTTGTCCACACCAAGTGTCTATTCTCCACTCTTGGCTCACCATACACAAACGTTGCTCGTCAAGTCAGATATTCTGCAAGGTCCATAATGAAAACATTAATAAACCTTCCATTTACTTGAAGGACAATAAGTTGTAGGGAGTCATCGTAGAATAGTGCCAATCCACCAGTCAGACCATCACTACTTACGCCGGCATAAGCCCCATAGAGCCAGTGTTTCTCTCAATTTTCTAATTTTGTCTACAACTTTTCTAGTTTCACACAAGAAGACAATCTTAGGGGAATTAGCCTTGCATAAGGCTATGAGCTCTCGAACTGTCCAGCGGCCCCCCTCCCCAGGTAGTTCCATCAGAGTAGATTCATTGAGACGGGCGGTGCTCCGTGCCAGAGCTCACCAGTTCCGAGTTTTTATTTTCTTTCTTGTTACCTTTACTGTCAAGCGACTCATTGTCATTGTACTCGCCATCATCCAAACCAGAACCCTCGGCCATTGTCTTCTCACATGGTATAGTAAGCATAACCATGTCCCTTGAGTTGCCATCCTCAGGCACATCGATATCATCCGCCATGTAATGCCAACCTTTTCCTTGCTCCTTTATCTTTATCCACCATATGGGATCACTACGTTTCCTTGGGCTCTTACCAATATCCTTAAGATCTTCCTTCCTCATCCATCACACCTTGAGTTGCATAAGCTCGGCCACCTTGCTGCCCTCTACGAAACCCCGGGTGGCGTTCTCTAGACCGGCCTCCAAAACCTCTCATTGGATCAAGTTCACCACACGTTCTATTGGGAGGGGGTCAGCATAGAGTCGTGTGCCAACTTCATGTCCTTTTAGTATGGATACCATTGCCACATTCTTCATATTCATGACCCAACAAGCCACAAACCTTGCAAAAGCAACCTAACTTCTCATATATGTACAGAAACATCACCTTTTCTCCATGTCTCACAATGGATACAAACCTGAGCAGGGGTTCACGTATGTCATGCCGCACACGAACACACATGTAGTCCACATAGATACTCGGGCCTTCATATTGGATTTGCATGATCTTCCCATCTTTCTTCACACGTGAAACCTGCATATACTCGAGCTCAGTCGATTATTCAGCCTTGCTCAACGCGTCATACAGTTCTATCAGCACACTGCGCATTGCCGGAACAGCCACGGACCTTGCTCCACAACACGTTTTTACAATTTGCCAAGCAGAACAACCTGCGCAATGAAGAGATTGACGCTTAGCTTCCTGAACATGACGTCTTGTACGTGCTAGGTTCCACGCTCCACACATCTCGGAGTGGAAGGCCGATTGGCTGAAGCTTTTCCCTATATGAACTCTCATGATCGCAAAATAACGTGTGCCTTCTTCCAAAATCTCCTCCTCAGCTTAATCAACGATCACATGGTCAAAGTCCTCCTTTTGTAGATCCAGGTGCTCCAGGGGTTTATGAATCTCCGGGATCTTCTGTTGTTGTACCCCTCCAGATGTTGCAGATGCGGCTTCTGCCGCCACAGACGCTGGTGGCGACATCGTCAGGGATAGTGTAGACGCCATTGTTACGGTAAAACCCTAATAAATTCTGTTTGGACAAGTAAAACGAATAGCTATAGTAGCTCGTAAGGGCATGTACAATGCTGGGCGCTAACATGAGCGTTTAAGGTGCAGAAAAATATAGCAAGCAATCAGATTTATCCCTAAGCGCCACTGGCTCCAACGATAGGCACTTCTCACGGAAGTAAAACTGCGAGGCTGATCACATGTTGCCATCAGATTAGGATTACGATCCTGGCGCCCGTGGGTAAGAGCCCGCGTTGGGGATGCCCTAACTATGGCTGTTTAGCTCTGTCAGGATCACATCCATAGCTTTCAGTTCGAGCCAAGCACAAGCTACTAATTTAACTCGCCGAGATTGTAGTTTTAGTTCTAGCCCAGGCTGATGCTCTCATAGACGAAATATCTCTTCTTTTTGGCAGCAGGAGAAGACGAGAATATCCACGGAAAGCGCCGCTCCGGACGGACGCGCCTCGCAGGCAACACGTACGTACCCACCACTGACCACTCCACCAGCACCGGCGTACGCCGACACGTCCCATGCGTCTCTCCCAGATTCCAGCTCCCTCGTTAACCTTCGAGTAAAGTCTGAAATAAACCTTGAACTCATAGATGGTGTCAGAATTAAACCCTAAACTCTGAATCCCGGAAATGAGCACCCTAAACTCCTCTTTCCCGATCTAAAGTAGCATTTGGATAGTTACCAAACGGTGGGATTGCTCCGCGGTCTGATGGCTATTGATGGAATCCCTGTCCCGCATGTCATGTCTATCTTCTTCATCTCCTCCTTTCTTAATCTTCTTTCTGTTTGATCTATTCTCTCTCTCTTAATCGTGCGCCATTCTTCTACCATGTCTCATCTGTCTCTCTCCACGATAGCTCACCCCACAAGGGCAGGCGCACCTATTCCGACCAGCAGCATGGCGTCCCGTACAGAGCAGGGACGAGGCTTCTGATCCGAGCAAAAGTGGAGACGGCGTTCCCCATCCCGCGCAATGGCACCCGCGTCCAGAACGCCAGATCAGCTTCGGCGGTGTCTCCCATCTAGAGTAGAGATGCAGACGTACTGAACTCGCTGGCTTGCTTGGTGCGAGTATTTTGTCGTACTTCTTCCTGACGCGAGTCTTTTTTTTACATGTTCTTGATGTATGTGCAATTTGCTCACTAAGAATCGATTGATTAAATACTGTATGTAAATCAACTAGTACTAGTTAGCTTCTTATCTTTGCTCGGTGATAAGTATTTCAGCGAGCTAGGCCCGCACAGCGTGGGAGCAGAGATGCACGTCCCTTGGCCTCCGCCGGCGAGGGATTGCTGTCAGCGGTCAATGGCAGCGACGCAGGCCACTCGACCAGGAGTGTGTTGGCGGTGTGCACCTCGTCGGCAGCTGGAGCACCCGAAGTTGCTGATTGACTTGCGTCGGGAGACTTTGCTTCGAACGCCATCGGTGCTGAACAACTTGACGAACGCGGTGACGGCGGCCGCGAGCTCTGGAAGGTGTCAAATGATTACAGCGCCTCAATCTTAGGTGCCTATTTTGTGCTGGTGAAAGTCCTCAGCCGACGGAGAGGAAGGGCAGATTCTCTGCTCGGATTTGTCAAGTCAATTATACCAGCGTTGACCTTGCCATGTCAGCAAATCCCAGTGGAAGCGAGCGCCTGTGGACTAGTGGCCGGGAACGAGGAGTTTGGGGTGCTGATTCACGGGATTCAGAGTTCAGGGTTCAATGCCGACACCCATTATGAGTTTAAGGTTTATTTCAGACTTTACTCTTAACCTTCTTATCCCGACGAGAACACCACCAGCGCGCCGCGCCTATAAAAATGGGAAGCCGTTACGGCGCGGCCAAGCCCGGCGCGAGGATAGACTGAAAGATCTAGCACGAGAGGCGGGCGACGCGCATCTACCACTCGCAGGCCCGATCTCAAGGTCAGCCATATTCCCCATCATTCTCTCCGGTTTCACAGGTGTTCTGTTTCTTCTGAATCTTGGTTCTCTTTTCATTACCTTACCTAGCATAGCAGTAGCCAGTAGCAGGCACAGCGAGATCCGCATCGGAGCACAAACGCCGACACACGTACGTCTGCTTTTATTACTACGGAATAGAAAAGAAAAAAACAGAAAGATAAATACTCTTGCACCTATTCCTTCAAACAAATTCATGCGATTTTCCTATGGCGCGCTACCATATATATGCTCTCAATTACAGATTCTTGTGTTTTCGGTTTAGCGTAGGATTTGATACCAGATATCATCTCAATCATATTTCTTTCTTTCTTTCTTTCTTTCTTTTCATGTGTTTTCAACAAAGGACCCTGGTTCAAACGAAAAATGTAGGGACAGTAAAATTTTCTGGCTGTAACACCATTCATCCGTTTCACTACAGGAAACCTAGATTCTCGCGAGCTTTCTTTGTATTTTTCTATGTGCCTTGTTTCGCTGTCAGTTTTCCCAAAGATTCGCCGTGAGTCCTGTTTTGCCGTGTGGATTTCGGTAACGTTGCCGCGAGCTGGTGTTTCGCCGTGAGGTTTCTGGAGGGCGGACGGGAATTCGATATTTACCGTGAGGCCCCGACGTTTTAATCCCAGTAAATAACCTGGCACACGGAGAAGTTTGAGTTTCCCGTAGTGTTTTGTTCAAAGGAATTTAGCGGGAAAATTTCCTTTGATCTCAGGTTCAAAGGAAGAAGACACACTAATTTTACAATCCACTTCGATTTCTGTTCCAAATTTATAATACTAGTGTCGCAATGGCATGGTAATTATACTTTCCCATGTGATTTGACCGTGTTTATTAGAATTACTGCGTTTTTTCCCATTCCCGTACGTGAAACAAACAACCAAGTTTACAAAATTTATTTGTTCTTTGATCCTCTGTTTCGCACGTGTATCCCTATCATATTCATGTGTCTTGTCTATTCTTGTGTTTTTAAAATCATACGGGACCAAACAAGCTCTTAATTAAGGGCCTCTTTCATTCGAAGGATTTGCGGATGCTTCAAATCCTTCGGATTTTGTTTCCTATGGTGGTTATTTAATTTGTAGGATTTTGTTCCAGAGGAATTTTTTTCTAAGGAAACCTTTGCATAGATTTCGTAGAAAATCCAAAATCCACTCAATCCTCTTTTGAGAAACCATTGATAAAAACAAACATTAGTGCATATGAAACCATGTAAGATTAGAGTTGACATGACATTGTAGTCCTGCATTTTCCATATTTCTCCGTTTTAGCATCATGCGAACCAAAAGAGGCTATAAAATGGGTTTGTGATATCCTATCAGATTATCCATAGATGCACTTGTTAGTAGTTACTTTAGTTACTTTCTAAATTTGGAAGTGTAGTAGCGTACCAACTAATTTGGGTATTCTGGAACTTCCAGGATTTACAAATTCATTGGAGAAACATGATAAACTTGGACATGCACAAATTATCCATTTTGATGGGTTTGGACACAAGTTATTTCCATGGAAATCGCACTCCTCGATGCCACACAATACATCTCATGTGAAAAATAAATTGCAATAAAAAAGAATTAACGGGTAAATATATATTACGTCACTGACCAACACATATGGTGTAGGACCAAACAAGGGGAAGAACCTTGCAAGATTCCTTTGAACCTCCTTTTGATAGAAGAGACATGCAGCCATACTGCATTTCTCCAAAGAAAGAAAAGGGGAAATAAAAGGCAACCTTGCTAATCACATGTCTATCCACCTCTGCTGATACCATACTGCCTTATTTGTAATAGGATACTTGGTAATTGAGGCATAGCTAAATAGTTCAGTTCTCTAGCATCAAGGCACAGCTAATTGGAGTCCGAAGGGTCTCATTCAGCTATGTCGTAATGGAGCAGAACCGATGTGTTCATCTTTAAGCCCTGTCGAATTTGAGGGTCTCAACGAACCTCCGATAAGTATTGACATTTGTCGGCAGGAAGTCGAGGAAGTCATGGAAGCTGCTCTCCCTGTACAACTTTGGGTGGCGCTCATCGACGAGCTCCTCAGCACAGCTGACCTTCTCATCGATTGCAACCCCATGAAGGCTGGCGATAGAAATTCTCGCTTCATCGGTATTCAGGATTGCCCGGTGCAGAAGTGACCTGAGCCGGCCATTGCTCAACACTTCCATGTGGTCACCGAGATGGACGTGAAGAGCCCCCGGGATGGCTGGGACCGGCGTCCAGGCATCGTCGTCGTGGTGCATCACCTCGAGCCCTGGGGAGCTCTGCATCAGGATCGTGATGAAGCCGTAGTCAGAATGTGGTGCCAGCCCGACTGTGTCGCCCGCTTGCGATGACCCTTGTGGGTAGTTGTTTAGAGCCATGAACTGCAACCCTGCTCCAAGCTTCTCCTGCAGGTACATTGGCCCCAATCCTAGTCCTTGCATAATGGCTCCTGTGAGTTGCACTGACAGTCTCTGTATTTCCACGGCGTACATCCCCATTTTCTTCCTGTTATAGTTTGTTTGTAAGTTAGGATGATCCATGCCATATTAAAAAAAGAGGATGCTGAAGGGTGATGATGTGATGGATGCTCCCAGGTTGATCATTACCTGTATGATGCAGGTTGCTTTGGCCAGAACTTGACCCAGTCTTCACTACACCACGGTATAGATATAGGGGCACTTATCCTAGTGGCACTTGTCAAAGTGCGGCTAATAGTAGTCAATTAGTGACACTTTTTCGAAGTGCCCCTAATTGTATACCTATTGGGGCACTTCTCAAATACCCCAATAAGTGTATACCTACTAGGGCATTTTTTCTAATGCCCCAATAGATGTATACCTTTTGGGGCACTTTTAAGTGCCGCAATTTATCATTACTCACCTGAACAACTATCACCTTTAGCTCAAGATCAATTAGCCCATGTAAACAGTGCCACATTGGCCCGCACCTGCAGGCTGCCGCGACACCGCTGCCAACCCGCCGCGCACGCCGTCGTCGTCCTCCTCGAACGCGCAGTCATAGCGAGCGGTTGGGCGAGCATACGAGCGAGAGATGCGAAGGGGAGGAGTGGACTTTCCTGCCCCATCTCTTAGGGCATCTCCAACGGGCGACGCAAACGGACGATGAGTGACCATTTGCGTCCGTCCGGGCCGAAAATGCGTCTAGACACACTCCGGCGGGCGACGCAAAGTGACCGGGCCGTTTGCACCGAGGCAAACCCGGCGCATATTTGCGCTTGGGATGCGTCGTGGCGGACGCTACACGGACGCCCCAAATGACCGCTCGCATTTCCACCAGGCCCGCCTGGCAACGAGCCTGTATCATGGGCATCGCTTTCGCGTCTGCGCCGCAACCTTCGCCATCAATGTCGCAGCTGCCTCTTCTGCGCGCGCACTGGCGAGCGGCGGCTGGGTTTCTGTGCTGCCTTCAATGGCATTGTTTCCCACGCGGGCCGACCTTAAAAGTTGATCGGACATCGCCTACACCTCCACTCCCACCACCGCGCGCCACAACACCATGGGAAAGAAGAAGAACGACTTCGAGGCGTCCGACAACGGCACCAAGAAGGCGGAGCGGCCGCGGGAGGGTCCTGCTGCCTTTTAGCGTGGCGCGGCTGATGCACACGAACTGGACGTCGTGCGACGGCTGGAGGACATGCACATGCCTGGGCGGCCGAGCTACCTCCGGTGCGCGTACCGTGCCTGCACGCGAGCCATATAGGAGCGCCGAGATCTGGCGCAGGCGGCGGTAACTGCCGCCGGACCTCCGCGCTGATCCCGCCTACGCGATCGACTAATGGCGAATTGTAATTTCGGCTAGCTGAAAAATAGCAAAACTGAAAAAAGGTCAAAAAAGAAATGCGAGTGCAGAGGATACGTTCAGTTTGGTCTTGGGCTATGCCTCAATTTCTTCTGGGCCAAAGCTTCACGGGTTGATTTCCATGTCGGTAACTAAACTCATCTTCTGGTTCCCCTGTAGGGAGATACATGTGGCTTGGTGTGCCGCCTGAGGGCGTTTTGTATCCTAGTTTTCCTGAATAAATAAAGGAATGGATGTTGCTCAAAAAAAAAAAAAAAAAAACTAAACTCATCTTCTTCCCAAGTCTTCTTTCTTCGTCCCATTCCCTTCCCTTCCCCGACGAGATCCCCACCATCCTCCAAACCCTAACCCTAGCCATGGCCCCCGCCGCTACCGCCGCCGCCCCGGCGGTCAAATCCGATGACGAGGACGACTACGAGGAGTACATCCCCGTCTCCAAGCGCAGGGCCATGGAGGCCGATCGCCTCCGCCACCAGCGCCTCTCCAAGCCCGCCGCCCCCTCCTCCGCAGGCTCCCCAGCCTCCCTCCCGCCGCCTCCGCCCCAACCGGCGACCAACCCCGCGGCCGCCCCCGATGCCGTCGCGCCCTCCGCCAAGCCCAGCCTCCTCGTCACGTCCACGCAGCTCAAGCGCGCCGCCCCGGAGGTCACCACCACCGAGCAGCTCATCCTGCAGGAGAAGGAGATGATCGAGAACCTCGCCGACGGCCGACCGCAAGTCGCTCATGTCCGTGCGGGAGCTCGCCAAGGGGATCACCTACACCGAGCCGCTCCGCACCGGCTGGAAGCTGCCGCTGCGCCTCCGCCGCATGCCGCGCGCCAAGGCCGACGAGCTCAGCCGATCTCTCTCCGACGAACTACGACGATGAACGTCGGATCCGTACTCCTCCTACCCGTGACTCGGCGCCACTCTGAGACGTGACCTTACCTGCTCCTCGGTCCCGTGACGGACCCTCTGGATCCGAGAAGCTTGTTGATCTGGTGAGTTTTACTCATCCTCCTTCTGTTTCGATTTCGATTTCACGTTTCTCTCTTCGGAACATATTGTCTCACCCAATTAGATCCTTAAATCTATGCTTGCGAACCTGGGTAGTAAATTACTTTGTTTGGTCCCTAGAAAATTTGATGAAATTTTTGTTGCATGCTATCTGTTCGTGATAATGCCTGTGTTATGCATTATGTTCTGTTAGTGTGCTTATCTTCCTTTAATCATTGATTCGAAAATTGCAGGAAATGTATAGTTTCCTACTACTTGTTACTATAATTTAGAATTGATGACTGACCCTAGAGTACAGTACTCCATATTGCAGCCTTATCTACTTGTCTGGTTGATATCTCATCATCCCAGATCAGGTCCAAAAACCATGAAATCCTTCTAGATTGTACGGTGCAGATTTAACATGCAGTATGTTCTACTTCTTTGTTGATGCTCAAGAATTCCATATAAGAAAACTATGTTTAGGCTGATGTATTGTTCGGCTGTTCAAATTAAGTGGATGCAAACATGTAGTACTAGCTAAATAATTAACTACATGTTCTACTGTAAATTATATGGGCATAAATGTAAATTTTCTAAATTAGTGTTTGTTCCTAGTACTTAATAACTCATTTTTGGTGTCTCTGAATGCTTGAATATGTAATCTTTGCTCTTTCTTTTATTGAGGACAGGGCTTCGTCCGAAGCGTCGAGCGGTGCCGCTGGTTTGAGATTGGAGTTGTTTGGGAGTGACCTGGAGAAGCAGGGCGAGTCAGGCATCCTGGCGGCTGGAGTTTGTTGAGAGTTGGTATCCTAATTGGATTTTGGGGCACTTCTCAAAGTGCCCCTAATTGGATTTTGGGGCATTTTGAGAAGTGCCCCTAGGTAGTGCCCCAAATACCTTTAGAGACGCAAGTAAAGGTGGCACTTGAAAAAGTGCCCCAATAGCTAATTTGGGGCACTTTGTTTCACATTAGGGGCATTTTGAAGTGCCCCTGTTATTTTACCGTGATGTAGTGCTTGGAGGGGATTGGCGTAGTGCTTGAGAAACGACCTGCACTTGCTGATCCCATCCCTCGCGCTGGTGTCGTACCGGATGGGTCCCCGGATATCGTCGGAGGCGAACGCCTCCTTGTGCTCCGTGGACATGTCGAAGAACTCGGAGGCGGCTTCCAGGGCGCCGTTCATGACGGACTTGCTGACGCCGTGGTTTATCACCTGCAGGGGATGGTACAACAGCACAATGGTATCAGTAATTGAGCATCAACATTCTATTCTAGTACGTTTAATTTTGCTTCCAGTGCAGTCAACTTAGCGTGAGGTTGCTGTCAGGCAAGAATAGTAATATGTGCGGTGTGAGGTGTAACTTGTACCTTTTTAACTGACCATGCAGGGTGGCGTTCTGTTCAGTGTCAAGTGACAAAGTTCTAACGAGTATTACATTACATGCCAGTGCCACAAACCTGGAAGCAGCCGCGATCGCGGCAGGCCCGTGCGATGTCCTGGACGACGAGCGCCCGTGCGGCAGGGTCGTTGTCGCCGAGCCGGCCAATGTTGATCACGGGCAATGCTCGCGACGACGCTCGCTGGCGGCTGCTGATGCTGGTGGCTGCTCGCCATGTTGATGTTCCTCGTCAGGAGGCGCCCGGAGACGGCAGCAGGCATGTCTCGTCTTCTTCGTCAAGCTCCCAACGAACGAAAAAGAGCAGGCACGTATTCGATCGATCGGTCGATGGATAGCTCGCGCGCTTGTCGCTCTCTGCTGCTTGTTCCGAGATGCTTCCGATATGTTCCATCTGGATTCCAAGATTCTGATTTATAGGCTGAATCTTGATGAGCAGGAGTAGTAGCAGAAGCATCATAAGAAGAAGCAGCAGCAAAGGAAGGGAGGAAGTAATGAGGAGACAGGGATGGGGAGATAGCCGCACCGCATGCGGGGAGATGCTGCCCAGTGGGCAAAATCAAATGCTCTGTACATAGACTTCTCTGCTCCGTTTTGACAGCCCAAACCCGCTTGGATTTGGTTTCCCTTGCCCGTTTGGTCCAGGAGCAGGCCATTGGCGGCCACAATTGCGTATGTACGTACGCACGCCTGGGTGTAGCTACGTCCAGATGAGATGATCGCCTTTGGCAGTGGCCACCAGCTCAGATGTGGGCGTGCGATTCTTTTCTCCGACCAAGTTGCGTCGCCGTGCCGATAATGCTTGTTTTCTTCGTGGTGGGGATTACTGAACCCGCGGCAGGGTGTGGCAACAAGGGCCGGGGATGGCTATCAGTGCACAAGGGTTTCCGGTTTTGGCATCGCTGACAAAAACCTCTTTTGGGGTATACGCATTGGCTACTTTTTTATGCTGTTAGAGCATTTTCAAGAGGTGACCCAAATTCCCTCAAATGTCTATAAAAACTGAATTTTTGGTACTTGGAGAAAAAAATAACAGTTCCAACAGCGTATGCATGCGGGGTCTTGTACCCACAATATTTTGTAGGGATATTTTCTCGAGGGTACACTAAGGGCATACCAAATCTTTATAGAAGAAGAGAAATAGTTTTTACAAGAACCAACACTTTGTTGCAAACACCAAAGCCGGCAAATTCCCCCCCACACACTAGCCTACTCTCGAGGCACATTTAAACTCCCTCCAACTTTAGCTATCTTCCACAAGTTGAACTCTTCCTTAATAGACACCACCAACTGGTGTGCATTGCATTGTGGCGAGATGTTGTTGAATACTCTATCATTCCTTTGTTTCCACAATAGCCACGGCCTGAGAATGACTAGGGTGTCAAAACCTTTTCAGTCCTTTCTATGTACCATCTCCCTCGCAACACTCGACCAGGACTCAAAAGAGCTATCTCTATGCGGCTCCAAGATGTTTAGCCTAGCTACAATCAAGCACTCAAACCAAACCTGACAGGAATAAGGGCATTGCATCAAGACATGGCCCACCGTATCCTCCTCTTGCAAGCATGTAAAGCAGATCGATCGTCGTATGACCCTATAGGGTGTGCAGATGCCTCTTGTCCGAAGTCCAGAACCGATATCTGAGTGTGAGCCAACATTTTTTTACATTTGAGGAGGGGGAGGGGGAGGCAAACGAGCAACAGAGTGGTATGTGCATACTGAACTCAACCTCTTCCTGGCAGAGTAGCCGGTAAACACCATTTGTAGCGCCGATCTAAGAAAAACCTATTAGGCTCCTAGCTATTCATGTGCACGCGCCATGTATTCTCAGTGAGCGCATCAGAGACCAACAGGTTGTTTCTTCTCCTACTCGGAACCGACAAGGTCACCAGTGGTGCAATATCCTCGACACTACAACTGTTGATCCATCTCTCAAGCCAGAAGAGTACCTTGGTTCCATCTCCCACGGCAATCTTGGCAAGACTCCGAAACACACCTCCAGCTTCGGGGTCCTTGTTCAATTTCAAGCCCTACCATGGCCTGCTCGGGTCTGTCACTTTGGGATCCTTATTCAATCACTAGGTAGATAAGAGAGATGCAGGATGTGCACAACTTAAAGAACTCATGAATATATTTGGTTTATGTGTGCATTTTTTAAGCATATTTACCTTATGTTTTTTTTTGCATATGTAGTGATAGAATTTTGGTACAGCACTTGCGCACACCTTTTATGCTTGTTACAATATGATCCTAGATAATGAAGGTATTGATGAGCATATCATTTGGAGCTATCATACTGGACACAAATATTATATTTTGAAGTGTTGAAAATCATGTAAATGATTTTCCACACAACTGGGTGAAGAGACAACACGAGAGGAAACTCCAGAAGGTCTAACGATCATCAGTGTGGGCAGGGTCCGCTCATACCACACGCCCATACCATGTGGCACTGCCTTCAACTCGTCAAATAGTTTCACCACGCAAAGACGGATCGAAGATCCGACATTCAGATACACCACAACTCGCAGAAATCTCATCTCCGGGAGGTAGAGGGGGAACTTGAAGAAGGGCATCATTCTCACTGTTACAGGGATCATTGGAGGCCAAGGCATCATCCCATCGTCATCAAACGATGTATCTTCATCACCATCACCATTCCCACCTCGTTCACTCCTATCTTATTGTAATTCTAATTTCTATTGTGGATTTGCACTTGTATTATTCGACCATATACTCGAATTTATTCCATATGCTTATGATGATGTCGTTGATTGCTTCCATAAGTGAGTAGTTTACCTTGTTCTCGGCGAGATGGAGAAACCCTTGCAATATTATGATATGAAATAAATATGATTTGTAACTTTGGTTCATAATTATGTGTTGGTTTTCTCTCTAGATATTATGTGAAGTTGACAATGTAATATTTTCTTTCGGGACTAGAGATAGAATTACCTTTGGACATGTGGTACTATGTACGGTGCTAAGTGACATAATGGGCCAGCATGATATTCAGATTGTCAAGGGAGATAAGGAGAGATTCACAAAGCTGATATCAATATCCATGGGTAAATCCTTAACTGTGAGGGATCGGAGTGGCTTGCGTACGATCATTGTTGTGGTTATTCGAGATGAAATATCAAATAGTTTGTATGTGATCATCTTTTTGTGAAGCTCTCTCCACACATGTTATGAAGAAATGCATAGATTTATCCTAATCAGAATTAATACCAGTGCTAGTGGTGGATCCAACATTTCCCTAAATCATTTCGCCTTACTGAAGTTTCATTAATATTTATATCGCGATTATCTTTCTGTTTACTTTACTTTTCATATTACCTTAGACACAAAATAACTTTCTTTAAAACACTCCTACTTGGAATCAAGGGCAGCTTACAAGTATCCTTTAATAGATAGTGACAAGGGGCATAAATACCTTAAACAAATAGCTCTCCATGGTTCGATACTCTTACTTTTGAAACTAGCTACAATATAGCTATTTTCCGGCGCCTTTGACGGGGAGATAATGCTTTTGGTTGCTAATTTATTAGTTGTTATACTAAAGTTTTTTTACTAGTTTCGGGTAAACACCATGCATGCACTTGGGCTAATGAAGAATCTCGATGAAACTGAATAACTTAGGAGGTTTAATAAATCCTATGTCGAAGAATTCATGAGAGTATGAGGTTAATCCTCATCTAATTGCTATTTTTCATCAAAAGAGGTTTGTAGGAGATGATATTGATGAAGATCCTTATGCTAATTTAAATCACGTCACTGAGATTTGTTGGACACTTAAATTGAAAGGCTATTCTGATGATGAAGAACATAAATTATTTAGCCAATATTTAACCAACACTGCTCTTGCTTGGTATAGAATTTGACCTGCATAATGAGTTAGTACTTCGAAAAAAATTAAAAGTAGAATTCATATCTCAGTTTTATCCCAAAGTAAAGTCAGTCGGAGTGAGATGCACAATTACAAATTTCAAGAACCACCCGTGTGAAGGTTTGGTAAGATCCCACAAGGTATAGAGGTATGATTAATAAATATCCCCATCATGATCTACCGCCATGGTATGTTTTACATATTTTCTATGAAAGACTTAATCAAGACAATAAAAATAAAATTGATTTAGCTTCGGTGGAGCCTTTATGGAACTCACTATAACACAAGCTTTGAAACTTCTACAGAGAATTCATCGTAATAGAGAAACTTGGGGTTTTGATTTAGGAGGTGAAGGTGGAATAGAAGTAGAATATTATTGTCTCAGTGCTTATAAAGAAACAGGTAAAGTAAAATAAACTGCTAATGAGTTCTATCTAGATGATGATATTATTACGCAAATTCTTTAGTATTTTTTAGAGAAAATTGAAGCACTAAAGAATGACCGGATTCGGTACACTCCACCACCTAAACCAGGTGAAGAAGTGCAAAAAATATTTAATTTTCCAATGGAGCCACCAAGGGAAAGGGCCCCATATGTGAAACC
>NC_061514.1:13676118-13757855 GCF_022539505.1 Lolium rigidum | reverse complement strand
AAACTACTTCCTTTACCAAGGACTGTGGAAAAGTAATGTTAGCTCAACAACTTGCAGAACAATTGGATGAGGAACAAAGAATTATAAAAGAACGAGAAGGAGCAACACATGTAGAAAAGATTATTCTTGAGAATGTAGAAGAAGAAAAAGTAACCAAAGAAGAAATATTGGCTATGTTTTGACATTTCAATGTAGTTTAACTCGACACTGAAGCTTCCCAATTTGTTAAAGGAAAGGTAAAAACTAAAAATGTTGGTAAGACTATTCTTCCATGTACTTTTGATGAGTCTTATTACTATGGCCTTTGTGATAATGAACTAGAATCAGCTGAATTGATAGATACCGACATGGAAATTATGATTGCTGCTAAAACACTTAGAGTCCCTCTGGGAGTTATTAAAGATGTTCCAAGGTTGGCCCATATGAATATCCCATTGACTTTGTAGTAGTTGATATGCCTACTGATTGCTCAATTATTTTTGGAAGAATTTTCTTGAATACCGTAGGGGCAAATATTGATTGCAAGAATGACACAATTTCTCTGAAGTTTGGAGAAGACGAAATATAATTCCATTTCTCAAATTTTTACCACAAGCCCACTTATGAAGAGTTTGAACAGCAAGAAGAAGAAGATGGAAACACTATCACCTGTATTGCCGCTTTATTTATTGAAACACCTAATGATGATCTAGAAATAAGCTTGATTAAAAACAATAGTATCCCCAAAGACATTAGTAAGATAGAGATTAATGAGTATCTTGATTCCTCTCCTATGACCGATTCTCTTATAAATGAAGTTTATGAAGTTCCAGAAAGAAAGGGAGATGAGGAACTTCCACCCCCCCACCCCACACTCCGAACTCAAACTTGTTTCTAAAAAAATGAAATATAGGTTTTTTAGATGATACTAACAAATACCTTGTTATTGTAAGTGCCGATCTTACATAAAAGGAAGAAGACAACTTGATGATTATACTAAATATGCACCGTAAAGCTTTTGGGTATTCTATGTTTTTTTTACCGTGAAACCGTTGGGAGTCCCCTATGGTGTGATTTTTTTATATAAATTTGGAAGGCTGACCCTAAGACAGGTTCACCTTAAAGGAAAAAAAGTTACATGTATAATTACGAAGGCACAAGAGGAAGGGGAAATCTACCACAAGCAAACTAAGGAAAAGAAGAGAAACTGCACGTGAACTAAAAGTTGTGTATCCAAGCTGAGAGGAAGCCTTGTGAATCGGCTTAACCCTGTGAACAATGAGGCCAATATCATGTTTAAAGACCATACGCTAGGTCTAAAAGAGTTGTTGTTTTCCTTCAAAAACTTTACTGTTTCTGATTTTCCAAATCCCCACATCGCACAAATAGCCACTTCCATGAATTTTGGACCTTGGAAAGTTAACTTAGCTCTCTCAAACATTGTCGCCATGCTTGGATCAGTTGCCCAGATAATACCTAGCTTGTGCCAAACTCTGATTGTGAAACAGCAGTTAAAGAAAATATGCTCTCGTGTCTCGCGTTCTCGCTGTCCACGCATCGCACAATTCACTCTTGAGTTAAGGTGCCAATGCCTCCTCCCAATCAGGTCTCTCATGTTAAGCCTATCCACCAATAATAACCAAACGAAAACCTTTTGCTTATGCAGACTTTTACTCTTCCATAACTTTCTGAAAATCGGTGAGACCTCGAAGTCAACAAACATAAATTTATAATAAGCTACAGATGAATACCGACCATTTTGTGCCATGAACGTCCAACTATCAGGCTTCACCCTATCGAGCTCATTTTGCTTCAGTATAACTAACAAAGCTGTATTTTTTTTTGGGTATTCTATAGATGACTTGAAGGAGATTAGTCCCTCGATAGCCACCCATTGAATATTTATGGAAGAAGGCACTCAACCGGTTGAAGACTTTCAATGAAGGCTTAAAGCGCAAATAAAAGAAGTGGTAGGCAAGGAGATAATTCGCCTCTTAGATGCAAGTATCATTTATCATGTGACGGAAAGCGACTAGGTAGGTCATGTTCACTGTATTCCAAAGAAAGGTGGATTTACTCCTGTACTGAATGAACACAATGAATTAGTCCCTACTAGAACTATGTCTAGGCATAGAATTTGTATTGATTTTACAAATCTAAACAAAGAAACTAGAAAGGATCACTATCCTCTACCATTAATAGATAAACAAATTAGAGAGAGAGATAGAGAGTTACAAAGCACTCTTACTTTTGTTATCTAGATGTATATTTTGGCTTTTCTCAAATAGTTGGTCATCCAGAAGATCAACTTCAAACAACTATTACTTGCCCCTTTGGTTTATATGCTTATCGCCATATGCCGTTTGGTTCATGCAATGCACCCGCTACCTTCTAGAGATGTATGACTGCTATAATTGAGGATTTTGTTGAAAACATCATGGAAGTATTAATGGAAGACTTATCTGTTTATGGAATTTCATTTAACCATTGTCTTAACAATCTGAATAAAGTTTTGCAGCGATGTGAAGACAATAATCTTGTATTGAATTGGGCGAAATTCCACTTCAGTACAAGAAGGAATAGTGCTTGGGCACAAGATCATAGATAATGGCATAGAGGTTGATAAACAAAAAATAGAAGCAATAGAGAGGATACAACCTTCATGTGTTGTGAAAGGTATAAGGAATTTTCTTAGTCATGCAGGTTTTATAGGAGGTTCATTAAGAATTTATTTAAAGTTGCTAGACCATTAACTAATATCTTACAGAAGGATGCTCGTTTTAATTTTGATGAAAGTTGTTTCACTGTTGTTACCACCTTAAAACAAGCTCTTCTAATTGCTCCTATCATTAAATCACCTAATTGTAGGAAGTCTTTAATTTATTTAGTGAAGCTCGTAATGAAGTCGTTAGGGCTATTCTTTGCTAGTAATGACGGTGATGAACTTAATATCATTCATCATGCTAGTCGCACTCTTAATGAGGCCCAAAGAAGATACCCCATGCCAATAAGGAACTCTTTGCAATTGTCTTCTCTTGTGATAAATTGAGATCTTACATTATTGACTCGAAACTTAGAGTGCATACTGATTGTGATAGCTTAAAAGAAATCCTTGAAATAACTAATGTTAAGCCTAAAATGATTCATTGGACTTTACTTCTATAAGAGTTTGAGTTGGAGATTACGTAAAGGAAGGAAAAGCCATCTGAAGTACCAAGTTCATTTGAATAAATACTAGCACAAGAGAAGGTATCAACAATCTATATACCCCAAGGTACCATTCGCATAGAGAAGAAATTTTCTAACACTTTTTGTAATGGGTTTAGCAATTTTTTGCGATCAACCATACATAAGGGAAAGAGGAAAATATTGAAAAAGTTGAAGGAAGTAAATTCCCCAAACTCATTCCTTGATAACCAAGTAAGTGAGGTAAGTTTAATCTTACCCATTTTTGGTTTTCGGTTCTTGTTTTGTTATTTTCGTTTTTCTGAGCATATTGTAAGTTTTCGGAGGTTGGTACGGGCGGTACGACCGCATGCGCCTGTAACAACGATCGTTAAACCCCTAGTAAACTCTATCTTGTTTTCTTCGATTTTGCAAAGAGATGGTACGATTGGGTGGTGTGGGCAGACCTACCCGTACTGATGGTCGTTAACTTCTCTGTTAATCTTCGTCTTTAGCTTTTGTGTTTTATTAAAAAAAACTTTTTAACCTTTTGTTATGGGTAGACTATACGGCGCCGATGTCCGCTTCGTGCATGCACCACATCACCGTTCCGACGACGAGGCCCTCTGGTGAGCGCCGCATATATCGACTAGTAGGTCTTCTGGTGAAGTTACCTAGGGTTAGGACCAACAACTATAGGTTAGGGTTAGGTCATGCTACTACTATTATGTTTGCTTTACTTGTTACTAGATATGTGTTATCAAGCACCGGGATCCTCCATACTCCTTCCATCCTGTGAAGGTGGTGTGAGATTTATTAAAATTTAGATGTATCTATCTAGACACGAGATACATCTAAGGGCTCCTTCGATTTATAGCGTAGAAAAAGCATGGGAATAGGAAAATCATAGGATTGGGATGTCATGCCCATTTAAATTCTACGGAAAGATATGTGTTTGATGTAGTAAAAGAATTTTTCCATCGGTATGACTTAATATTTTTTTCTATAGGATTTACACTACATGATTAGTTCCTATAGAACGTGTTCCTATAGGACGAGTTTCTATAAATCAAACAAATTGTAAAGAAAAATTTCCATCAGATCCAATCTTACACGATTCCTTTACAAATTTTATGAATCAAATGAGTCCTAAATTTCGATAAATCTCAGACAACCTTTATGGATAGAGGAGGGAGTATCTGGTTCAGGTTATGGGATTCGCTAGTGTTGCTCTTACTAGCTAGCTGTAGTCAGCCGGTACTACTAATTCGACTTGGGAGTTGGGTGCAGGCGAGTGGTGCGGCCATAGTATATTACGTCAGGGATCCTGCGCTACGAGCATGGGGTCTTCTTTGCCCGCCTAGGGAAGGCAACATCGCCAGTCCAGCAGGTGAAATATGTTATACGGATCGGATGCGTCCCTCCTGCGTTGGGTTGGTTCACTCCATGCACCCATGTTCTCTTCGCTCCCAGGCTTCAGGGGTCGGACGAATCTGCCGCCCGCGGAGACGACGAAGGTGGGCAGGCAGCTGGGCAGGAGGGCCTCCCCTCGCCTCCCCCACTTGCGCCTGGATTCCGGACGAAACGCGCCAAAATTCCACTTTTCCGGTCATCCAACCTCATGCAACGAACACAGTTTGGTGTGTATATTCTACTCCTGGTTTCATTGACAGGATAATTGTGAGCCACAAGTATAGGCACGTGGCGCTGAAGATGAAGACCACCATAGCAATGTCGTTCACGCCCGGTCACAAGCATCATCACGTCGCTGATCACGAAGACGAACATCATCATGATACTGTTGTTCACGCCCGTCACAAGCATCACCATGTCATCGACCACGAAGAGGAAAACCACCAGGACACCGCCGGTCACGTCGGTCACAAGCTTCGCCACATCGCCGACCACGAAGAGGAACACCACCATTGCACCGCCGTTCACCCTCGTCACAAGCATAACCACATCGCCAACGACGAAACTGAATACCACCATGACACCGTCGGTCACGCCGGTCCCAAGTGTCACCACGTCGCCAACAACGAAGACGAACATCACCAAGCCGCCACCACCATGGATTATCACCTCTCACTTCTCACACATCATCACCACATCAATGTCCATGAACATGGCAAGCAAGAAGTTGAGCAAGACTGCTCCAAACTATGCTCACACATACGAACACATTACAGTATACTAGCGAGTCATTTATCTGTCAGCATGAAAGTCATGCGGAATGGTGAGGTGAACCTACTCCTTAAAGGAAATTTCAAACGGTTGAGCGTGTGCGACGAATTTGGCAAAATTCTCTCAAAACTTCATACACAAAATTGACGATTTACGACCAACGAAACTTGAAACCGATTGTGGGAATTGATTCGTCTCATCGACACGCATCTTTTTCATGTATAGCTTATTTCGATTCAAACTATGTTTGTGTGATTTAAAAAGAGGGTGTGTGGAGTAGTGTAAGGGAGAGCGAGACTAAGTAAGAACAGGTGCACAGGTTGCATCTATTGAGCCAAGGAGGCGCGAGAACGGGACAGGTCCGCTAGGAACGTCCGAACTGGGCGTTCCTTCAGGGCCTGTGTTCCAGGGTTGTTTTGAGAATCGGTTCATCCAAGAACGCGAGTGAACCCATACAACCAAATGGGCCGAAAATTGTTGGACCGATGCGAGCCAAGGTACATGCAGGCTACTAAACGCGCCCTATATGGCTGGACTGATTAGGTTTCCATGATCAGGATGAGAATCATTCCCCTCTTATAATCATTCTTCCCATGCGGAAGCGAACACGAAATAGCATTACTCTAGGAAGTAGTTTTCCACACGTTCGCCCCCTCCAGGTGTGCAACTTGTTTCCAGCAGTGAGGTACTGAATAAGTGAATATCACTTGTGGGTGTGAGCTTGCCAGTTTGTTGCTAAAAAGACCACCACTTAAGGGTCTACTAGCTGAAAATTCAGGAGAAGCTCCGGTAGCTTTCGTTAGGTTTCCACGATTAATCTCCGGTAGCCCAGTGAGGTACGGAATAGTATGAACAGTAAAAGTAGCACGTCAGTACCAGGCAGAAACTCTCGCGGAGGAGCGGCAAGCTGGTGTTGTTTGCTGAAACAGTTGATCTTCATGGTGTATGGAGGTTTACTCGTGGATAATGCTTGTTTTCTCATTGGGAAAACTGAACCCGCGGTAAGAGGGGCTATCAGTGCAGTGCATTGGAGGTGGGTTTCCGGTTTGGCATTGCCGCAGCTGACAAGGCACCTCTTCTTGGGGTACGCATCGGCCACTTTTTAATGCTGTTATTGGGAGAACTAAGCATCTTCTCTTGTTTGTACCGGAGATATTATCTTTTTTTCTACGTCACTGTCAACGAAAAGAATGTGCCTAGACTCCAGAATGTGGTGCCAACAAAAAGCATGCAGGACTAGGGCCTAGGGGCACTCTCGGTAGGTTCTCTACTATTTAATCAGTGCAACTATATACTATTTTAGTATAAGGCCATCTCCAACGGCGCAACATGAGCGACTGTTTGCGTCCATCGAGCCAAAAAATGCGTCTGGTATCACCTCCAGCGGGGCGACGCAAAGTGACCGAACCATCCGCTGGCCAAATATGTGTCTCGGATGCGTCTCTGCGGACGCTCCACAAACGCGCAAATGTCTTGCCGACGTTTCGTCGGGCCCGCCTGACAGCGACCCTGCGTCGATGCGTCTTCTCAGGCGCGCCAGTGACTGGCGCCGCTGCGTCGCTTCGGCAGTCTGCGCCACGTTAATGGCGATGCCTCGGCTGCCGAGCGGCCGCCGTCCACCTCCGCCAACGAAGTTAATGGTGGCGCCATGCGTCCCGCGGCCGTCTCCTGCCTCCGGCCTATATGAAGAGGACACGTGTTCTTCCTCCTCATCCACTCCTCCAAGCAAACCCTAGCCACCACTAGCTCCACCGTAGCGCCGCCTAGCTCTTCCTGCGACGCAGCCAGGCCCGCGAGGAAGTCCATTGCGGGACCTGGTGGTCAGCGAGGCGGTCGAGGCCGCGGGCCTGGGCGCCCCCGGGGCTGTGGCCGGGGCAGGGGCCGTCGTGGTGGAGCAGCTATGACACCACAGTCGCTGTCGCCTGCGCCCTCCTCGTCTTCGCAGGAGGACCGCTGCTTCGAGTTCCTCCTCCGCATCGACGACGATCCACTCGGCATCAAGCGACTCCCGGACAAGTTCGCCGAGTTCTACGATGGCGTCGAGCCGGCGCAGTTGCACTACGGGAAGCCAGCTGCAACTTCTGCCAGTGGAATGTCGAGGTCTTGTTCGACGGGCAGGGCAAGATGTACCTGCACACGGGGTGGGACAAGTTCGCCCGCGACCTCGAGCTCGAGCCCGGCTGCCAGCTCATCTTTCTCTACGAGGGTGACGGCGAGATGATCGTCAAGGTGTTCGACGACACAGCGTGCCGCAGGCACTACCACACCGGCGAATCCGGCTCGGACACCGATAGTTAGAACTTAGAGTGTTCTTTCTTTGCAGCGAATATGGCTACAGGCTAGTTAAAGCCAGTAGTGAAGGTTTCTGGATGTTCTTCCTCGGAAGAACCAACAGGAGCACTGTCACCAGCTGGATTTTCCAGTTTGGGTGACTGGGTGTACCCACGAGTGTTATTTCTTGGTAGCAAACATACGAAAATCAACACAAACTGATTTTCTCTTTTTAAAATGTTTTATTTGTGTCAACCATGGTTCAAACTATGTACTTAGTTTGTGTAAAATCATGTTCCAATATGTAATATTTGGAACTATGTTTAAATGGAGAAGAGGAAAAAAAACCAAGTGAAAAAAATGCGTCGCCCTGCTAGAACCACCTCCAGACGCAAACGGACGCGCGGACAAAAACGGTCATTTTAGCATCTGCGGCTTAAACGGACGCTCGTGGATAATAAAATGTGTAGCGCCCGCTGGGATGCTCTAATTGTACTCATGGACTGCGTAAATTAATCAATTAATTTGAGCAGGGGTTGTTTACATATGGAGTCTTTGCTTTCAGGCGCCCACAAGAAGGTTTGTGCTCTTGTGTCAATGGATAGACGGAGTTCTCCCCTCTCTTCGCTCCCAGGCTCCAGGAGTTGGATGAATGATAAATCTGCCGCCTGCGGAGACGACGAAGGTGGGCAGTCAGCTGGGCAGGAGGGGCTCCCCTCGCCTCTCCCACTTGTGCATGGATTCCCGACGAAACGCGCCAAAATTCCACTTTTCTGGTCACCCAACCTCACGCAACGAACACAGTTTGGTGTGTATATTCTACTCTTAGTTTCATTGACAGGATAAGTGTGAGCCACTAGCTACCATCTTGCAGGTTTGTCATGCTCAATCACTGGGCTAGCAGGTACTAGAAGAACAATGTTGATGTGCCGTACTGTGTTCAAGTGGTGCGAACGGTGCTATATTTATGGCTGGGCTGATTAGGCTTCCAGGATCAGGATGAGAATCATTAATCTTATAATCAATCTTCACATGCGGAAGCCGAACACGAAATTGCATTATCCTAGCAAGTAGTTTTCCACACGTTCGCCGCCTCCGCCTCCAGGTGCAACTTGTTTTCAGCAGTGGAGTACTGAATAGTGAATACCACTTGTGGACACCAGTGTGAGCTTGCCAATTTGTTGCCAAAATACCACCACTTACGGGTCTACTAGCTGAAAATTCAGGAGAAGCTCCACTAGCTTTCGCTAGAAGAGCTCTGGGACTGCCACTGGCTGTACTACTAATTAGGTTTCCATGATTAAGCTGAGAATCATTCCTCTTGTGATCGATCTGCCCATGCGGAAGCGGAACACAAAATAGCATTATCGTAGGAGGTAGTTTTACATACGTTCGCCGCCTCCAGGTGCAACTTGATTCGCTCCACTTGTCCACTTCACCGTGGGCTTCTCAGGTAGTTGCCAACAGACCTACTGGTTAGTGATCTGGACAGCAGCAGCTTCCGTTAAGAGAACTCTCTAAAGGACATAGAAATTATTCCTGTAGACATAGATTCTATGAGCTCAAAGGTAAATAAACAGATAGACATAATTTTCCATGAAAATGTAACAATTTCAGTTTTATCCATGGACCATGGTGCAACAAACAATTAGGCTGAAGAGTGGCAGGCTGGTGTTGTTTGCTGAAACAGTTGATCCTCATAGTGTATACATGGAGGTTTACATGTGGATGATGCTTGTTTTCTCGTGGAGAATACAGAACCCGCGGCAAGGGGCTACGAGAGCAGTGCATTGGAGGTGGGTTTCCAGCTGAGATTTGGCATTGCTACAAGCTGACAAAGGCACCTCTTTCTGGGGATACACATCGGACACTTTTTAATGCTGTTATGGGAGAACTAAGCATCTTCTCTTGTTTGTACCAGCGATATTATCATTCGTACGTCACTATCAGAGAAAAGAATGTGCCCAGACTCCAGACTTTGGTACCAAGGAAAAGCATCCAGGACTAGAGAGTACTCTTTGGTAGATTCTACAATTACATTACTTACACGTGGAGTTTTGCTTTCACGCGCCACCGGTGTCAAATCAATGGATGGATGGACTTCTCCGTTGTATGCCGCCACCGGTTCCTGACTGGAAGGACCAGGGTTGCGAGCCACCCATGTTCCCTCCTAGGGTGTAGGACACTTGGGTCAGATGAATCTGCCGCTTGCCCCGCGCAGGAGGGGCTCCCCTCACCTCTCCCGTTTGCGCCTGGATTCCGTCCGAAACGCGCCAAAATTCCCCTTTTCTGGCCATCCAACCTGCCAGAAAGTGCACATAACCAACACAACTTGGTGTCTATATTGTAGTTTGATTGACAAGTTAATTGTGAGCCACAAGCTACCTTCTTGTGGATTTTTCAAACTCAATCAATGAGCTCTTTTTATGTTTTCGTCCCATGGATGGTACTAGAAGAACACTGTTTATGTCCTGTAGTGTGTTCAAGTGGTGCGAACGGTGCCATATGGCCTCAAGTTTAATCGCTTAAATTGCCACTGGCTGATTGATTAGGCCTCCATTATCAAGATGAGAATAATTCCTCATATGATCGGTCTGCCCATATGCAGAAGCGGAACACAAAATAGCATTATCCAAGGTAGTTTTCCAAATGTTCGCCCTCTCCAGGTGCAACTTGTTTTCAGCAGTGGAGTGAATATCACTTGTCGACATCAGTGTGAGCTTGAAAGTTAGTTGCAAAAAGATCACTAGTTATGGATCTACTAGCTGAAAACTCAGGTAGCTTTCGCTAGAAGATATCTTACACTGCCACTGGCTGCACTAGTTAGGTTTCAATGATTAAGCTAAGAATCATTCCTCTTATGGTTGATCTACCCATGCGGAAGCGGAATACAAAATAGCATTATCATAGGAAGTGGATTTTGCACACGTGCGCCGCCTTGAGCTGCAACTTAGTTTTCAGCAGTGGAGTGAATATTGATCGATGCTAGCTAGCTCCACTTGTCAATGTCAGTGTGGGCATGTCAATTAGATGCAGAAGATAAGTAGTTGGGAATATCCTACTGGCTGAAAACTCAGGAGAAGCTCCGGTAGCTCTCGTCAAAAGATATCTACAAGACTTGAAAATTATTCCTATAGACTTAACTTGTGCGAGCTCAAAGGTAAATCAACAAACTTTCTTTACCATGACAAAGTAACAATTTTATTTTTATCCACGAAAACTGGTAGAATAGGCAGTGACATTGGTAAACGTTGGTCAAACAGGTGCTACTCCTGTATACATATGGGAGCTCAAAGGTAAATCAAAAAACTTTCTTTACCATGACAAAGTAACAATTTCATGTTTATCTATGGAAACTGGTAGAATAGGCAGTGACATAGGTAAACGTTGGTCAAACAGGTGCTACTCCTGTATACATATGGGAGCTCAAAGGTAAATCAAAAAACTTTCTTTACCATGACAAAGTAACAATTTCATTTTTATCCACGAAAACTGGTAGAATAGGCAGTGACATAGGTAAACGTTGGTCAAACAGGTGCTACTCCTGTATACATATGGGTTGATCGACCATAATTTGATTTTAGAAAGGATAGCCAAAGAGTGAAAACGCTCTACAAGATGATAATGAAAACCATTTGCATGCATGGAGAACAGGAAGTTATACTGTATTAAATGTTGGAACAAGGAAGTACTGCTAAGATTTGACTTAATGACAATTACGAGTGTGCGCACAGGATAGAAATAGATATACAAAATGGTCTGATAACCATCAGAGAGTAAGAATACCATAGAAGTGCCAGGCAGAAGCTCCTGTGGAAGAGTGGGAAGCTGGTGTCGTTTGCTGAAACTGATGATCTACGTTCCATCTACCGTATTCAGTCCAGCTTTACTTCAGTGTTCTTGATAGCACCATGACATTGAAGTTCATCGAACTGGGAATCTTGTGCATTATGTCCTTAATGATATGCACAGCATCCTGATTAAATAAAAAATAAAATTATTATTGCAGCAGGAGAGAAATAATTGCAAATGCACATGAGCACTAGGATAAACACTACTAACTGAATCCATTTTTTTAGTACCAATGCACCCTTGAGCCTATTCTATTTAGGGTTAATTGGATATATGCCACTGCAATTTCCGACTATTTGAGAAACACCACTAGAACTTTCAACTTTAGAAAAACGCCATTGCAATTCTTCAGACAACCCATAGATGCCATTACGTTCACTAAACAGAGATACTAGCCAATATACACTCATACTTACAGTTGTATATATTATACGTGGTGGGCTCCACCTGAACCTATCAGGCTTAGATGCTTAGACGTGGGAAATTTGATGATTAAGCTTGGACTTTGATGATTTCCCCTTTATAGGATTTTTTTGCCCCATGTTATTCTAAATTATTCTATTCTTTTGAGGATACAGGATAAAAACATGTGACCAAAGTATCCTAATGTGCTGCTTTCTTCCACAGAGGCGACCATGCGCCAGGTATTCGAAGGCCCAACACGAGCAGCGCTGGACTAGTGCAGAGGAGCACTTGTCTTGCGGGATGGTGGTTCTCACGAGCACGGGGAGAGTGGATTCGGGGCCAAAATCGTCGTTGCTATCGAGTGGTCGCCGTCGTCTGCCGCCGACAAGGGTAGAGGGGGTTGTGGGAACCTCGGTCCATTCAGAGACGAGGGAAGAAAACATGGGAATCAGTGTTCGCCGCCGGCATGCTCGCAGTCATCCACCGGCACCACTGCTGCCATGCTCGCTGACTTCCGCCGCCAAGGGGAGGTCGCATTCAGCGGAGCTTCGGTCAGGCCGGATTGCGGGAACCAGGTGTAGCCCGCCGCCAGGACTGCCGGCTTCTTTCACCTCCATGTCCATCTCGCCGCCTCCCACTGCCGGAGTTATCGGATTTGTTTCACGACGGGGAAGCCAAAAGAGAATCGCGTCTGCGTTTCGGGTTGACCTAGTATGATTCGATTTGTTTGCCAAAAAAAAGTCCGACTCGGGTGGGACCCACCATTATACGTATGTATGATAGAAATACTTAGTGCATATTGTTGGCATATGTGTTTAAGTAGGCATAATGGCATCTATGAAACGTACAAGGAATTGCAGTGGTGTTTTTCTAAAGATGAAAGTTGCGGTAGCGTTTCTCAAATAGTCAGAAATTGATGGCATCTATGAAACGTACAAGGAATTGCAGTGGTGTTTTTCTAAAGATGAAAGTTGCGGTAGCGTTTCTCAAATAGTCAGAAATTGGAGTCTAATATATCCAACGTTCAAAAAAGCGTACGCTCAGGCGCGCTTAAGCGCAGCTTAGAGCGAAGCGGAGGCCAAACGCTCCGTTTCTGGCCTGAGCGGGAGGAAAAGCGCTAAGCGCGATTAAGCTGTCCGATTAAGCGTTGAGAGGCGCCTAAGCGCGCGAAAGGGGGCAGAAAAGAAGAAAAGCGCGTCGCTGAGCGTCCATGGTCGCGGGCGGCAAAACGAAAAAATTGAGGGGAACTGACCGGGAAAAGTATGTAGAAGATGAGGATAGGATTCCTGGGCACCCCAATCGACCACTCCCCTGCACGCGATCCACAGAGAGAGGCAGGGAGAGAGGCGGCGGCAGCGGCGCATCCCGATTCCCACCTTCTGCTCCGCCGGCGACGCTGCTCCTCCACCGCCGTCCATCTCGTCCTCCAGGCCGGCGGGACGTGTACTGCCCTCCTCCGCTGCCCGTCCCGCTCATTCCCTCTCCGCCCAGGCGCTCGATTTCAGATCGAGCTCGACCTCATCGCCGCCGGCTGTCCGCCATGCCTCGGCCCTCAGGTATTCCTAACCCGGCTATCCCTTTTATTCTCCGTATGTCCTTCACCTATGTGCTAGTGGCGCTGTGCTGTACTGCTGTGGTGTGGTGCTATCTGCACTAGATGGATTGATCTAGCCTGCTCGTGTATGTGCTGCACTGCTGCTGACTATTGGCTTGATGTATGTAGCGCTGTGTTGTACTGCTGTGGTACTGTATTGATATCTGCTGCTAGGTTGTTGTTGCTACTGGTTAATTAATGATTAATGAAGTTAGCTTAGTTGATTGCTGCATCTAGTATTTTTGTTGCTGCTAAACCTAAGATTTGCTTGCAATTTGTAGGTACTGTCAAGAAATGGACATTGATCCGGGTGCGGGTGAATCGGTGCCTGAGGTGCCAATTGCATTGATCGGCATAATTGAATAGTATAGCTTGCAACTTTGACATTTGCTTGGTAAATTCTAATATATTCTTCCTGTGCGCATCTAGCATCCGGAGAAAGGACTTGGAGAACAAGAAAGTGGAGAAAAACCAAGCCAAATCAAACTATGTGAACCATACCCTTTATTCTTCTTGCAATTGTAGCATTGCATGCATGCATATGGTACAAAATTACAACATATTATGGTCTATGTATGGCTAGATTGCCTTCCCTGCGCCTGTCCGTACGCTTTTACCCTGAACGCTTAAGCAGCGCTTAAGCTTGCTTAAGCAGTAGTTCCTCTAGGCTGAGCCTCTCCGCTCGCTTAGCGCTCAGCGCTTTTTTGAACGTTGAATATATCCAATTAACCCTCCTTTTTAGGATCCCAAAGGCCTCTAGAATGTCCAAGTCATTACAACGCATTGACAAGTCGAGTCAGTGCTGTTGAATCCTTGATTTTGGTTGCCGATTCTTGTAAATGACCATGCACAATCTTAACTATTCAGATACCTGATGACTGTTGCTTCTATGATTTTACGTAAAATTTACCATGACATAGGATAGGCCCATGACATAACTTGAAGAATACAGTTGTGATAGTAACTTAGTTGAGCACCTCTAAAACCAAGTTGTGGTTCTACTCATATGCTCAAGCCTAGAATAATAGACTAAGAGAAGGGCACGTTATGTCCCCAAGAGGGAACTAGGAAGTAACTGGGAAGCTGTCAGATGTGAAGGTGAAGATAACATTTGCCTCACAATACCATTAGTTTAAGACGGTGCAATGGGATATGAATAGTCCCTACTTGAAAAGTTTTTCGCAATACCTGCAGTAAACTTTCCGGAGATGTGGAACCATGCTTTATTGGTCCACCCTTCATCCCGTCAAGCTCATAAAGTGTTCCTACAGACAATGTCACTCCTTAGTCTTTACTATCCGAAAAAAGCAATAAAACTGACTAATACATTGAGACAAAACAAACAGACTTGCCATTAAGAGCCACGAAACAGATATAATGCTCTTCTACATTGTCAGGGACCTGCACAAGGCCCCAAGTATAGAGGTTAATGTTCTAACTGGAAAAAGGAAAATACAAGTTTGACAGAAAAATCAAACTGAAAGATAACCCCGTGGTACTGTGGTAGTCTATTAGAAACTCATCAATAAAAATACTGTGTACAGCGTTATGTCTTTCCATTCAGACTGAAAGAAACAGCAACAGAAAACACTTAACTACATATGAACTAACAAACTGGGGACTATAATTTTAGGTTCCAAAATCATTTCTATGAGCCCCTACATATCAATCTATTAGCTTCTGCAATGATTAGTTCGTTTCCTGAGATAGGATTCCACCACATATAAGGCAAATAATACCAGTACCTCTGTGTCACCAGCACTGGCAGCCAATGAGTGGGCTCTTGCAATGTCATCGTCCTTTTCCAAAACTCTCGCACGCTAAATGTATGGTAATATGATATTAAGATAAGTTTTAAAAAAACTGTGAAAGTGGTCAAGGTAAGGAGGCCTAACTTGAAGTAAGAAATAAGAACCTCATATGGGTCCATGCTAGCTGTTGATTTGAAGAACAAGTCCAAGCATAAGTTATCCACTACAAAGGACAACATAAGTTCCTTTAGTAAAATTGCAGGAGCAATACTAGTTACATACTGCATTGCATATGCCCTTCAGTACAATTTGCTATCAACCTACATGGTATCAATGTCACTCTATTCACCTGGGCAATAGAAAGACTTTTGCAGAACAATAGGATAGATATACAGAGCAAACCTACATAAACTTTCTGAACATGCATTTCCAACAGCGTGAAGTAGAGTAATAGTTCCACAAGCATTTCCTAATGATTCGATCTGTTTTATGAAATACACATCATCCGAAGTTTCCTGCTGCCAAGGCATGAGACACACACACACACACACATATGGTTAAAGCCAAAACAGTCTGATTCCTGTTATAATGCAGACATAAACTTCTACTCGTACAACACCAAGGAAGGAGTCATGCACTTTACAGTGAACACATTTGCTCACCTTATGTTGAGTGGCTAAGACTTCCTCTGAAGGATGACTTGAACTCTGCATCAAAGCAAAAGAGTGAGTGTGTAGTTCAAGAAAACTACTTTGTGGGAACTAAACTGGTTTATATCAAAAGGGACCATGTGCTGCCAATGTGCTGCGAATTGGACGCCTGAACAGAACAGGGAGAATGTCATGTCCTGTACCTCAGGCGGATCGGGGAAGCAGAAGATGACGGCGAGCACGGGCTGGGGAACCATCGCCAGCGCGTCAGAATCCAGACCGTATACGTCGTGGACCTCTGCCTCGCCCTGCGGCACGCCCAGCGACCACATGAACTGCGCGCGTGGTGGCGACGCGTTCGGTCAGATTGAGGTAGCGATGACTGGAGTAGCGGGAGGAGGGGAGAAGGCCACGAACCTGGTTGAATACGTCCGGGCTGGACTCTAGTGGAGGCCACCGCTCGCCAGAGCAGGCCGGGGCGGCGGAGGGCGGCGCCGCCATCGGGACTTTGCCGGAGGGGAGCGGGTAGTGTCAGAGTGGTGGCCGTCGAGCTCTAGTTCCAGCCGGCCCACGGGTGAGGGGGCTGGGCCGGCATTGTCAGGACACCGTACCATGCGCCGCTAGCGGCCCATCTGCCCAATGTCCATGGCTTGTGTGTATCTAGAGCCCACGATATTCTCAAAACAAAAAATCTTGGGTCCATGTGTATCTATTACGACAAACATACTGAAATTCGTTGCTAAAAAGAACATGTTGAAATTCAAATTGAACCAACGTAAGATATTCCGTACCAAAACATAAACAAAAACTCGATACTAGGACAAAGAATTTTTTTATTAAAAATTACATTCAAATATTTCAATATTAATGTCCAATATTTTTTTCTTGAGTTTTGATTCTGACTTGGGACTTTAAGCAGATCTCACCTAGAGGATACAAACTTGGCGGACGAGATTTTTTATAATAAAAGGAATATCAATGATATCGCGAAGATATCAATTACACCTAGCCTCTGCAAATAAAATTTCAGAATGCATTAAGGGTTTGTTTGATTTGTAAGAATGGCACATGATTCTTAGGGATTGTATTCCTATAGATTTCTTTCCCTATGATCGCCGTTTAATATTGATGAAATAGAACCTATAGAATTCTTTCCTATGGACCTTCCCTAGCCTACTTCATCTAGGAAATTTTACATTAGTTATGAGTTCCTTATAAAATTCCTACGCGAAAGAAAATTCATGTGGCTTTCCTATGGTGCCGTCAACCAACCAGTTGTACCAATTTTTATAAGTTTCTTTTTCATAGGATTCAATGGGGCGGGTCATAGCATTCTTCCATTTTTCTATTCCTTCATTTTTTCTATCCTATCAATCAAACAAACCCTAGGAATGGACACAGCCAAAAAGGAAGAGGAAAAAACACCTCGCTACGGTTATCAATCAAGGACCGGACTACCCGGCGGCGCCGCACGGGTAGCCGATCTGTGCGGCGGTTGGCAAACCAGCTGAAATACGCTCGCGATTGACAGGCTAGCACGTTGCAACATGGTTTTGTCAGGCTAGCAGTGCATGTTCTAGCCATACTACTATATGCATGCATACTCCCTTCTGACATTGGGGACAAAAACGAAGCATCTACAAAATTTCAAGCTACATATTTTTTATAAGTTTCTCACTGTCGTCACAGGTTGCATCTCATGTCTTACGCATGTCTACATAAACCATTGATCACGTAATGGTTGTTAGTACCTTCTGTATTACTTCTAATTGCCATATTACTACTAATTATCAAAAAAATTAGGAGTAATTATGTTCTAGTTACCAGATACCTAATTGCCCGATTAATTATGCCTAGTTATCAGATATAATTATTACTAACTGACAGATTAATTAGGTATAAATGCGAGATTAGTCAACCCCTAACTGCCAGAATTACTAAGAGCAAGTGTTGACTGCCAAAACCCACCGGCGGGCAGCGGCCTTGTCAACACTGTAGAGCCGGGGGGAGCCTAGAGCTGCGGCTGGCTGAGACCCCTCCGAGCGACGGCCCGCAATGCTCTTCTGGTCACACGCGGCGTTGCGAAGTGCAGGGCGTGCCACCCGACCTATACCCGGTCGGGAAGGTGATGAGGGTGCCTCGCTTAGTTTCCCGTAGGGCATACATGTAAACATTAAATACGAGCCTCGATCGGCTCTCGAGTTATCCCGTGAATCGGCTCAAAGAGCCGATCCACCCATGATCCGTACGGGGTGCACGAATACTTGGTGGTCCCGCTTGATCAAAATGGAGCTAATGAGATCTACGACGATTTAGGGTTTTCACCGCATAACCGGATCATCCTACTCCGAGTTGGGCCTTGCGGCCACGCACGGTGCTCGTAAGCCGATCCTAAACAAGGCCGTAAAACCAACATGAAGTTGATTCTAGGAACATCCCGTTTAGGACTTGCGAACGCCACCCTACGTGCCACCGGATCCTCCCCCCATTGTAAGGCCAAACTATTGCGGATATTAAACTAATCCTTGTAGAACAAGGAGCAATCGTAACGGATCAGATCTACTAAATAATGATCAAGCGGGGTGCCGCCCCCACACCTGAGATAGGCGTGAGGGCGGCTAGATATGCAAGGGTTGCACTACGTAAGCATGCTTAAACGAAGAACAATGCTAACCCTAACATATCTAAAGATAACTACGTTGCTCGCCATCAAAAGCGCTTCAAGTACGAGCAACGCATGAACAACGTGGGCTTGTGCTGCCTAGATCGCAAGATGCGATCTAGGCAGCATGTCGCTTACCCGATAGAAACCCTCGAGACGAAGGAGTTGGCGATGCGCCGAGATTGGTTTGTTTTTGGGGTTGAACGTGAGTTGTTGTTTATTCCATAAACCCTAGGTACATATTTATAGTCCAGGGGACTTTCTAATGTGGACGTGCACTAAACCGTGCACGAGATAAACTCTAACTTCTAAATCGATACACAATCTATTATGCTAAGATACACGGGCTAACTAGCCCAAATTCTCCGTGCAAGGCCGCTTCATAGATCTTCCATATATAATCTTTCAAGCCCATCTTGATCGCGGCCCACCTCCTGATTTGGTCAAATCTTGGTGATAACACATGCCCCCCTGGTTTTGGAATTGTTAATTCCAAAATCACTCTGCTTTCCTTCGTCGGGTCATGTCGTGGCGTAACGCAGCTATTGCGTATCCGTCATCATTATGCCCTGTCTTCTCGCCTTCTCCGCAAAATTCGATAGCCCCGGCGTCATCTCCTCGGGAACTTATACATTAAATCCTCACCAGGCTTCTCGTTATTTAACCGTGCCGATTGATTAGCTTTCTTCATCTCCTTCCTCTCTGTTCCAACCATCGGCACCCCAAAAAACCCTTCGCGCACCATGTCTTCTTCCTCCTCTCGCCTCGTCGGGACTTTCCTTTGAATCCTCTTCCCCCGAACCGATGCCAGCACCGAGCCCACAAGAGGCCCATGCAGCCAACATCCGCCGCGCCATTGAGGCCGGGGAGGAGTCAGACCATGACTTCTCCATCTGGTCCGAGGACGACCAGTCCTCGACGGACGGGAGAGCGACCTCCGTTTCCTCGCCGGCGGGGAATCGGAGGAGGAGAGCGACGACGATCGCTTCTCCTGGGACGACTTCACCTCCTCCGAGGGGGTGGTGGAGGACGAAGAGGAGGAGGAGGACGATGACGACGACTCCCTTGAGGGCTACCCACCAGCAAAGCGCCTTCGCATGTGGTGGGACGACGACAGCAGCGATGATGAAGACGGGGACGAAGCCCCCGTGGAGGGCTACGGGAGCAGCGACGAGGAGCCCATCGGCAGCAGTGCCGATGAGAGCTCGAGGATGACGACGAGGGCGATGACGGCCCGTAGATAGGACCCCTAGCATAGGGTCAGTAGTAGCAGATGGGGCAATGTATCCCCTAGTCTTTCCTTTTGAGGGCAATTAGCTCTTTATGTAAGAAATCTCGCCTATCAATGAAGAATTGCTCCCCAACTTGAGTTTGCCGATTTCTTCTGAGTTTGATTGAGCCGATTTGTCCTCTTTGCCAATGTGTAATGAGCCGATAACAACGCACCGGTCCTTCGACATTCATCCTTCCATTCTTCAACTCCTTAACGAACGTTCATCGCTTTGTGAAGAAGGTTGCAACGAGGATCAGCCGATGGTACTTCAATCGGCCTTTTCAATGGAGCACCTACCAGGCCCGTTGCCCCCCGAGTCTCAGCCGAGGCAAAACAGAGCTGTATGGACCTGGGCTCGATCATGTCTGAGGGAACTTCTTACGCCAAGCTAGCCGATTTGAACATAAATCGGCTTCCCAAAGCAGAAAGCCTTCAATGCGATCTGCCCCCCGAGCTTTTCAATCCCTGCCGGCCAGAAAGATTCCTTTCCTTTGATGGATCTAATGTCATCCATCCTTGACCTGATCCGTCCGCCCATGCTGCTTTCATGTCCTCTTGATCTGATCGTAACAGTTACTCCTCTTGAGTCGATGGCCATGCATCGGCTTTCATGTCCTTAAGTCGATGTCTGCTGCATCGGCTGTGCTTGAAAATTTTCGAATTTTCACTTCTTTTTTTTTTATTTTTACGGCCGACCTGTGCATCGGCCCCCATATTTCAATACCCGTCAACAAAAGATGAGATGCTTCTGTTGCATATCCTCGTATTTTCATATACTCAGGTGCCCCCCGAGCCGATTCTGTCAAGAAAATTGATGGTATCGGCTCTGTTGGATAACATGTTGAACCCAGGCAGAAAGGTAGATGAGGATAATTTTTTGGCCGATTACTGGAATCGGCCTCCACGTTGCTTGTTCGTTGAAGGTCTTGTAAGTTCCCTTCGTAAATTTTTGGGGCCGATCACAAGGATCAGCCTCTCCTGGTTTGCTCATTGGTTTGGTCTTGCTACTTGGTCAGCTGGATAAAACCAACCCAACCTCCGACTTGATGCGCTTGCCGTCGTCCACCTTGAGTGCTCCGTAGAGTCGTGGAGGGCTAAGCTCCGTCGGCAAGACGAGTACCATGTTTGTGCCAGCCGATGTCTCATCATCGGCTTTCCTCCGTTTGGGGCGCCACTCCATTTTCCGTGGACGACCCTCTTCATCCAGGGTTCGCTGAACTTTTGCAGCCAGTGTCAGGCCGTGCCTTCCTTAGCGTATGCGGTACAACCTTTCGGCTTCCTCCGAGCCGCGCAATCGCTGAACCCCGTGCTTTTGGGAACGGCTGAGTCCGTCGGGGCACCACCTTGGCCGGTGGTACCGTCTTCTTCCACTTCTCCCTCGTCTTCCGAATCCTCAAGATCTGCCCAACGAGGTGACTCGGCGCGTTTGCTTTGTGACGGGAGAGGCCCTAGGCGCTCGAACACGGACACGTTGGCTGCCTCCTTCTTTCTCGATTGCATTCCGGGCAATTGCCGATTGTGGGCAATCGGCTCATTCCCGAATCCCAAGCAGTAGTCCGAAGAAGGGGCAGTCCCAATGCTCGGCGTTGTCGTCTTGCTCCCTTGATGCTTCCGTGGCATAGCGCTCGTGCTCCTCCTCATCGCGATCCTCGCCGACGATATCTTCCGGCTTCTCTAGCCAAACGATCTTCTCTATCATCGTAATTGGGTCGCCGGCGTTGGTCATACTCGACTAACATATTTGTTGAGGAGGTGATCGGAGAGGGGTCGCCGATATCTTATATTCTTCACCTCTCCCTCTCGTGACATAGCGCTTGCCATCATGACGGAGCCGATCGCGTGGAGCGGCCTCTTCCGTATCCTTGCCGTGAGAGCAGCTGCCCTCATCTCCATCTTTGCCGCAGTGGTTTCCGGGTCCTACCATGTTGATGCCGAACGAGGGACCCGGCTGGCAACCTTCAGGGTAGATGATTTCTACCATGTTAACGGCGGGGAAGGGTTGGGTGTCGACCTTCATGGCGTACTGGTTGAAAATTAGCCGCCCCTTCTCTATCGCCGCTTGGATGTGCTGACGCCACACCCGGCAGTCGTTGGTGGCATGGGAAAGCGAGTTGTGGAATTTGCGAGTATGGCTTTCCGTTTAGCTCTTTCGCCGTGGGGAACTTGAGACCTTCAGGAATCGTCAACCGTTTCTCCTTGAGCAGGAGGTCGAAGATTTGTTCAGTCTTGGTCACGTCAAAATCAAATCCCCTGGGCGGCCCTGGTGGCTTTACCCATTTGCAGGACACGGGGTTCCCCCCGAGTCCATTCAAGCAATCGCTATCTCTTGGCCTCCCGCAGCACTTCATCCTCCTCTCGTATCGACCATAACCATCGCACGCTTGAACTTGTCTTGGTACAGGTCGGGGTGGCGCTGTTCATATGCCGATAGTTTCGAACCATGTGCGCCGGCGAGGGATAATCCGCTTGGGAGGCCATGTCCTTGAGCCGTGTCGCCGGGCCCGCTACCGCCAACTCGATCGCTTCCTTTTCAGCTTATACGAACCGAATAACATCGGTTCCTAAGATTCCCGAAGCGCCGGATGTATTCTCGTCACCGTTTCCCCGCGCTTCGACGTAGTTGTGCTAGATCGGCAATGCCGGACTCGGAAGCTTCGAATGGTATTGCATATGGAACTGCTCTTCCAATTGCTTCCAAGACTGGATGGAGTTTGCCGGCAGCGAGGTGTACCATCCAAAAGCCGATCCCGTGAGGGACCGTGAAAAGAGCCTCACGCGTAGCTGATCCGACACCGAGGCCGGTCCTAGTTGAGCCAAATATCGGCCGACGTGCTCGATGGAGCTGGAGCCATCTGATCCACCGAATTTGGAGAAGTCGGGAGCCGATATTTAGGTGGCAGCGGGATCATCTCGTAATCGTCGGGGTACGGCTTGGAATAGCCGATCGCCCTTCTTTTCGGCATTATGCCGAACTGGTCTCTCAGTATGGTACTGATCTGATCCGCTGTGCTGGCCGAAGGAGTTGCACTCTGAAGATTCGCCGGGGTGGCGTACTTGGCCTGCCATGTTTGCTTCTCCAGCTCTGAGCCAGCTGCAGGAGTTGGGCTCGGGAGTTTCGTCGGCGTGGCGTATTTAGTTAACCACATCTGCTCTGTCGCCGACGTTCCTCCAGTCTTCGCCGGAGTCCCCGATGCTGTTGCTCGGTTTGTGAGTGCCCGACCACCACAATCCGGCACATACATGCATGCGTATCCATGAGGGATCTCCTTAGGCGCCTCCATTAAGAACCGGTAGTCACTAGGGTCGCCACCAATCCTCGTAGACGAGGAATGCCGGTGTGGTCGGCACTTCAGCCTGGTGCCGCCAACGCAAATGGCAGTGGCGGTCGGGACCGGAATGGCAACTCTCCTTGATGAGTCCCGAGAGCTGGTCCCGACGGCGAGTACCGGTGGCTCATGATCTCCCGGATCACGCGCGAGCGACACGCTCCAACACGTTGACCAAGTTCTCGCAGTGGCGGTGTAGCGAGTGAGCCACCAGGTAGTTGATCTCCTGCCGCAGACCCCTGGTGCGTTCCTCCGTCGGGGTAGAGAGGTCTATCCCATCGAGTGCACCTTCTAGTGAGAACCCCTTCCATCTGATGCCACCAGAACGGGTTCTCTAAAAAGAGCCGATGAGGTCGGCTTCGAGGGTAGCCTTGATCTCGTTGTATTGCTTCTTGAGGTCGTCAGGCAGATCCCCGTAGGTGACTGGCGTGCCGTCCGCCATCTCGGATGTAGATGGCGATGTGGTTGATGTAGACGATAGTCCCACCGGGCGTGCCGAATGTGTTGATTGCCAAAACCCACCGGCGGGCGGCGGCCTTGTCAACACCGTAGAGCCGGGGGAGCCTAGAGCCGCGGCCGGCCGAGACCCCTCCGAGCGACGGCCCGCAATGCTCTTCTCGGTCACACGCGGCGTTGCGAAGTGCAAGGGCGTGCCACCCGACCTATACCCGGTCGGGAAGGTGATGAGGGTGCCTCGCTTAGTTTCTGCAGGGCATACATGTAAACATTAAATACGAGCCTCGATCGGCTCTCGAGTTATCCTGTGAATCGGCTCAAAGAGCCGATCCACCCATGATCCGTACGGGGTGCACGAATACTTGGTGGTCCTGCTTGATCAAAATGGAGCTAATAAGATCTACGACGATTTAGGGTTTTCACCGCATAACCGGATCATCCTACTCCAGGTTGGGCCTTGCGGCCACGCACGGTGCTCGTAAGCCGATCCTAAACAAGGCCAGAAAACCAACATGAAGTTGATTCTAGGAACATCCCGTTTAGGACTTGCGAACGCCACCCTACGTGCCACCGGATCCTCCCCCCATTGTAAGGCCAAACTATTGCAGATATTAAACTAATCCTTGTAGAACAAGGAGCAATCGTAACGGATCAGATCTACTAAATAATGATCAAGCGGGTGCCGCCCCCACACCCGAGATAGGCGTGAGGGCGGCTAGATATGCAAGGGTTGCACTACGTAAGCATGCTTAAACGAAGAACAATGCTAACCCTAACATATCTAAAGATAACTACGTTGCTCGCCATCAAAAGCGCTTCGATACGAGCAACGCATGAACAACGTGGGCTTGTGCTGCCTAGATCGCAAGATGCGATCTAGGCAGCATGTCGCTTACCTGATAGAAACCCTCGAGACGAAGGAGTTGGCGATGCGCCGAGATTGGTTTGTTTTTGGAGTTGAACGTGAGTTGTTGTTTATTCCATAAACCCTAGGTACATATTTATAGTCCAGAGGACTTTCTAATGTGGACGTGCACTAAACCGTGCACGAGATAAACTCTAACTTCTAAATCGATACACAATCTATTATGCTAAGATACACGGGCTAACTAGCCCAAATTCTCCGTGCAAGGCCGCTTCATAGATCTTCCATATATAATCTTTCAAGCCCATCTTGATCGCGGCCCACCTCCTGATTCGGTCAAATCTTGGTGATAACAGCAAGTACAATAGATCCCAGTCAGCAGGCTATAAGCAATTTTATATGATTAAAATCTTAGTTGGAAGAGAGAGAATATAGGAAAGAGAAGAGGGCGGGCTGCTCTTCTACCGCCGGGCTACAACACAATAATTAGGAGGTGCAGCTAGCGTGAAGCCAGACACGGGCGCTAGTGCTGGCGATAACTCGTTGTTAGTCATGCATGCAAGGCCAGACGATAAGCACATGCAATATTTAAATATTCACTGGAGTCAAGCTAGTAGTAAGATTATTGTACTGATGTTTTTCTAAGCTAGCTCTATGTGACCTGGCGTGGATATGTAGCCAGCAACCGGCTACATTGTTGTCTTTGCTCTAATTATGAGAAAAAAATAAACATATACTTCTACTAATTGACGCATTAATTACCCTAGTTTCCAGATTAATTACGCCCAGTCACCAGGTTCCATTGTCAGCATGCCAAGAAAATTTAAAGCCTAATTGCCAGTTTAATAAGCCTAATTACCAGTTTAATTAGCCGCATTGCAAGGAATCCATCAACCATTGGGATCACTACGGCCCCGTTCGGTACTCGTGGTTTTGCAGGGTTTGAGGTGTATTTAACCAGGCCAACCCAATAATAAACCTGAAAACTCTGCACACACCGTTCGGCAGGCCGGGATGGGATGGGATTAGCCTGGTGATCCCGCTACAAACTCGTCGGGTTGGAGTGAATCAGAACCGCGAGGGGGTACTCGCGTTTTATCCGTTGGTCACACGGCGGCCGCGTGCGTACTCAGCTTTGCTACTGCCGGTGGTCTGCTCGAGGAGAGCGTGCATGCATAGCTAGGTTGTGTGTGTCAGCTGTCAAAGTTGCGTACGTGTTGAGCTCCTGGCTAGTTACGACATACAGACGGTGGCGTAAAAGGTCAGCTGTTCCCTGCCCAATACATGTCTAAAACACTACCGCACCCTGTGTATTGTAATGTTATCACCCAATACACGCCGGATATTACACGGCAAAACGCCCCAGCCGAACAAGCCCGTAGTGGGAATTCACATTGCTGAGATACTCCTTGATCCTCTAGTGCTCGTTCCCGTAGGGCTTGTTCGGCTGGGGCGTTTTGCCGTGTAATATCCGGCGTGTATTGGGTGATAACATTACAATACACAGGGTGCGGTAGTGTTTTAGACATGTATTGGGCAGGGAACAGCTAACCTTTTACGCCACCGTCTGTATGTCGTAACTAGCCAGGAGCTCAACACGTACGCAACTTTGACAGCTGACACACACAACCTAGCTATGCATGCACGCTCTCCTCGAGCAGACCACCGGCAGTAGCAAAGCTGAGTACGCACGCGGCCGCCGTGTGACCAACGGATAAAACGCGAGTACCCCCTCGCGGTTCTGATTCACTCCAACCCGACGAGTTTGTAGCGGGATCACCAGGCTAATCCCATCCCATCCCGGCCTGCCGAACGGTGTGTGCAGAGTTTTCAGGTTTATTATTGGGTTGGCCTGGTTAAATACACCTCAAACCCTGCAAAACCACGAGTACCGAACGGGGCCTACAGGTTCACACGCAGTAATCAAGGAGTATCTCAACAAAAAAATCATGACAGATATTGGGTACAGAACTCCTCGGGGCAATGGCTCGATGTGCTCGGCAGCGGCATCCATCGGAGCCCCGTGCTCGGCGGCGGCAGCGCTGCTTTGTGCTCGGCGACGGCCTCCCGCGCGGCTCGGTGCTCGGTGGCGCCGTGGCGGCCGTGCGGCGACGGCGGCATCTCGCAAGGCTGCGTGCTCGGCGGCGGCCGTGCAGCAACGGCGGACTCCGGCTCGGCTTCGTGCTCGGCGGCGGCCGTGCGGCGACGGCGGCCTCCTGCGCTGCCTCGTGCTCGACGGCAGCCGTGCGGACGGCGAGCTCCCGCGCGGCTCAGTGTTCGGCGGCCTCCCCCATGGTAGTTTCCGGTACGCAGAGACCATGTGTGGTGAAGGGGACTCAGGATAAAGTGGAGGTGACACTGTGAGGATAAGATTCGATAGTCCCTTAAGGGGAGGATGTGATTTTCCCTAATAGAAGCCGCCGCACAGGAGCCGTATCGATGCGGCGCTGATGTATAGTTTTTCCCATCAATCAATCGCGTTAGCAGCAATCTAACTACCTAAAGACAACATCCAAACTACAAAAGAGGTTCTCCAACAAACAAGGCCTCTAAAAGAGAAATAATGCACAGGTGTTATCATCGATCTACTTAGTAGGCACTTCTCATTTCGCTATGTTTTACGGAACTTGATGCAGACAGGCTCTTGAGTAAACAGGTCAACTGGAAAAAGGCGGTGCAATCGGGTGACCGTTTGAGGTCAGTCGTTGATCTTAGCTGAGATACACGGCAGAGGTTCATCTTCAACGTAGGTGCCATTCTCCTGTGGAAAATTTCCACCGGCCCGGTCCTACCTGAAAGCCCCGCAGCGTCCGACAATTGTTCTGCTCTAGGTATAGCTGAAATCGGATACACGTACGTATCGCAATGCCAACAAATGCCAACAAAGACGGCGAGGAACGATTCGTCGACACATATCTTCAGACTTCAGAACCGCTTGCTATTGTCTAGTGTATGGATTTTGTGTTCCCCTTGTTGACGCTGCCCATACCATAGGCATTAAAGGGGCGCCTGATCCGTGCCTTTTCGTATTTATTAAAACAGGTATAGTTAGTTGTTTTTCTTGAGCAAATTATAGTATTCCCTTCAGACAAAAAATACTTGTCGCAGATGTAGGCTAAAATGTGCTATGTATTTACTAGCTTATAGCAGCTACTCCGTATTTAGGGTCGGACAGATCGAGCAGTAGTTTAGCTTAAACTAGCTAATGCTAGGGCGTTCGATTGCGACATGCCACTTTAGGGCATCTCCAACGGGGCGACCCATCCCGCGCCCGCGCGTCCGGATGGGTCCAGCCGGATAAAAACCTGGCCCAACGCGGGGACGCACCGCAAAAGCGGACGGCCGCGGCGTCCGGAACGACGCAAACCCGGCCCAAATCTTGGCCGGGTTTGCGTGGCCGCGGATGGCACGCGGCGTTCTCGCGTGTCCGCCCTGTCCGCGTGGCTGGCCCACTCGTCGGTGCCCCGGTCCTATTAAATGTGGATCGGGGAAGGGGACGGTCCCTATCCGGTCCCCACTTTCCACTCCGGCCGCACGCGCGAGCTCGGAAGCTTCCGCGCCGCCATGGCCCCGAAGCGCGAGTTCGAGCCTTCCGCCAACGACCACGAGGCCGGCAGCGGCCGGCAAGTCGCGCCGCCGGCGTTCGCAATGGGCCGCCGGCGCCTCCCGCGACGCGAGCGGATCTACGTCACCGTAGCGGTGGCGCGGATGTTCCGGGACGCCGGCGTCCCAATGCCGTGGGGGACGTGCACCTCCCCACGCGGCGGCACCCGAGCCCGGATCGGGTTCCGGTGCCGCCCATCCCGGCGTCGAGCCGCGCCCGCTACGCCGAGATCCGGAGGCGCCGCGCTCAGCCGCCGGCGGACCTCCGACGGGACCCCGCGTACGGCGACGCAAGTCCCAACCGGGACTTGTGGTTCGAGGTGGAGCACGATGCGCGGCGGCGCACGTGCTTCACATCCGCGACGGCGCGGCCTCGCGCGCAGCCGAGGCACAGCCGCTAGGCGGGCTGGCCGCCGCCCGGCGGCCTCTACATCAACGAGCCCGCGCCCCAGCCCCGGCCGCAGCCGCGCGCCGCAGCCCCGGGAGGAGGAGAACGACCCGGAGCTGCAGGGCGGCGCTCGCGGCGTCCCGCGAGCAGCAGGACCTCGACGAGCTGGCCAAATGGCCGCTCCTCGCCGAGACGCCGCGCACCTCCGCGCCGGAGGAGGCGGCCGGAAGGCCCGGGGAGGACGCCCAGGCGGACGCGTGGGCCTTCCTCGAGCCGGCGCGCCGTCGGGAGGAGGCTACGCGTCGGCGGCGCTCCGGGAGGAGGAGCGCCGGGCCGCGCGCCCGGCGGAGGAGGAGCGCCCGGCCACGCGAGCGGAGGAGCAGCTCCGACGGGAGTCCGCGCGGAGGGCACGGCTGCGCAGGCCGGCGAGCCCACCGAACGCGCACTCCGCCCGGGAAAGGGCGCGGTGGGACCCCCGGCCGAGTCCCCGGTGCCCTCCGGCGTGTCGAGCCGGAACAGCCGCGTCGCCGCCGGGCGGCGTCGTCGTCATCGACGCCGACGATGACGAGTACTACTGGGGGTAGTACTGCCGGCGGCCACCGCGTGCTCGCAAACCCTGGCTAGGGTTTGCTTTTTTTTTTAGTTTAAAGCCATATATGGCTTTCTTTTGTGTAAAATTTGCCCAAAATAGGGCTAAGTTTAATGACCAACTAGTTTAAATTTATGTTTTGTTCTTTTCCTTTTTTATTTTCATTTTTGTTTTATTTTATTACCAATGCGCTGCGTCCGCGCGTTGGGCGCAGCGTGCGACCCAAACGGACACGCGGACGCGGGCCGCTGTCCGGGTGTCCGTTCGGCCACGCAAACGGCCCAAAACGGATGGTCCAGCGCATCCGTTTGGGTCGCGCGGTTGGAGATGCCCTTATCATTGTGTATTTGCATCGCGGTGTGTTGTTCGTAGTAGTAGGTATGCGGCTACGAGAAATGAAACATGTAAATCTTCATCGTCATGCTGCACTCACCGCTTTCAGCTATAAAAATCCATATTGACAGTTCGTTCAGGAGCATGTGACTTGATAGGCTGTTAGTACTTAATTAGCTGCATATGTTAATCCATCTCCAATGGACTGTTTCTACTCGGTCGTGCAGGGTAGCTATCAGTGTGTGACAGTGTGAGTGGACTCCGGCCATGTCCTCGCAAGGCATCGCCAGTAATTAATAATTATCTTTCGATTATTCTAGAAACACTCGCCGTGATCGATTTCTCAATGGAAGACCGGAGAGTGTTGAAACTTCAAAGTTGAATTGTTCCAGCAAGTAGAGACGAACATGGTGGGTGCGGCTTTCCATTGAGCGCATGGGCCCGTATCCACCTTTTCGACTTTGATCCTTCGTTAGCAAGGTATCATGTTGGGGACGAAGAGAATCCGAATCCTTACCGGATTACAATATTTATCTCGTGAGGCTGATGATGCAATCTGTGACATCCTTTCTCGACTTTGATCTTTGTGCCATCTCTTCCATTCTCGACTGCTTCGGAAAGGCCAGTGGACTTGTCATCAACATGACCAAGACGGAAATTTTCCCGGTGCGATGCGCTGACGTGGACCTTCAGGAAATTCTCAATGACTTCCCCGCAAAGCTTGCCTGCTTCCCTGGAAAATATTTGGGGCTCCCTCTGCATTTCCGCCGTCTTCGGAAGGTGGACCTACAGCCCCTAATCGACAAGATCGCCGGAAAGCTACCGGGCTGGATCGGCAAGAACCTTGCGAGACCGGGAAGGGTCGTCCTTGCGAAGACGGTGCTCATGGCAACTGGCATTTACCATGCCACTGCCATTCCTCTGCCAAAATGGGCTCGTGATAGGATCAACAAGATTGCCAGGACTTTCGTCTGGGCCGGCGAAGAGGGCGAACATGCCTCCCAGGGAAAAGCTCTTGTGAATTGGAAAACGGTCTGTAGGCCAAAGAAGCTGGGGGGTCTCGGCATTCCGGACATTGAGAGATCTGGACGTGCCCTGCGTTTACGATGGCCTTGGCTCCAGTGGACTGATCCGGACCGCCCTTGGTCCGGTTCAAAGCTTCCATGCGACGACACCGACATGTCCCTTTTCGAGCCGCCACTAAAGTTACCATTGGAAATGGGGAGACAGCCAATTCGGCATGACAACCGGTATGCTCGGGGCCCTCTATCTCAATGGGCGCCCGACCTCTACAAAATTGCCTCGAGGAAGAATCGTACGGTCGCCAAAGAGCTAAGTAAAAACAACTGGATCCGCTCTGTCGCGTCCCTTAACTCGCCCCAACAGCTCGCACAATATATCGACGTCTGGGAGGCCGTCCACTCCATCAACCTTGCCCCCGAGTTGCCGGACAACATCGACTGGACGCTTAATGCCACTTCAACCTACAGCGCTAGCTCCGCCTATGAGGCACAATTCCTTGGCTCCCAAGCCCGCTTCGATGCCATGAAGATTTGGTCGGCACATGCGGAGCCCAAATGCAAGTTATTTGGTTGGCTAGCCCTTCATGGAAAGCTCCTTACCGCCGATATGATTGCCATCCGAGGATGGCCTCACGATCCTCGATGCCCCTTGTGCCTCAGCGAGCCTGAGACAACTGACCACCTCTGTAGAAACTGCCCGTTCACGGCGGCCGTCTGGAACCTTATCAAATCTTGGGATGGCGACTCCTCCGATGACCGACGTCTTGACTTCCAATCCATATCTGACTGGTGGAATGACATGATAAAGGAAAAGCCGCAGAAAGAAAAGAAACGCATCAGCGGCCGGTTCTTATATGTACTTTGGAACGCGTGGAAGGAACGAAACCGGTGCATTTTCACTGGACAACGTCTTACCTACCTTGAGGTCGCAAGCATCGCTAACGAGGATATCCTCCAAAGGGATCGGGCTATAAATGGTTTCGGCCCGGTCATCCCGGCCGAGCCGGATTAGTTTTTCTTTTTGGTAGCTCATCTTTCACAGTGGGTTCTTGGCATTTTACCACCTTAAGATAAAAATGCCCTCTCTTTGTACAGTCTGGATCGTTTTGTTCCCTCTTGCTTAATGAAAAGGCAGTGCTCCTGCCGGTTGCTCCAAAAAAAAAAAATCTGTGACATCCTTTTCACTTTTCGGGTGCACTGTTTGCCACGTTTGCCATCAGGATTCAGGGCGCATTCCCAATTAGCCAAAAAATACACGCCTCTTACAGCATCTCTACAGCATCTCTAGCAGATCCCTTATATCGGCGTGCAAACATCGCGACGGGCCGATATGGGATTTTGAGCATTTTTTGGGCCAAAACAGAGCCTGCATCAGTGGTCTGGGCCGGATAATGGCCGCAACCCAAACCGCCAAATACCTGCATATATAGCGGTCGGCGAGGCCGATGAGGGCCAAACCCCATCTGCTCCTCCACCTCTCTGTCTCCCGCCGACGTGAAATCGCCGCCCCTCCGGCGAGCAATCAGAGCGATAGCGTGTAGATCGAGCGTCCCCACCTTCCGCCGGCGACGATGGTGGCCGGGTGCGGGCGTGGTGGCGGCCAGGTGGGCCACGGCGGACGCTTCACCGAGCGCGGTGGTAGCTCCACTGCTCCTTCACCCGATGAGAAGACGGAGGCAGAGAAGGAGAAGTCGGACGCAGCGCATCCGCGGTAGCTAACGCTACCGCAACTACGGTGTCGCCGCGCCACCCGCCTTCGCCAAGCGGGAGTCCGCCCGCTACCGCCGCGGCCACGAATCCTCCCCTTCAGCGGCATCGTCGTTGTAGATCCCCCGCCAGCGTCCTTCGACAGCGCTGGTGGTGAAGATGGAGGAGGACGACGCCGAGCCGGCGCGGCTACCGAAGCCACAGTTCGCGCCCGAGGATTACCTCGACGACGCGCAGCTAGAGCGCCTCCTCCCACATGTCGGCATGAACGCGGGGCTCGCGCCGGGCAATTTCGTCGAGGAGCGCGACCTTGCCACCGTGGTCGGCCTCGTCGAGTGTTCGAGCGAGCGCGACGCGGACAAAGCCACCGAATGGAAGCGCATCGCCGACGATCAGAGCCGTGTCTTCGTCGACCTCGGACGACGACGCTCTGATGCGCCGCCGGCACGGGCACAGAGCTCTGGTGAGTATCCCGGAGCCGATTTTGCTGTTCTAGATGTCGTGGCGGCGGATTCTTTTGTTGTAATGTAGTTCCATATAGGATCAAAGGTCTGAATGAAATGCAAATTCAGTCTTCCGCGCATTTTTTTTTAAATTTGCAGTTCTATATCGTATCTAAACTGCGAGCATGTTCTTCGAACCCCAAATTCGCATTGGGTTGTCCTGGATACCGGATTTTGGGTTTGGGGCTTGGCGCTTCTGCTAGAGATGCTCTGCTGGTTTGGGTTTTGCCGTTGATGGGCATCCCCTTTGGTTCCGGCACTCCGTGTAGTTCCGGAGCGGCTCGGTCATCTTCCCACGGCTCGGGAGCTACGGATCTTTCGAGTTTTTTGAGTGTCAAAAGTGTGGAACGGTTTCTGGTCAAGAACTTTGAACCTGTTCTTCAATGCAGCAAAGATCATCTCAATGGTGACTCTAAGGCTTGAGTGTCTCAGATTGAACAACTCTTTCGTATTCTGAGGTCGGTGCTTCGCAGAGAACTCGTTGAGGTGGTACCTTGTTTTCCTGAAGGGAGGTAGAATACCAGGTCAGCATGCATATCCAGCATCTCCAAGGTAGAACTTACCCTCAGGGATTTGCAACCCATCAGGCCTTGACAAGCTGTCGGCCAGGATGCTCGCATCATGAGCTGAACCATCCCACCCAGCAAGCACGTAGGTGAACCTCATATCAAAATCCACAGCTACTAGCACGTTCTGGCTGGTGTAGTGCTTCCTCCCGTAGAATGCTGCATACATTGATGTCGGTACCTTTGCAGTGACTTGAGTACCATCAATAGCCCCAATACAATCCTGTAAAAAAAATTAGTACATAGTCATGTTTCTGACAGTACCGCACATCTGATAGGTAGAAGGAATATGATTGTGTACTCATCCTGAAAATAGGGGAACCACTTGTAGCTGTTCTTGATCTTGGCTGGTGTGTTCGTTGATGCTGACTTGATCATTTCACCTCTGGGCTCCCCAATTACATACAACACCTGCTAGGGTAAGGTAGGGCGGCCTGATATCTACCAGTAGATGTACCATTCAGGAAACAGTTGTGGGCGAGAAGTAATATTGTCTCCCCACCCTCTATTTCTCCGGCCACGGCTGGCGGCTGCGCGCGGTGCCGAAATAGCCATTGACCGTCGCTGTTGCAGCAGTAGGGTCGGGGAAGCGATCAGTTGTAGTACTGTTTAGCGACATCCGGCACTAAGCTCGCAAGTCAGTCAATGCTCAAGAAGCCCGCGATCAAGCCAACTCTGGCCGGACGTCGGGACACGACTCCTCTCCCTACCTGGCCAAAGAACCACAGCTACCGTCCCAAGCACTGAGGCGAGGCGACCGAGGAAGAAGAATATCTAGATTTCTTCCGCCGGAGAATTCCAGAGAAATGTGCTACTAGTCCGGATATGTTAGATTAGTTTCAGTTGTGTGTTTGACAGCTTAGTAATCCTTGAACTTGAATTATGTTGTGCGGGGTTAGCAATTGGCGAACCCTGGTCAGCCTGCTTACGTCGCTGGTGTGCGTGTATCCACCGGCCTTTTGCCGTCACGCGGGCCATCCCCCCAGCCGGCTACCACATCTCTGTCTCAACAAAACGAACCGGAGACTTGTGCACCGTGGGACGCCGCGAGGCTGTTGACCCCTTCCTTGGCTGCGGTGCGCGCCTATAAAAACCCCCCGGCACCCGTCACTCATTGCCCATTCAACTCCATCGTCGCCGGCCTCAGACAGAAGCGTCACTCCGCAGGCCGTTCCAATCCAATCCATCCGGTTCCGGCTGGGTTAGATCGACTGCTGCCATGAAGGTGATTGCTTACAGCCGAACTGAATTGGGATTGATTTTCTGATTTTTTTTTAGTTGCTGCTGATTTTGTTTTGTTTTGTGACCGCTGACGCCGAGTGCAGAAGGTTGTGCTGAAGCTGGACTTGCACGACAACAAGCAGAAGCAGAAGGCCATCAAGGCCGTCTCCACCCTCCACGGTACTGATCCTCCGCTTCATCTTCGTCTCACCTTCTGTTTCTCTGGCTGGGGATTGGCCATATTTTGATCACACGCGCCAGTAGTAATCCATATCTGAATTTGTCCTAACAAATAGACTATCTCTAACTCTCAGGTATCGACGAGATCACCGTGGATATGAAGGTGCAGAAGATGACGGTGGTGGGCACCGTTGACCCGGTGGACGTCGTGGACAAGCTGCGCAGCAAGCTCTTCCCCACGGCGCAGATCTTCTCCGTCGGCCCCGCCAAGGAGGAGAAGAAGGACGGCGAGAAGAAGGACGAGGACAAGAACGTGGTGTACCCGCCGTACTGGTTCCCGCCGCCGCCGTACTACTTCGCCCACCAGGACGACCCCAATTCCTGCACCATTCTCTGATCGACGCGCGCCGCCGACGAGGAGGGGGAGATTCCACTGTACATATTGTGCATAGTTTAGCTGGACTGCCTGCCGATCGACCGGGACTCATCAGCGTATGGGTGATCGACGGCGTGTATCGTGTGTTATACATATGGCCCATGGCACCGGTGATATATCCGGCAGATGCGTATCTGCTGAGTTTGTCAAGTGCAAGTGTGCAAGTTGTGAAAACAAAGTTTGGAAATGGCAGATATATGGAATTACAGTTGACTTTTGCTTCAACTAGCAAGGTGGCCCTCGCATTGCGAGGGCATCATCTTCAATGTGTTCGAAAAATAAATGTTTGTTCTCGGCATGTAAATTATATAATTTCAAATATTATAATTCGGTATTCAGCATATATACTGTATATGAATTAATCTACATTAATATATTGATAAGCCTAATACTTTTTAAATTTAATGTTCTATAGGTCCATATACTATGAATGTTCTGAAATGGTGAATCTATCTTCTTTTGATTTTGTAAGAGAAAATGCCGTCGCATGCGCGGCCAGTATGTAGTGTAATTCTTTTTTCCATGTACATTACTATCTAGGGAGATTTATTTGCATTACCATAAAATATGCCCAGATTCCACGACAATGTTTGATGGGGTGCAAAGTTTAGGCCTAGAGGTGGGAACGATCCACTGCATGCATGAACTAATCAAAATCTTATTTCTCTTCCTCCATGATCAATTGAGCGCTGCAATTAGTTGCATGCACCATGTGGTCTTTGGGGCATTGCTCGCTCAGTATGGTCTTATTGAGCTAGATCTTGTGATTCATGTTGCGGATCTGATTTATTCGTGCATTCCATAGCAAAATAAGTCAGTGCATTTTCACCATCACGTCTGTCGAGTTCACCAGCCGAACAAACATGGAGATGTCGGTGTTGAAGTCCATCTCCCCCGCTCGCACGTCAAACCTGGGATCAAGACCATGACCGCCATGGCGCACTCGTTAGAACATGTGCGACTTTGGTTGATGACCAGGAGCCGCGACCGGCGATGAACGTCCTACACTTTTCGCCTCTCTAACCCGAACACGCACCTGAGCATCGTGTAGAAGTCCAACATGGAATACTGGGTGGCATCTTAGGCCCGTTCATGCCCAACCCCTTGTGGAATGTCGGCCGCTGCACCAGACTCATTGGTATTGTCGATGTCGATCTTATGCTCATCAAGATCATGTTTTCATGGAAGCACCTCGGAGCTCAATAAACCTGTTGTTAGTCGTTTTTTACCAATATTGTTTATTCGGTTACCTGGGTTAACGACGGTTTCCAAACTTAGCACCACCATAGCGGCGGTTCAAGAACGGGTAGATTGATTGGAGGAGTAGAGCAGCTGAGATGTGCTTTGAGATTGATAAATAGTATATGAGCGATCATTTAATGCTACTTCCGATTTATTTGCATTGCCATAAAATCTGCCCAGACTCCAGGATAATGTTTGGATGCAAAGTTTAGGCCAAGAGGAGGGAACGATCCACTGCGTGCATGCTTTAATCAAAATCCTATTTCTCTTCCTCCACGACCAATTGAGCGCTGCAATTAGTTGCATGCACCATACATATTAATATCACCGAATACATTTTGTAGAAAATAAATATTATGAGGTAAATACAAAACTTTCAAACTTAATTTGTAAACTTTAAATCAATGTCACATGTTTTGGAAATGAATATGAGACATTGACTTCAGTGAATACATTCTAAGTCGTCGAAACAATAGTAATCAAAGAAACACACTCCTCGCCGCACTTAATTGGAATTTATAATCATGTACGGACCGGCGATGAACGTCCTACACTTGTCGCATCTCCAACTCAAACACGCACCTGAGCATCGCGCAGAAGTCCACCATGGAATACCCAATGGCATCTGGGACCCGTCCACGCCCAACTCCTTGTGGAATGTCGTCCGCTGCACCAGAGCTCATCATTATTGTCAATGTCGATCTCATGCTAATCAAGATCATGTTTTCATGGAAGCACCTCGGAGCTTAATAAACCCGTTGTTGGTCAATTTTTACCATTATCGTTTATTCGGTTACCTGGGTTAACGATGGTTTCCAAACTTAGCACCCGCGTCGCTCCTCCCCTGGGCGACACGGGCGGCGACACCAGCCTCCAGTAACCACCCTCCCCCTCCGCCCCCTCCTCCCCTGCCGTCGCTGGTGGTCTCCGTCGGGCAAAGCCCGCGCGGAGCGGCGGCGGCAGGACCTGTTCTCTCTTCGGCCGGGCGGCCGTCTCGTCGCTTCCCTTCTTGGAGGCATCGTCTTTGGAGGGCGTGAACTTCACTCGGCGAGGTTGGTTTGTTTGCCGGACTGCGTTGCCTTACCGTCTGCGTTGGAGGATGCTGAGGCGGCGGCCTCGGGTAGGCGGCTGTGAGCCGGGGCGGCGGCCCCGGAAGGCGGTGCGGCAGCATCTCTATGGTGCAGGGATGCGGCTTGTCACGGCTTGGGTGGCGACCTTGGTTGTGTGGGCGGTAGGGCAGTCGGCTCGGTCAGACGCGTCCTAGAGGGGACGATCGGACGTTATGTCGGGGCGGCGGCCCCGGATGAGTTGGTGTGATGCCCGTGGTCTGCGGCCTTTTGCCCTGTGCGGCTTGGGTTGCGGGTGGACGGTTCGTGCGGCGTCGCAGCTCGAGAGCGAGCGGTGGTACGTCGGGGCGGCGGCCCCGGAAGGTGGTGGTCTTGGTGGACGCGCAGTGCGCGATGGAGCAACGGTATGTCGGAGCGGCGGCTCCGAATGTTCATCATCTTCGAGGGTGCTTGACCTTGGGTCGCTTGGGCGATAAGGTGACTCTCGACGGTGGGCTTGGGCGGCAACGACAATGGCGTTGAGCATGGTTTGGTTGCTGCAAGACCGTGTTTGTCGGCTCCGTCCCAGCGTGTCCGAATGTCTTCAGGTTGGCCTCCTCTTGCTGTGAAGTCGAAGCTGCCTTTGGGTGGTGTACGATGACCTTCGAGGGGCGGTTCGACGGTGAAGGTCCTTTTCGGCGCAGGTCTTGTGCATCTCGTCTCCGCGGCTCGTCGTCATAATCGGGGCTACCGGCCTTTTCTTGGGGAGCCATTTGTTTGGCATAGGCCAACTCGAGCTTCGCGTTTGTGTAGCTTGTGTTTATAGCTAGGATGACTCGGTGTGCCTTCGCGGCGCCGTGTGGGTGGGTGTGGGTTTGGCCATGTCTTTGTAGGTTTTTTCCCGGTTTTCTCCTAAAAACCGGACACCTTTTACTTAATTAATGGACAAAGCTTTTGCCTCCGTTTCAAAAAAAAAACTTAGCACCCGCCATAGCGGTGGTTCAAGAACGGGTAGATTGATGTTGTGGAGGAGCAGAGCAGCTGAGTTGTGCTTTGAGATTGACAAATAGTATATGAACGATAAATTAATGCTACTTCCAATTTATTTGCATTGCCATAAAATCTACCTAGACTCCACGACAATGTTTGATGTGATACAAAGTTTAGACAAAGAGGAGGGAACGATCCACTACATGCATGGTTGCAATTTATCTTCCTCCACGACCAATTGAGGGCTGCAATTAGTTGCATGCACCATGTGATCTTTGGGGTATTGCTTGCTCAGTATGGTCTCGTTGAGCTAGATTTTGTGATTCATGTTGCGGATCTGATTTATTCGTGCATTCAGTAGCAAAATAAGTCAGTGCATTTTCACCATTACGTATGTGGAGTTCACCAGCCGAACAAACATGGAGACGTCCGTGTTGAAGTCCGTCTCCCCCACTCGCATCTCAAACCTAGGATCAGGACCGTGTCCGCCATGGCACACTCGTTAGAACATGTGCCACTTTGGTTGATGACCAGGAGCCGCGACCGGTGATGAACGTCCTACACTTGTCGCCGCTCCAACCCGAACATGCACCTAAGCATCGCGCAGAAGTCCACTATGGAATACCCGATGGCATCTTGGACCCGTCCATGGCCAACTCCTTGTGGAACATCGGCCGCTGCACCAGAGCTCGTCGTTATTGTCGATTTCGGTCACATGCTAATCAAGATCATGTTTTCATGGAAGCACCTCGGAGCTCAATAAACCAGTTGTTGGTCATTTTTTGCCACTATCGTTTATTCGGTTACCTAGGTTAACGATGGTTTCCAAACTTAGCACCCGCCATAGTGGCGGTTCAAGAACAGGTGGATTGATGTTGTGGAGGAGGAGGGTATCGAGAGATCAAGCAAGAAATATCTTCAAGTCCCGAGCTTTATTTATATGATCTAACGCCATACGTGTACGTGAAATTGTATGCCACTTGTTGGATAATTAATTGGAATAGATCACACATCTAGGAAGACTTGATTTTTTGTTGCAAAAACAGTAAAATATATTCGCTTTTATCTTGAAAATTAGACTTTTTTTAAGGTGGTAGCTAAATTGGTATAACGCCATAGAAAACATGTTTCACGTATATATATTGTATATATGTTGTAACACAAATAGTACCGCATTGATCCATGTATATATGTTGTAACACAAATAGTATCGCATTGATCCATGTATATATATGTTGCAAGGCAAATAGTACCACATCAATCTAATGTGATTTCGTTTTTCATCTAACGTGCATCACGTGGACTCCACAGGTGTGCCTTTTCTTTGGCAATCCAATTTCTCTTTTAACAACACGTACAACAGATGGACTCTATAGGTGCGTATCTTTCTTTTTTAATTCTATAGGTGCACATGACGTGAAAGTACGGTATAATTAAACGTGTCAACCGGACTGCTTCCTAAGTACGTAACTATTAATATTTTGTTAAATCCTAGCCACAAGCCACAAATTTTAGATCTAAGTATTGAAATAATTTAAGTGATGTGGATTAACGTGGTGTCTCTATTTTAGTTCCGTATTTTACTTTTAGTATATAATAGAATAGATGCGCCGGCCCGCTCCATCAAACAATGAGATTTGCGGTTGCAGTTTGGGCAAAATTCACCAAGAAATCTCCAATAGTAGCAACTAAGTAGTGAGGTGCAGGAGATTGGGCGAGTCGGTCAAAAGGAGAGAAAAATTCAAAGGGGGTGGATTTGTCCCTTCTGCATGTTACCATTAAGCTACAGAAACTCTGAACTCAAACCTAAGAGTTGCTTTCAGTCAGTGATCACCATGAAAAGGCGAAAGGTCTCCGGGGTTTTGGACTGTTTTCAGCTATTACCTCGTGCTTTCTTCACTCCGCTGGCACTTGGCTAACAAGTCCTACCACATGATTAAGACCTAATACTTTTTTATGAGGCTGAATAGTGGTTTTTCCTCACTGTGTATGTTTTTTATTTTGTATAAAGAAAGTGTTTAGAAATTTCTAGTTGCTTGAGAGGAGCAAAGGCCACAAGCTCAAAAAGGAAAAACCCTATTTAAAGCTCTCTACCCAAGCTGATATGCCATGATATAATTTTCTCTTGGCTTCGTAAGTTAGAAGGGCAATTTCATCCTTGAATTTTTTCCGACATCCGTAAACAATAGGAGGAGCAACCTTAAAGATGAAGTCATTTCGGGTGGTCCAGAAGACCTAATACTTTATTAACGCAGGTCACAATCTCAACTCTAACAGCATGGATTTTTCAATAATAACGATCATCTTGTGTGTGCTTCGACAGCTGTGAATCCATATGTATATATGCATTGTCTAAAGATCAAGTACTTTCTTACTTTTTGACATCTCTATCTTCACTTTGTGCAACTTTGACTTTATTTACAAATTATTGCCACATTTCACATCCTAGTACTGTCATCTTAACGGTTTTACCTCATTTTCTAAAACGAAGATATGTAATTACAGTGTGCAATTGCATTTTCAGTAGAATTCACCAAGAAATCTCCAATAGTGACACGAAGGTATGTGTAGGAGATTGAGCGGGACAGTCAAAAGGAGATACAATTGAAGGGGACAGATCTGCCCACGTGTGTGTTAACATTTACTCTGAACTTTGAGTTTGAGGAATTTTTCGACTGTAGGATTTTCATATAAATTTTGAAGGATTTAAATTCTAAGGGTTTTTTCACGTGGAATCCCTTTAAATCATAGGATTGGGCGTAGCAATTTTCAATGAAATCAATTCCTATTCATAGGGATCCCAACAAGAGCTCAAACATTATTTTAATTTCCCTTTAAGAAGTTCAATGCATTCACTCTATCTCGTTCTACTTTCTCTCATCAATACCTTAAAACTAATGTGTACAATTCAAAGACTAATTTTTGTAGAACTCATGTTTTCGAATCATGTAGAAATCCACCTGAAATGACATTAATATCCAACGTTTTTTATATTCCTCTATTTTCAAAGTCCTGTAATGCACCGCTACAACTAGCGGACAAGCTAAGTTGGTATGAGCTGAGTTCGCGCAAGAACAGATGAGCAATGTTCTAGTAAGGATCATTGCCTGTTGTGCACAATTATGGGCTACAACATTGACATGGATGACTTTTGCCCTAAGTGGGTGTGTTATCTCCGGAAACTGGATCGCTTGCCTTCATATTTTCCATAGAACTGCTGGATCATTGGCTCCTGATGTCATCGTTGCCTTTGCTAGACTGAGATTGTCGGTGAAGAAAATAGGGTCATGCAAGAGAAGAGAAGAAGCAATTTGTGTTGCATTGATTAAAGCTTCTGCCTCCGCTTGAATTGTTATGTGATATTCGCCACCTTGGCTGTAATGAATACATATATATATGCATAAACATCAAGTACTTTTTGACCTCTTTGTTTTGACTTTGCGCAGCTTTGACATTATTTACAAACTATTGGCACATTTTACATGTTATTTTATTTTTTCGGAACTAAACTTCCATACACACAAAGAATTGTGAGAACCACTAGTGGGTCCAACTATCAGTTAGGACATAATAAACAAAAAGATAAGAGTAGAGTAGAAAAGTTGCTATATAGCACATGTTACTGGGAGATATAATAAATAAATAAATAAATATACTGGAGGGAGATATAATAAATAAATAAATAAACTAGTTGACGCAAATTTATGAAATCAAGACAGAAGGCAACACTTTGCCTTAATTTGTGCCAATTAATTTAAACTGGAGGGAGTATTTAATTCCGTAGAAATCTCAGCATGAATTGATAACCCGTTTCTCTCATATTTTTTATAGTTCATATAGGCAAAACTTTGCCCTGATTTGCGCCAATTAATTTTTAAATTAGAGGGATTATGTAATTCCGTAGAAATGTCAGCACAAGTTCATAACCCATTTCTCTTTCTCGTATTTTCTATAATTCATATATTAGCTTACTCTGCACCATCAAATGTATTATCTGTGTATTTTATGTGCTTTGAGGTGGAAAAATGACGGTGTATGCCATCCAAACAATACCCTTTTCTATTCTATGATCATTATTCCTTCGATCCGAAGAAAGGGCAATTCAGAGCCAGTCCATGGACCGTATATTCTACTCATGCCACACACGTAGCTATATATCGGTGTTAACTCGAACTTTGTCCTCGCATGGACCGCCAGCTGTCGCATGCGTATCACCACTAATTCCTAGTACCATTATATTCTACAAATATATCCACCTTGATTTCTCGAGGCAAAGGACGGAGGAGCTGAGTGCCAAATTTTTTAACTTGGTGCGCGCAGCCGCGCACGATGGCCCGGGCGCAAGAGCTAGAACAAAGATCGATGCATCATGGATAAGATCGCGATCCTTTGCTCGCAATGTATCACTGCGTGCTTACGTCCGGCCAGGACGAATCAACATGGTCTCCATATTTTTTTCCGGCGAGGCTGCTTACGCACGTGCATGCGGAAGCAACTTGGGCTGTGTTCGGATAGCTTCTCTCCCGTGCGCATTGCTACGTTGTTATTTGTAGGAGGTTTTCATCGATGGATCGACGGTCTAAACTCTATCGCTCTGCCTTATGAGTTATCACAGTTTCTCCATTACACAAGCATATGAGTAAAGGGTAGACCGTCTATCTCCAAAACCCTAAATTTCTTACAATTGTCAGTCGCTAGAGTGAGTGACTGTGACTACCCATCCTTGGTGGTATCGTCGTCTTCTTTCTCCCCGACATATGATCCCATAAAGCCATGTAATTGTTCTTGGGTTGGCGGAGGGTTGCGGTTGAGAGCCCAGTTCATTAATCCTATGAGGAGCGCTTGCATGGAGCCGTTGATCATGATTGTGCTTAGAGTGCTGAGGTTTTGCTACAGATCTCTGAGAATCTGTTGGGGAAGTATGTCAACGACTCATCGGGTTTTGACAGAGAGATAAAAGTTCACTGGATAGGAGAGGCTTCATGGAGTTTACACTTACAAGTTGGTGACTGGGACTTCCTGAAGTCATCCCCATGAGCTGCTAAAGATTTTGATTTGGGTTGAAGAACCAAGTTTGCGATATTCCGTTGATGTTAGATTGGAAGACTTACATATTCTAGTGGGGTAGCCCCCAGCGTTTCAAACAAATTAAGCTGGTATAGTGCTTCCACATAGGTTGGCCAACATCTCTCTTTTCCAAACGATTTGCCGGCAAAAGCTTATTTTGAATGACAATCTAGTCGAGATATTCCCATCAAATGGGTTCTGATTCGAAAACTGATAGGTTAGGTTAGTTAATTTAGTTTAGCCAGTTTTCTGGAGTGGTAGAATTGTGTGACCCACTGGTAGAAAAAAGGCCATCAGTCGCGGTGCGCAACTGCCATTGGTCGCGGTTGCGCAACCGAGACCAATTAAGCGCGACTAAAGCCCCCCCCTTTAGTCGCGGTTCCTTACGAACCGCGACTAAAGGCCCGTCCACGTGGGCGCCAGGCGACCGTCGGGGCGGAGGCCCTTTAGTCGCGGTTCTTCTGGCCGACCGCGACTAAAGGCCGCCGCAGGTTTAGGGTTTTAGGCACCCCCTAAACCTGCCCCCCCCTAAACCTGTTTTCTGTTTAATTTGTATTGTTTTATTTTTTTTGTCCTTTATTGTAATTTTGAAGGAGTTTCACATATTCTACGGTACTACATACATGCATGCATATGAATGTACAATTTCAAACAAATTTGAAATTAGAACCAAAAAGAATTCAAGAGGAATATACAATATATATTCAATATCATCGGATGACCATATACAAGTTTGAACAAGTTTCCATACATAATTTAATGCATGTATAGTTCTACGTCCTCGTAATGGTGTTCTCCTTTAGGATCGAGGACTTCCCTCCTGAACCATCCAGCTAGTTCCTCTTGAAGTGGTCGGAAGCGAGCTTCGGACTAAGCATCATCCGGAGGTTATTCCTCCGAGCATTGGTATCACTCGGAACGCGCTCGGTGGTGTATCTCCGGATCATCTCACGGACATAGTATCCACATAGATTGGTCCCCGGTGGCTGAATATCGCCACCATTCTTAGCCTTTGACCGCATGAAATGTAGCTCTTTTTTGAATTCACCGACCTTTGTATCTGAGAACCGTCTCCAAACCCTACGAGGCAAAGAAAATTAAATGAACAAGAGAGTTATTAGTTAATTACTTGAAGCTTAATTAGGAAATGAAAGAAATAGGCCGATCGATATAGAGCGCAAATGAATGAAAACAATTACTTTTGAAGCATTTTTCTCATGTCGGTCCAAGTCGCCGCATCCATATTCAGAGAGTCGTGGATGAGACATTCTGATTTGTCAATTTTAATTACTAGCAGAATCCAGTGAAACCTGCGGACAAAATACATGCACAGTACGTCATGCATAACTCATCGATTAGCCGGCCACATACCATGCATGGAGTAAACAAAAGAGAATGTGCTCAAGACATAAACACTCACCCAGAATGGTAAGGAAATAGAATATCACTTTTGAGTTGCTGCTTTGTAAGAAACTGCCACAGGTCTGCCTCCACGTCGGTGGGGTGATGCTGTAACGTATATCCATTAACGATGTGTGGGTCAATGAACCCAACATCATGGATGTTCCTTACTCTGCATTCCTTAATCTTCAATCTGCATATATAATAGCGGACACAACAATATAGTTAGGACATATATATTGTGCGGGCAATATGAACGAGATGGGGTAGAAATAAATCACTTACGAACGTAGCAACCGATGATAGATTTGTCGAGCTCGCGCAGATTGAAAAGCTGGAACAATTCACTCAGATGAATTTGTACAGAGTACTGTTTGAAGTGATGCTCATATCCAACTTCCGCAAAAATATATTCTTTGGCGTTTTTATTTTTTATGTAACCCTTGTACCATTTCAGCAGACCTCTCATTTGTGGAGGTAGATCCTCTTCTGCGCGAGGCTCGACGAGAGGCCCATTCTTCACATATGTAAGTACTACCTCCTGCACTGGCGCCTCATCAAGGCCTAACAGTTCACGAAGAGTAATACCTAAGTTGGCCGCTTGTTCTCTGGCACTCGTTACACTCAATCCCTGTGCTGCCGCAGCTTCTATGATTTCGGGGGCATCCGGACCGGCGGCTGTCACTATAAGCGGGGCAATCAATTGTTTACTTTGTTCCCCGAGCTGGGCAACAACTCGTTTCCCGCTTTGTGCACTTTGTAATTCCGCTTTATCGGCCTCCTCCCGCTCTCTCTTCTCCTTGAATATGCGTGCCTGATTCTTTAGTTCACGTGCATAGTCGTCAGGCAGATTCTTTGCGGCTTGGGACGGTGTGTTCAAAAATGACTTAGCCCACTTCTTTTGCTCATCAGAATATACTGGCTTGGGCTCGCCCTCTATTTTCTTCTTGCAGCTCGCCTTCCATTTCTCTAAATCAGCAGCCGCGCCCGCCTCGACTTCCTCGGCACTACTTTCCCAAGGCCTCGTGGGGAGAGGCTTCGAGTGATACCTCCGGTACCTTTGTTTTCTTAGGTACGTAAGGGTCCGGGTTAATAATCCAGGACTACCGCTTCGCTTCTTCGCCGGAGGTGGATTGGGGGTGGCGTGCGCTTACCCGCCCGGGGCGGACTAGGGGCGGCGGCTGCTTACCCGCCGGAGGTGAATTGGGGGCGGCGTCGGCCCTCATGAAGGAGGTGTAGGTGAAGCACCACCACCACCACCGCCACCGCCGCCACCACCACCACCGTAGGGGGTGGACTTGTTGGCGCCTCGCCCGGAAACTTGATAAACTTCTTCCGCCATAGAATGAACCGGCGCTTGACATCTCCAAGTCTTGTCGCCCCTTCAGGTGTAGCAATGTCAATGTCCGGGTCCTCAAACCCTTGGACTATGTCCTCCACCGTGACACGAGCATAGCCATCTTGAATGGGGTTGTTGTGGTGGAGTGCTCCAGGTGGTAAAGCACTGCCGATGGCTACCTTCATGGACATGTTCCCGATAGGATAATACGGATGACATGCTTTCATCTCCTTTATATCGTCCACGGGGTAGCGAGGAGGCTCCGGTGCAGTAATTTCGACCACCGGAGGCTCCGGTGCAGTAATTTCGATCGTCGGTGCACCAGCCGATGGGGCCTCCGTGGAAGCCACGCTGCTTCTCCGCTTCGGCCGCTTCCGAGATCCAATGGATGATCTTCATGCTGCGCCCGAGCTGCATCTCTTTCGGCTACTAGTACACTCACGGTTTTCTTCATGACATCCATTTCCGATGCCAACCGCGCCACAACATCTTTTTCCCGATCCATCTTTCTCTTACGGCTTCTGTAACCGTACGGGTCATCGTTCTGGGGGAACCCTATTTTCCACGGAATGTGCCCCATGCCTCGTACACGTCCTCCGTGTTCGGGATTCCCGAGGGCTTTTGTCGGGCGTCGTTCTCTCCGTTGAACTTGATCCTCCCCTCTTGAGCATCCCTCATTGCCTCAATAAGCTTTTGGGTGGGTGTAATTATTTTGCCCTGGTAAACACACTCCCCTGTCTCCGGGTTCAGCGATCCCCCATGCCCGTACCACCAGCTTTTGGCCCTTGGGTCCCATCCCTCCGTACCTGGACGGATTCCTCGCGTCCTCAGCTCGTTCTCCATCTTCTCCCACCTAGGCTGCCAAAAGCGATACCCTCCTGGCCCCATTTTATGATTGTACTCCTTCTTGGCCGCATTATCCTTATTTTTTTCGATATTTCAAGGAACTGCTCCGATTTCTTTTGCTTCACAAATTCTGGCCAATCATGTTGCAGTTTCTCATATTGTCCTTTGAAATCCGGAGTCTTGCCCGGCTTGACAAAGTCATGGGCTAGATTTTGCTTGTATTTCCGGAATGCGTTGGCCATCCTAGAAAGAGCGAACTGTTTGACTAGCTTGCGCCTCTCCTTGTTTTCCGCAATCTTGTTATCCTCCTCATCGTATTTGCTGTATTCCGGAGGTAGAACGAAATGTTCCATAAGCTTGTTGAAGCAATCTTTTTTTGTTCTCTTATCGACAAAAGTGAAACCAACACGTGCCTTCTTTGGCTCATTCCACTCCTGGACGGTGATCGAGACGTTGTCTCTAACAACGGCTCCGCATTGGCCGACAAACTTGGTGGCGTTCTTGCTGGGCTCCGGCGGCCTGCCGGTTGCTTCGTCGACAACATCGATGGTGCATGTTTCTCCTGCTTTCATCGTCTTGGTTGCGCCACGCTTTGACGACGACGTACTCGATTGTTTCGACGATCCGGCCGAGGGCTAAAATAAGAAAGAGAGGCGCGCGCGTTAGTACACACATATTTATTCAAATCGGTGAGTTTGTATCACCGGAGGCTCAATGTATATATATATACCTCGGCGCCGGAGGTGGTTGCTACTTCCAACCGAAGATTATCGTCGTTTATCGACGTTCCTTCGGCACCATCTTGCTGACCATGCCCTTCATCTTCACCCTCAAAGTTCAGATAAGAATCGATATCATCTTCTTCTTGTCCGGTCGGCACATATAGAACATCGCCTTTTATGATGCCGAAGATTTGTTCTTCAGCGTCCGGATCATAGTTGTCCATAATCGGGTCAGCTCTATCGTCCGCCATATGTCAGTCCTGAAAACATGTAGTCAAAACAAATTAATTGTGTATATGCCAGCATTATCACATCTCTTCTACATATAAAGAGAGAGGGCGACGATGGAGGCGAAAGGGGGGACGCAGTGACCGCGTGACCGAGAGACCGGTGGCGGTGGCGAATTGAAAGGGGGGACGCAGTGACCGCGTGACCGAGAGACCGGTGTGGCGTTGACCGAGAGGGCGGTGGCGGTGGCGAAAGGGGGACGCAGTGACCGCGTGACCGAGAGACCGGTGTGGCGTTGACCGAGAGGGCGGTGGCGGTGCCGAGGACACATAACCCTCGCCGCCCCCTCTCGATCCCAAATAAAATTTTGTTAAGTTAAAATTTTGATCATTAAGTCTAAATTTTGTTAAGTAAAATTTTTCTTAAGTTAAAATTTTGATCATTAAGTCTAAATTTTGTTAAGTTAAAATTTTAATCATTAAGTCTAAATTTTGTTAAGTAAAATTTTAATTACTATTACATGTGTGAATTTTTGTTAACCTAACACATTTTTGTTAAGTAAATTTTTGTTATGTCAAAATTTCGAGGGGAGTACAAAATTATATGTTAAATTTCGAGGAGAGTACAAAATTATTTTTGTTATGTCAAAATTTCGAGGGGAGTACAAAATTTTTGTTAACTATATATTACATATTTGTTAAATTTTGTTAAGTCAAAATTTTAGTTTACAATTTTAATTAACAACAAGTTAATTCGTTTAAGTCAAATTTTAATTTTTTTTACATAATATTTTTTAAGTCAAATTTTAGTTTACAATTTTAATTAACAAAAACAAAAAAAAAACAAAAAAAAAGAGAGAGATGGGCAGGGGCGCCGCGCGTGTGTACTGGCGCGCCCCGCCCTCGTCTCTGGCGCGTATGTACTGGCGCGCCCCTGCGCGGCGGTGGGCGGCGGCGGTTCGAGCCGCGGCCGGCGCGCGCCCCGCGGCGGTGGGCGGCGTTGGGCGGGCGAGCGAGGCGGCGCGCGCGGTGGCGAGCGGCGGCGGCGCCATGGTGGGCGAGCGGCGGCGGCGCCATGGTGGGCGAGCGGCGGCGGCGCCATGGGCGAGGCGGCGGCGGCGCCATATGGGCGAGAGGGCCGGGGGCCGGCGACGTTTTACGAGGCGCGCGGGGGCCAGCGACGTTTTACGAGGCGCGCGGGGGCCGGCGACGTACGGTGGGCGGCGGCGACGACGGGGCGACGACGACGAGGCGGGGGCAGGCGGCGACGGCGCGGCGGAGACGAACTGGCGGAGACGAGAATTCGAGAACGAAGAAGTGAACCGCCCCCTCGTGCGCGCGCGTTTATATAGGGACCCCCCCTTTAGTCGCGGTTGGTAACCCCAACCGCGACTAAAGGGGTATCTTTAGTCGCGGTTGGCCACACCAACCGCGACTAAAGGTATTTTCGCCGGGTTTTCGTTTCCCGTGGAAAAATACCCTTTAGTCGCGGTTGGTGTGGCCAACTGCGACTAAAGGTCTTTTTCAAATTACTTTTCTTTTTCAAAATCATAAAATACAAATAATATATCAAAAAATTCAGAAAAATAAAACTAATTCAATTCAAAATATTAAAAATACAAATTATATATCAAAAAAATCAGAAAAATAAAACTAATTCATTTCAATATGGTAAAAATACAAATAATATATCAAAAAATTAAGAAAAATAAAACTAATTCAATTCAAAATGTTTAAAATACAAATTATATATCAAAAAAATCAGAAAATAAAACTAATTCATTTCAATATGTTAAAAATACAAATAATATATCAAAAAATTAAGAAAAATAAAACTAATTCAATTCAAAATGTTTAAAATACATATAATATATCAAAAATTTCATAAAAATAAAACTAATTCAATTCAAAATCTTAAAAATACCAATAATATATCAAAAAATTCATAAAAATAAAACTAATTCAATTCAATTCAAGTTCGTTGGCCCCCTCTTCCCGCCTCTTTCCGCCGACCCCCTCTTCCCTCCTCGTCTTCCCGCCATTTCTTCCCTGTCTTCCCGCCTCTTTCTTCCCGCCAATTGTTTCCCGCCAATTTCTTCCGGCCTCTTTCTTCCCGCCAATTTTTTCCCGCCAATTTCTTCCCGCCACTTTCTCCCCGCCTCTTTCTTCCCGCCTCCTGTCTTCCCGCTCCCATTTTTCCCGCCATTTGTCACTACATATAGGTAGCCCGGCTTGGCCAGCATTATCACATCTCTACAATCTCTCATCACTCATGGCTTCCACCGCACCCACTCTAACCTACCAGCAGGTGGAGGAGCTTTGCGCCTCGAACTACCCTTGCCCTCCGGGCTACCGCGTCCCTGCCGGCTGGAGCCTAAGCGCCGGCGGCGTGCCGGTCCCTCCCGTCCCTCAGGGTACTGCGCGCCGGGCGGCCATCACGAACCACTACTACCTCGACCTCACGCCGGAGCAGCGGATGAATCTCCGCTGGCATCCCGATAACCAGCATACTTGGGATGCCTTCTTCATCAATCGGCGTGAGAGGGCGCTCGCCAGGTATGAGGAGGACGGTCTGCCTCCTGGAAACTTCCACGAGGCCGGCCGTCGGCTATGGTGGTACGGCCGGACTCTGCAGAGCGTCATGGACTACATCACGGCCGGCGATATCCCCCGCCTGCGCTACCCTCAGTTCGAGCCACGAGCGCCGCCCGACGACAGCGACGACGAGCAGCGGCGACGACGCCGGCAACTTAGAAGGCGACGACTACCGAGTACAACGGCGGCGGCTATGAAGACTGCGAGTATGCATATTATACGCCTAGGCAGGAGTATGACTAAATCACTCCAAATTTCATGTATGCGGGAGTATGACTTAGTCACTCCAAATTTCCTGTATGCAGGAGTATGACTTAGTCACTCCAAATTTCATGTATGCATGCAGGAGTATGACTTAGTCACTCCAAATTTCATGTATCATCAGTGCTATCTCGAGTCAATTGACATGAATCATTCGAAAATGGACACCAAACACATCACGGGTAATATAATTCACATGATTCATTCAACAAAGTTTGGTACAATAAATTATTACACATCATTTCTTCCCTTGTGTCCCTGCTTGCTTACGATTGTGCCGTATCCATGGAGCATCCTCATCATTTAACTTAATGCTTGGGTCGGTGTTCACTTTGAAGGGCGGAATTTCAGCAAACATATTATAATCTTCGACATGTCTGTCTTGTCCTCCACTCCCACGATGTTTCTTTTCCCTGAAAGAACAATGTGGCGCTTTGAATCATCGCATGATGTACTTGATCGTTTTCTTATCTTTCCGTTTCCTCGGTTTGCTACTCATGTCCTTCACATAGAAAACCTGAGCGACATCTTTCGCTAGGACGAATGGTTCGTCAAGGTAACCAAGATTGTTGAAATCCACCATTGTCATTCCGTATTGCTGGTCCACCTTTACCCCACCTCCTGTTAGCTTGAACCATTTGCACCGGAACAAAGGGACCCTAAAGGAGGGTCCATAGTCAAGTTCCCATATCTCCTCTATGTAACCATAATATGTGACCTTTTGCCCATTCTCGGTTGCTTGCATCAAAGCGGACACCACTTGTTTTGGTTGGTGCTCTTTTTATCTTGGGCGATCGTGTAAAATGTATTCCCATTTATCTCGTACCCTTGGAAAGTCGTTATAGTCGAAGATGGTGTCTTGGCCAACATGTACAGCTGATCTACAACTTTATTGTCACTCATTAAATGTTTTCTCAACCAAGCTGCCGAAAGTCTCCATGTGGGCCTTCCTAATCCAGGATTCGGGCTTCCCGGGGTTGTCCGAGCGTAAAATATTCTTGTGTTTCTCAAAGTACGGAGCCACCAAGCTGGAATTGGTCGGAACCGTGTGGTGTGCTTCGATCGGAGAATGGCCGTCCATACATATCATTGATTTCCTTCCGATCGTGCCTTTTCCACTTAGTCTCCCCTCGTGCCGCGATCGAGGAAGACCAATCGGCTTAAGGTCGGGAACAAAGTCAACACAAAACTCAATTACCTCCTCATTTCCATAGCCCTTGGCGATGCTTCCTTACGGCCTAGCACGGTTACGAACATATTTCTTTAATACTCCCATGAACCTCTCGAAGGGGAACATATTGTGTAGAAATACGGGACCGAGAATGGAAATCTCATCGACTAGGTGAACCAGGAGGTGCGTCATAATATTGAAGAATGATGGCGGGAACACCAACTCGAAGCCGACAAGACATTGGATCACATCGTTCCGTAACCGTGGTAGAACTTCTGGATTGATTACCTTCCGAGAGATTGCATTGAGGAATGCACATAGCTTCACAATGGCTACTCGAACATTTTCGGCAGGAGCCCCTCAAAGCAATCGGAAGCAATTGCGTCATAATCACGTGGCGGTCGTGAGACTTCAGGTTTTGGAACTTTTTCTCCGCCATGTTTATTATTCCCTTTATATTGGACGAGAATCCTGACGGGACCTTCATACTGCTCGGGCATTCAAAAAAGATGACCTTCTCTTCTTTGGTCGGAGCGTAGGCGGCACGACCTTGAAACCGTTCCGGATGCCGGTCATCGGGGTCTTTCAAACTTTGCTTTGGTCCTGCCGTGCTTCCTTTGTATCATTTGACTTCCCATACACGCCCAAGAAGCTTAGGATGTTCACGCAAATATTCTTCGTAACGTGCATCACGTCGATTGCAGAGCGGACTTCTAGGACTTTCCAATATTCTAGCTCCCGAATATAGATTTCTTGTTCCACATGGCTACGTGCCCGTCGGCTCCCTTCGGAACCGATTGTCCGCCAGGACCCTTTCCAAAGATGACTTTCAAATCCTTGACCATATCAAATACCTCGGCACCGGTGTGTTCCGCGAGGCTTCGGCCGGTGATCTGCCTTGCCGTTGTAATGCTTGCCTTTCTTTCTTACTAGATGACCTTTCGGAAGAAATCGACGATGCCCAAGGTACACGTTCTTCTTACAATTTGGCAAATGTACACTTTCGGTCTCATGTAAGCAGTGCGTGCATGCATTGTATCCCTTATTTGACGAGTCCCGAAAGGTTACTAAGAGCGAGGCCAATCGTTGATGGTTACGAAAAGCAACGCTCGTAGGTCAAATTCCTCTTCTTTGTGCTCATCCCACACACGGACACCAGGTCTGCCCCACAGCTGTAAAAGTTCATCAACTAATGGCCTTAGGTACACATCGATGTCGTTGCCGGGTTGCTTCGGACCTTGGATGAGCACCGGCATCATAATGAACTTCCGCTTCATGCACAACCAAGGAGGAAGGTTGTAGATGCATAGAGTCACGGGCCGAGTGCTATGGCTGGAGCTCTGCTCGCCAAAAGGATTCATGCCATCCGTACTTAGACCAAATCTTATGTTCCTTGCGTCGGCTGCAAAATCTTTGAACTCTCTGTCGATCTTTCTCCATTGCGTTCCATCTGCGGGGTGTCTCAACTCCCCGTCCGACTTACGGTCCTCTTTGTGCCATCGCAACAACTTGGCATGCTCTTTGTTCCCTGAACGGACGTTTCAACCGTGGTATTATAGGAGCATACCACATCACCTTGGCGGGAACCCTCTTCCCGGGTTTCCGGCCCTCAACATCGTCACCGGGGTCATCGCCTCGATCTTATAACGCAATGCGGTGCATACCGGGCATTCATTCAAATTCTCGTATTCACCGCGGTAGAGGATGCGGTCGTTGATGCATGCATGTATCTTCGAACCTCTAAACCTAGAGGGCAGTACAACCTTCTTTGCTTCGTACGTACCGGCGGGCAACTCGTTATTCTTTGGAAACATATTCTTCAACATTTTCAGCAAGTTTTCAAATGCCGAGTCAGCTACACCTGCATGTGCCTTCCATTTCAGCAAATCCGAGTGTGCAGCCCAGCTTTTTCGGACCATCATCGCATCCGGGGTATAGCGCCTTCCTGTGATCCTCTAACATGCGATCCAAATTCTCCCTCTCCTTTTCAGTTTCGCAGCGTCTCCGTGCATCGGCAATGGTCCGACCAAGATCATCAACGGGATCCTCTTCTTCACCTTCCCCCTTCACCTTCCCCTTCACCTTCAAGCATCCTCCATGAAAGTATCACCGAAATGAGAAAGATAGCTTTCATCGATGAAATCATCCCCTTCTTCATCTTCTTCCATTATAACCCCTCTTTCTCCATGCTTGGTCCAACAATTATAGCTTGGCATGAAACCGTGCCGAAGCAGGTGCATGTGAACATCTCTTGAGGAAGAGTAACCCTTCTGATTCTTACACTTAACACATGGACAGATAACAAACCCCCCCTGCTTGTTCGCATTAGCCACTACGAGGAAATCTTTCAAACCCGTACTGAACTCGCCGGAGAGTCGGTTACCGTACATCCATTGCCGATTCATCTGCATTATTATAATATAAAATATATAATTAACCATCATGCATTTGTTAAACTAACTAGCTACAAACAATATAAATTAAACAATGAACTACACACACATGCATATTGTATCAATGACGACACATCAAAGGTTCAAGTTGCTAAGCGCGATCGAGGAGGAAAAAATAAATGAGAAAGCTCAAGTGTGGCTCCAACACTTCATATCATGTTTGTTTCATGCTCTTGGGGCATTTCATCAAACACCTTATGTGCATAAGAGGAACCAAAAGCAAACCTAACACTCACTTGTGAAGTTTGTGAAGAGAATGGCTCCAAATGGCTAAGTGTTGGCTCCAAATGGCTGGATGGGTATATATAGGGGAGGGCTTTAGTCCCGGTTGGCCTGGCCAACCGCGACTAAAGGCCTTCGGGCACCTTTAGTCGCGGTTGGCCTGGCCAACCGGGCCTAAAGCCCCCACGTGCACCAGTCGGCCACCGTGCGCCCGGGCCCAGGCCTTTGGTCGCGGTTCGCCACACGAACCGCGACTAAAGACCCCATTAGTCGCGGTTCCTGCAGCATCGCGACTTATGGGGCTCACCCGAAGCCTGTTTTTCTACCAGTGACCGTTCAAGGATACTAGTCGAGATTAGCTCAGTTCGACCATATACATTGGCACGCACTGCTTTCAGGTTCAGCTTATTGTGTCATTATCTCGTGGAAATTTTTTCCACCGTCCCGACCCTACATGAAAGCGCCTGAAATGTGTTTGACTTCCCCACTCCTGGAGCTAGCTAGGAATCGGTACACGTTTCGCAATTCAATGGTTTCAACGACACAGCGAAGGCAGTAAACGGTTGGTCGATCTCTGTATCTTCTTTTTTTTTGCGAAAAGATCTCGTATCTTCGTAACCACTCGCTAAGTAATACTACTATTATTATCGAGTTTTTTTTTTACGAAATGATCGACGGTGAGCATTCTGTCATCTTCCTCGCATGATTGGAAGATCTTGGTCAGGTGACGTGAGACACAAGAAGGGGCTGACGGCTATATATATATATATATATATATATATATATATATATATATATATATATATATATATATCAAAAATTGTCTCCTACAAAGGAGGGTAGCTACCCACGTCTAACGCCGTTCTGTTAACGGTAGGTTAAACTGAGAGTCGTGGCATGTTGTACATGTCAGTGCTAGATCAGCTTTTCTCCATCTTCGTTACTCTTCCTTTGTAGAAATAAAGCGCTAATCTCAATTCTGTTTCGCCTATGCTATTTTTTAGCACGTACGTTCTGCAACCAGCTTTTCGTGTCAGAGATGACGCTCGTTGCTTTGTGTTCATGTTAGAGAGAAAGAAAAAGGTGGAGAAAGCTAGCAGTCTGGCACCGATACAGGCATGCCAAACCATCCATGGCAGGAATTATTGTACTCTAGCATGCTAGAACTAGTACAAGTATTAAAAATTGGACGTGACACTACATTTAGCTTTATTCTGTCTCTCTTTCATGAATCTTCCTTTAATCGGCATAGCTGCAATAGCAGTGGTAATTAAATAATCATGGAATCTTTGCAAGTGGATAGAGGGAGAGAGAAAAATATTTAAAATGGAAGAGATAATCTTTTTTGTCATCCAATTTTTCCCGCTCTTATATCAGCCACTGTTAGTAATAAATAACAAAAGGCTGCACTATGTACGGTTCACCTCAACGTGTAAATAAAGGAAATAAAAAAAGAGAAGTTCACTTTCTAATCTAGTTATTCCTCATCGTTTCTTACTTTAAAATAGAATGCCTTTTGGCATTAATAAGAAAAACATGTTCTCATTGCTAGTCATGCGAGTGCTTGATTTTCATCGGTTTACGTAGCTTTTTCTGGCAGGCTGACAATGTACACCTTTTTGTCAGGCCTTACTACTTTTATATATGAGCTGGTTGATCTAGTATAGGGAAAATTTGGGGTTAATTATTTTTTTTGTTACGATCATTCTCTTTCTTTGTGGATGCATGCATGGATGCTCGGCACTAGTAACCTTTATGTGGTGTTTAAATTACTAACACGGAGACATAGGTGGCCCACTTCTTTTTTTGGTTGGGAGCTTAGTCGCAGAACCGTTAAGTAGCCGTTACCTGGCAGTTTGAGATCAACACCATCTAGTGGCTATTATAGCTTGGGTAGCTACCCTCCTTTGTAGGAAATCCACACTCATATATATATATATATATATATATATATATATATATATATATATTTTGGTTTAGAAATGCATGTCAAATGTCAAAGTTTTCAACGTCATGCACTTCTCTGTCTTCCAAAGAGTTGTGGTCTATTGTTGCTTTTCCTTTAACAATGCATGTAACCTGCACGGCCGCAGGTATAGCACCTTTTGTTGCTAGTTGGTAGGCAGCCGCTGTAATCCAAAGAAAAGGTTAATATGCACCTGTGATTAGTTCATCTACATCGATCGTGGTGCTGCACTCACATCTATCGTAGGAAAAACCCATGTAGGCAGTTCGTTCACGAGTCCTAACATCTGATAAGGACTTGATACGTTGTTAATCAACTGCACGTCTTAATCCACCCCCCACTCCGTTGTGGCTTCCTTAACTTAATTATGTATGTAAGTACAACTTGCGGTGGAGCCTGCAAATCTGCAGAGCGACTAGTGTCTCGGTCGTTGTATTTTATCTTTCCTTCGACAGGAGGAGTGAAGTTGTAGGGAAATTAGAACACATCCGACTGCGTCTGCAGACGTAATGCAGAGGATTATAATGTCATGATATAACAACCCTGTCTCAAGAAATCGAAAGACTACCATATATATCCAGTCCTCTCCGAAGTTAAAACTTATCTCTACCACATCCAGCTGGTGCCGCCACCTCCCTCTCCCGCCCCCCCCGCACCCCACAGCGATCCGCCGACAGTCTCTAAAAGGCCTATAGGAGGTCTTTGGAGAACGAGTGGAGATGCTCTTAGTTGTTTTCTCCCGGACCACGGTTTGATGGCGGCTGGAAATGCTAGAAGTCATTTGCCGTACGGCATGGACAAGACAAAAGGTTAGTTTTACTGTTAGCCAGAGATCCGGTGACCTACGCTGGCCGTGCCCGACGCTCTCAACCGGGGGAGATGGAGTTGGAGGTGGAGGCGCAGTAGTCTGGCTGGGGGCTCTCGATCGGGGGAGGCGGATTCGGAGGTGGAGGCGTAGTAGCCTGGCCGTGCCCGGCGCTGCTCATGGCAAAGGTGGTGGGCTGGAGGCAGCGCTACGATGGAGGTTGTGCGGCGGCTAGGGTTCTCTGTGGAAGGAGATGAGATGCGCGTGTCCTGGCGAGGGTCGCGGCACCGTGTCATCGCCATTACTTCGCTGGCAGATGTGGGCGGTGGCCGCTCAGCAAGCGAGTCATCGGCACTAACGTGACGTAGATTGCCGAAACGATGTCTTGACGCCAGTCGAGACACATTCAAGATGTATATTTACATCATGTTTACGTCTTTGCGCATAGTCCACGGATACGGGGTGGGATTATGTGATTGGAAGGGACTCAGCAGTTGCCCCAGGTTTTTCTCAATCAGTCGAACCATCGATTGCCACGTTTGTCAGTAGGCACACTCCGTAACAAATTTGCCCGTAAGCCCAGATTGCTCCGCTCGGTAAAACCAGGCCGCCGCCGCACATCACCTTGCCTTTTGCCGCGGCGGCCCCAAACCGGCGGCGTCGACGGCCCTACTCCTGCAGAGAGATAGAGATAAGTAGGGAGGGAGGGAGGCGGCCGCTGGAGTGGCCGCGACGCGCAGGCGGGAGAAGGGCCACGTCAAGCCATCACGGTGGCGAGGAAACAGCTGGAGTGCGAAGAGAGAACGGCAGCGAGCTCCGATGCCGTCCTATGGTTGAGCGGAGCAAATGGCTGGTGCTGGTGAGATATGTCTTCTCTATCCACCCGCCCCACCACCGTGCACTCTCAAGCATTGTATTTCCCCAGACCCTAGCTAGCTACCGGATTGTTGTTTATTAACTCCGGTTCTGTGTCGCCATTATTCCTATTTTGCCAATGTAGAAGAACAGGTAACCTATTCTATGGGTACTCTGCTTTACGAACAATTGAAGTACTACCTTGCTTTATTTCCTTTGTCCTAAACTTGGAAATGCTTCCCAGCTGCTAGGTTCCTGAGTTGCTTTCTATCTGCTTGACTTCGTGTAGATTAACCACCATTCCCACTTACAAAACTCTTTCATGCGCTTTTGCAGAGAGTTAACTGCCTCCACAATAGCGTGTAATCGATCGGCATAGTGAGAGGGATTGAGGAATCAGATCATTTCCCTTTTATTGAACAAGAATAATTTGGTCCATCGAGTACTACGAGGGACAGTCCCGTAGCTTGTCTAGGTGATAGAATTTCTGTCCTGAAGAGTTGAGTCTGCTACTGTGATACTGGCACCACTAGCACTGTCCCTTTTGGTTAATTTGAGATTTCTTTGCTAGCTATTATGTGTTTTACGTTCACCAACTTTAGCTTCCAACATTTGTTGTATTTCTGCCTGTCTGCGCACTTTTGCTTCTCTTTTTTTACGGAGCTTTTGCTGGTCTCTTTTGTGCTGATATCCGTTGAATTTGCATTTCTAATAGGTTCATAGTAGCAAAATATTAGCATTTGCAAAATACTGTAACTGAAGATAACTCTTGAATAAATGAAGTGCCTTTTCTGGTGTAGGCGAATGATTCTAATCATTCAGGCCATTGCCTAGTTGGCTGTAATTTGACAAGCAGCATGCCGTGTGGGTTCTCTTGCCAGATATAACCAAAATAGTGAAAGATTTTCCTTGTAAGCTTGGTGGAAGTCTTATGGTTGACTTAACCTGGACCATGGCTGTCCATGAGTGGCTCCACTGCTTCGTGGAAGCGCCATGATTGACTTGACCACATGTAGCTGTTTGGTGGAAGCTTCATTGAAGGTCCTCTTTGTAGACAAGCTAATTTAGTTTTTTATGGTACTACACTGTCTTGCTGTGTATATATAGAGAGAGATGGCGCCAAATGGGTATAAATCTGTCCGGTTCACGTTGCTGCCTAATTTTGTATGTAGCAAGTGATGCCCCAATCTGAATAATTGATCCTGATTGGACAGTAGTGACTTCACGGGTCAGTCATCTAAGCATGCGTTCCTGCTTGTTCACCTCTTGTTTCTCTTCCATTCTATAATAAAGCATGCATTCATCCAGTGTTCGCCAGTCAGTCATGCTTCCTCTCTTCTCCAACTCATTCTCCATGTCTCCCTTCTACACATTTTTACTCGGACTTCTCCTCTTGCAAGCTGCTCCTTCATGTTGTTCTGCAGCTGCCAACGCCGACACTCTCACTGCAGGCCAAGTGCTCGCCGTCGGCGACAAGCTTGTCTCAATAAACGGGAAGTTCGCGCTGGGTTTCTTCCAGTACCAGCCAGCAAATACCACCAGTAAGTTGTCCCACAACACCGCCTCCTCCAGCTTGTGGTACCTTGGCATTTGGTTCAATAAGATCCCAGTTTTCACAGTCGTATGGGTTGCTAATAGGGATATGCCCATAAGCATCCCCAACCTCAACCTAACAAGGCTCAAGATATCAAACGATGGCAATCTTGTCATCGTAAACCATGATTCCAACAATGAATCCATTGTTTGGTCCACTCACATTGTCAATCATAGGACACAAACCAGCAGCATAAACACTTCGACCAGTGCTGCTGTTCTCTTGAACACTGGAAACCTTGCCCTTACAGAGAGCCCATCTGACCTACTGGTGTGGCAGAGCTTCGACTACCCAATAGATGTTGCGCTTCCTGGAGCCAAGTTTGGCCGGAACAAGGTCACTGGTTTCCATCACCAGGGCATCTCAAGAAAAAGTCTCATTGATCCGGGTCTCGGCTCATACAGCATTGAAATAGAAGACATCAGGGGGATCGTCCTCAAGTGCCGCAACCCCTCGGTAGAATATTGGCTTTATGAATCATCCACAGCATTATCGTTAAATCTGCTACCAATACTCAAGTCGTTTCTAGATTTGAATCCTCAGACCAAAGGTTTGATTAATCCAGCATATGTTGATAACAGCCAGGAAGAGTACTACATGTACACTTCACCGGATGAATCATCTTCCTCGTTTGTCTCGCTAGACATTTCTGGTCAGATAAAGCTAAATGTTTGGTCACCAGCCAACAAGACTTGGCAAACCATATATGCCCAACCTGCCGATGCTTGTATTCCGCCTGCTACTTGTGGACCTTTCACGGTCTGCAGCAGCAATCTCCATCCATCATGTGACTGTATGAAGAGCTTCTCTCGGAAGTCACCGCGGGATTGGGAGCTTGATGATCGAACAGGAGGATGCATCAGAAATACACCTTTACAGTGCAGCACTAGGGACAAAAATATCACAAGTTCAACAGACATGTTCCACCCCATTGGTCAAGTTGCATTGCCCTACAAGCCACGAAGCATAGATGTTGCTACCACAAAGAGCAAGTGTGAAGAAGCTTGCCTCAGTTCTTGCTCCTGCACTGCTTATTCCTATAACAATAGCATATGCTCTGTCTGGCATGGGGAATTGCTTAGTGTAAATCTAAATAATGGCATTGATAATACTTCAGAAGATGTTCTTTACCTTCGCCTTGCTGCCAAAGATTTGTTGCCAAGTTTGACAAAAAGCAAAAGAAAACCAAATGTTGGAGTTGTTACTGCTGCAAGCATGATTGGTTTTGGGTTACTAGTGCTCATGCTTTTGTTACTGATTTGGAGGAACAAATTCCAGTGCTGTGCTTTGCTGCCATTATTTTACGGCAACCAAGCTAGTGCTGGTGGGATTATAGCCTTCAGATACACAGATTTAGTTCGTGCTACTAAGAAGTTCTCGGAAAAGCTGGGAGGGGGTGGTTTTGGTTCAGTATACAAGGGAGTGTTAAGTGACTCGGAGACTACTATAGCAGTGAAAAAGCTTGATGGTGCCAGTCAAGGAGAGAAGCAATTCAGGGCTGAGGTTAGCTCAGTTGGACTGATCCAACATATTAACCTAGTCAAATTGATTGGTTTCTGCTGCGAAGGTGACCACAGATTACTTGTATATGAGCACATGTTAAATGGGTCTCTTGATAGTCATCTGTTTAAGAAGAGCAATAATGCTGTTGTCCTAAGCTGGAACACAAGATTTCAGATAATCCTAGGAGTTGCCAGAGGGTTATCCTACTTGCATCAGAGTTGCCACGAATGCATTATACACTGTGATGTTAAGCCAGAAAACATACTTGTGGATGCATCATTTGTTCCTAAAGTTGCAGACTTTGGGTTGGCAGCGTTTGTGGGAAGAGATTTCAGCCGAATTCTGACTACATTCAGGGGAACTGTAGGTTATCTTGCCCCAGAGTGGCTTACCGGAGTTGCTATTACATCGAAAGTTGATGTTTACGGATTCGGCATGGTACTGATGGAGATCATCTCTGGGAGGAGGAATTCCTCACCTGAAACGTCAAACAACACTACCAGCAGCTGCAGGAAGTGACGATGTTGAATATTTCCCTGTGCAAGCCATCAACAAGCTTCACGGTGGAGACGTGGGGAGTTTGGTGGATCCACAACTACATGGTGACTTCAATTTGGAAGAAGCTGAAATGGTTTGCAAAGTTGCATGCTGGTGCATCCAAGATAATGAGTTGGATCGCCCAACGATGGATGAAGTGGTCCGGGTTCTCGAGGGTCTACAGAAGGTTGAAATGCCTCCGATACCAAGATTACTTGCAGCTATAGCGGAACGATCTGGAGCCGCAACTTTAATGTAATAATAACTTGCAGTCGATGCTACTAATCTTTGTAATTTCAGCCAATTTTAAGTTGTTATAATGTGGAGCAGAAGGAATAAAGGAAGGAAAAGCTTGCAGCTGCTAATTTATAATGCCTCTTCTTTAGTTCCAGTTATGGTGAACAAGCACTGTAGCAAAATATGGCAGAAATAGAAATATGTGTATGTTTTCTTATGTTGATATATACATGCCACTACCTGTTTTTTTTCATCGAGAGAACACATATGGCCTGATCATGCCGCGTGCTCATTCAGCGAAATGCGCGGTCTGTCTGTGAAGGAGACATGTGGGTAGAATGAACTGGAATCCAGTTCTGAAGATTGCCAAAGGTGGCATGACGGTATGTACCACGTTCACTATTGCTACATATAGATTCACAAGATGTGTGTGTTAAATTTTCTGCTATTGTTATCATCTTCTCTTGAGAGGATATTATTTCCTTTCGTCCAGTTTCTTGGAGATCGCAGTGATGTTAGAATTCTCATTTCGTATTATTCATCATGTTATGTAAAACAAGGAATGTGATTGTATTGCTTTTTTTTTTCTGCAGAAAGTCGGAAATCACATAAGGGGCCAAGGAAGGTCTCGGTTTGGTACCGCGGTTTATGGTGACTATGGTTGGCTAGATTGGCTAATTTAATTTGTTGAGCCATTTAGGTACAGCTTAATGTGTCATTCCTGTGAAACTTTTTCCACCGCCCCGACTCTATGAAAGCGCCTGAAATGTGTTAAAAACCCAGCCGACGTGGCGCCATCGACGCTGAGGCTGGGTGCGCCGATCCGATGTGGCAGCATATGTGGCGCCCCTTCCAACGGCGCCACACATGCCCTTATAATTGCCCAAAACATACTGTGAGACAATTCGTCTGGGACTTAGCCGTTTTTGCGAGGATCTATGTGTGGCGCCGATGCCACGGGCGCCAGCCGATGCCGCGGGCGCCACACAAAGAGCATCGCCAAAACAGCTAAGGACTTATCGTCCGGAGCCCCTGGATGTTTTCGACCCAATAATGGATATAAGTAGGCATGTATGGTGCTGATGCCGTGGGCGCCACACAGTGCAGTGTGGCGCCACTGTGAAGGGCGCCACACATTGACTTGTGTTAAAAACCTGAAAAATCCTACCAAACTCCAACAGTTTTCATTGGACACAACAAGTACCAATCTCAGAACATACACAACAAGTAGCAATCTCAGAAGATGTAGTCTACATCGTAGCAAGTAAATTCAAACAACAAGTAGCATTACAAACATTGTTCGAAATGACATAGGGTTCATAATTCGATACTTATGAAGATATAGTTCACAACAACACGGAGCACATCCTACTGTCGTCCTCGACGTGTCGTCCTCATGGGCTGCTTCCGGACGGCAATCCTCTTCGTCCGCTGCCGTGGCTCTTGTTGCTGCTGCTCCTGCTGCCCCTCCTGCTCCTCCTCCTCTGAAGAGAACGGCTCGTCGTTCCTCATCCTCGACAAAGATGATCTCCGCACCGGCCCCTCATCCTCCTCAATGACAACCTTATTTCCTCGGTTGACACACTACTAGGAAAAGGCTTATTGCCGGCGCACCAAAATTGCTTATTGCCGGCGCACTAGCGCCCGCCGGTGGGAACAGGCCGGTGATAATGGCTTACCGCCGGCGCACCTGATGGTTCGCCGGCACTAACTCGATTTATCCCCGGCGCACCTGCCTTGTTCGCCGGTGGTAAGTTATACCAGAAAACAAAAAAATTAAATCTAGATCTAGATCTCCTGAGCTGCGGTTTTGGTGCCGTTTTTTTGTCAGTCTAGTAGGCCGAGGTTGTCGTTCTTGTTGCTGCCCCGGTGTAGGAGGTGGAGGAGTGGGAGGCCGGAGGTGGAGGAGGCCGGAGGAGGTGGTGGTGGCCATGCGGAGGAGGCCGGAGGAGTTTGAGGCCGGTGGAGGAGGCCGGAGGAGGAGGCCGGTGGAGAAGTCCATGCATGCGGAGGAGGCCGGAGGAGGTGGACGACGCCGGAGAGGAGGTTGAGGATGTTGGAGGTGGCCGGAGGAGGCCATGCGGAGGAGGCCGGAGGAGGTCGACGGTGCGGTAGGCTGGTGGAGTCCATCGGAGGTGGAGGAGGAGGAAAAGAGAAGGAAGAGGGGAAAGTGAGGAAAGTGAGGAGGAGGTCGACGGTTTGCATTATATATAGGAGATGTTACCGCCGGCGCACCAAGTAGGGTTGTGCGCCGGGGGTATTTTTTCTATTTTTTTCACCCAAATCTTAAATCTCAAAAAAGTCATGTTTCTGTTTTCCAATTGACGAATCCATTTTTTGTCCAAACGGTCGTAGGCGGTTGAATTTGAATAGGAAATTTCGAGTAGATCGATTTTGATATAAAAAAGTTTTTCATCGGAGGTCGTATGCAACCAGAAATCCCGTTTTACCGAAAGATGAAGCCATTTTGCATAATACATCGAAATTCAAATTTTCAAATTTTCAATAAAACTAGATCACATATTACATGGGCATTTCAAAGGATTTTATTTTTTGAATTTTCTATCATTTTCTATTATTTTTTCGAAAACTGAAAAGGCGATTCCGGGGGGGGGGGGGGGGGTGGAGAGAAAAATCTAGGCAACTTACCCCCGGCGCACCTCTATGGTGGTGCGCCGGTGGTAAATTGTCTACCATCGGCGCACCACCATAGAGGTGAGCCGGGGGTAAGGTGCCCATATTTTCTGTTTCCGGCCAGAACTCTTCGAATTTTATTCCCGGCGCACTAAATTTGCTTGTGCGCCGGCAGTATAGGTTCTTCGTCGGCGCGGCCTAACATGGCTCGCTGGCGGTATTTTGCCACCGGCGCACGTCAATGATGGTGCGCCGGCACCCTTCCGTGCAGCTATAGCCCTTTTCCTTGTAGTGACATAATCTTCCGGAGTGTACCGTTTTGGAGCATTGCCCATTGGCTTCAACTGGTAAGCTGAGCGTGGGGCTTGCTTGAAGGTATGCTTTAGAGGTATGCTTTGACTCAGAATCAAGTCGTCGTCAGGAAGAATCTTCACAAACATGAACACATGAGATTACAAAAGTTGAAATTAGTAAGAACATGTTTGACAGCAACAAAATAGTCCATACCTGCGGTTCTTCGGAAGAGGAGGATGTAGGGATTTCGCCTTCGCGGCAACCTAGCAAGTTCGCTAACCGCCACATCTTTCGTGCAGTGTTCTGCGTCATGGAACTCATGGTTACAAAGCCACCAGAACATAATAGCGTACATTCAAAGTTGGTGATCATACCTTAATGAAATGCCGCAACGGTCCGAACGGAGCTTTTCTTCTCTCCCGCTCTCGCTCCCATATAATCTCGCACTCGTCAGCTGTTTTTTGGATCTCCGACCGCTGTGACAAACATAGCATACACAATTTAAGCGAGCACATGGCAATCTAGATGATGTACTATTTAGTGAGAGAATCCATTACCATGAAGTTCAGCTCGGAAGCAATAGAAGTCGATCTCCCTCTGCGAGCATAGGTGTCGTGCTTGGCTTTGCACAACCTCATCGAACTCGATGGGGTCGTCCAAGATGTAGTCAGCATACACGCGCTTCACTAACTCGATACGCGTGTTTTCATGGAACCACTGGGAAAGCGGCCAAGTCGTGAGGCACAATCTCCAGAGGGCCAGCAGTCCGTGTCGCTTCCAAACAGTGTTGGAACGCTGCGATGTGGCCGCTATGGTGGACTAGCCAATTTGTGATCTTCCTCTGCCGCTGCCTATCAAGCCTGCAAGAATCAAGAAGTTAGATTCTACCTCTTCTATCAGGAATCTTCCGTCGCATGATTCCAGAAGTTTACCTATGAAGCGCCTTGTCCGTGTCTTGCCACTGAGGTGGGCACTCCTTTTTTTTTTTTTGAACTGAGGTGGGCACTCCTGATACAACCCAAACTGTCTCATCACTCTGTGCGGCTGGTGGTGTTCAATAAGCCACATGCATATGAGTGGGCAGCGCATCCGCCAGAACAGCGCCTCCTCCGTGCACTTGCGGTTGAGGTCAGCCATCCCCGCGCCAATACGGTAGTAGGTACCATATGGCTCCCATTTCACCTGCATCATACAAATATTTCAGAATTTAGAACATGCCAGTACAATCAATGAAAACTAGGATTGCAAAAGAGTGATCGGTTACCTCGCAAAAACGGCTAAGTCCCCGACGAATTGTCTCACAGTATGTTGTGGGCAATTGTAAGGGCATGTGTGGCGCCGTTGGGAGGGACGCCACATATGCTGCCACGTCGGATCGGCGGACCAGCTCAGCATCGATGGCGCCACGTCGGCTGGGTGTGTGGCGTCGGCTTGAGGGGCGCCACTCTAGCATGTGTGGCGCCGATGTGTGGGGCGCCACACAAAAGGGTTAGATGGGTGAAATAGTTTCGCCGGAGGGTCAGTCTGTACTTTTCTTTCACTTTTAGGTTATTTTTGTGCAAATCGCCTAAAACTTTTGCTTCCGTGTCTAAGAAAAGTTTGTTTTCTGTGTGGTGGAGGGCGTGCACTCTGTCATCGACCACTGCAGGATTCAAAGATCTTGGTCAGGTGACGTTAGAGACTTGACATGCCTACATGACGTTTTAGGTGATGAAATGTATGACAAAGTTTCTGACGTCATGGAAACCCTGATTCTCTACTCTCCAGAGAGTGTGGCTGGGGCTTTAGTTTGGTGAGAAATTGCTTTTTTTTTTCTTTAAAAATGTATAGCAGTAGCAAGATTTATTAGTATGCTTTGTAGTGCGTGCGTGCGTAGGTAGGCAGCTGCTGTAAGAGCAATTTCAGTAGTATAGTCAGCTTAGCTATAACAAGAATGCTTATATCATTTGTAGTCATCTTATAGCTAACATGTATAATAGTTGGCTATAAGAATGAAGCACTTTACTAACATATGGCCCACCTTTCACTCTCACAAAGTGCCTAGGAGCACGTGCAAGAGCTGTCTATTGCAGCCCACCTCCCTTCTCTCTCCTCTTCTCTTTCCTCCAACTCATCTAAAATATATTATTTAATGTCTTATAGTCAGCTGACTAGACTCTATTGTACTTGCTCTAATCGAGCAAGTTAACCGGCACCGGTGATCAGTTCATCTTCATCGTGATGTTGCACTCACCGCCACACCCTCAGTTCCAAAGTGTCGCCACTTATATCTAGCACGGTGCTTTTCAGACGAGGTGCGAAATCATCGTGGCTTGCAACCTCGATCTGGTCAGGATTTGTCGTTACGAGTAGCCGCGTCCGAGTCGGTTTAGAAGAGATTTCTACACGCGTGTGCCGACAGAACTGCGTGCGTGTTAGTAACCCTCGTCCCTTAAAATCTCCTGCAAGGCGACGACGCTAATCTGCTGCCAATTTTGTTCCACATCCACATAACCAGTTGTTGTTGCTGTTAAACACGGCGACGCGACCTGATCATAAGTCATTGGAGGATTGGCAGTGTCTCCGTCGATTTTGTTGTCAGAGAAAAGAAAAGAAAAGCTTAGTTGCTTTGATGGCGGAGCAATGACAAACCAATCGCGGGTATCTCGGGAGATGTAAAACAAGCATGGCATGTGTATGGTTGAGTTGGACGAAATAATTTGATGGCTTATATTCAGTAACAAATTCGTGAATACTCGTGATGCAAGGCAGTATAGAAAATAATCTCAACAAGCTAGGCGCGAGAACTGAGCACCCAACCAGTGACCCACGGCAGCCGCTGAGGGCGTACGTACAGCGTGCCCATGCACGTATCGACGTACACACGCTTACGATCGACCGATCCCGCGCGCGAGACGTTGGCCTCGGCCAGATGAGCTGATGTCGATCGTCTCGACGCGCTGGCTCGCGCGACACCTCAATCAATACGGCGGCAGCGGCAGCCCTGCCCTCACCGAACGAAGGAAGCTCGTGGCAGCGGCACCCCTCACCATCGAACAAAGCACGCACGCGCCCGTGCCGTACTGCCGTGGCCGTGGCCGTGGCCCGGCGCCAGCCTCGCCTCGCTCGGATGCACGGCGCGAGTGGGTGTTTCCTCGTTGGGTTCACTAGCAATGTAGTGAATAGGATGCGAGGAAAAACCACCGTACCTTTTCACACCTCCAATGGCCTAGAATATTATAGTTCTAATATCTAAACAAGATAATTGTCCTATAAATCTCCTGTGAAATTAGGCACGCAACAATTAGGCGCGCAACAATTAAAAGTGGCGACGTCTCGCGGTCGTAAACAATTTGTCGGTGTGTTTGACCCTTTTTTGTTTGCCGTCGATCCAATGGTGTGGTCAAGAGTTGTAGCTGCGTGCGTCGACGGCAGGGCGAAGTCAAGGAATGGCGGGATAGGATAAGGAGGACTAGGTGAATGTGGTAGAGCTCGGGGAAATAGTTCGATGGGTGAGCAAAGGATGAGATCCCCGTCAATAACAAATTTGAAAATGTGTCATGCATGTGTAGATGGTAGAGCAAGTAAGGGAACGTACTGCAGGAGAAGAGAGCACCGAACCAGTAACCGACGGCCGCCACCGTTCAGGGCGCGCGCCCGTACGTACCCCATGACAAAGTTATGATAATTATTTTGAACGAAGGTAGAACCTGTTTCTCAATTACAAGTTTACAACCATATAGACAGTTCGTTCACGAGTCCTATCCTAACATCTGATAAGGACTTGATACGTGTCGTCGATCAACCGCAGGTCTTAAAGACTTAATCCATCTCCGCTACATAGTGGTTCCTTTTGCTTAACTTCGGCAGTACAACTCTTGGTAAGGCCTGCAGATCTATACAGCGATTATTCTCTCAGTTGTATCTTGTCTTTCGATGGACAGGGATGAGCTATCGTCTAAAGTTCTAGGGAAAGTAGGAGTAGAACACATCCGACTGTCGGAGTGTCAGTGCAGATGTAATACAGATGATTATTTTCATCATAACAGCCCGATCTTACCTTCATCTATATCTTTATGGCCCCGCCAATGCATGCACGGATAATTCAATTGACAGTTTCTTCTACCCATGCTTATTTCACTGTCAGTATGGACTCCAGGTTTGTCGTCGCACGGAACGTCGTTGCAATGCATCACCACTAATTCTCTTTCGATTATTCCATAATTAAACACACCGCTGTCGAATTCCTCAATGGTAGACCTGACAGTGTTCGTTCAAAGTTGAAACGTTCCGGCAAAGACGAAGAGAAGAAGAACGGTGCGTGCGATCGTATCGGAACCTTTTGTGCGTTGACCGGTCTTTTTTTCGCAAGGATATCTATTCTGATTGTGACTGAGAATCGCTACTGGATTCCACCAGAACGGCCAAATTTTGAGTAAAATCCATCAAAGGTCACTCTACATATATTCCCGATACGAAATTTACGGTCATGCTGTAAACAGCATCTTCAGGTCGGACAAGCGATAAGTTGTACAGTATACTGTTAACGAGATATCCAGCGACGTACGGCACGGACACGGGACACTCCATACCCACTCCAAGTCGGTCAACCCGAACGTCAGGACGTGCACGACACACTCGACCGGCAAGTCGTTGCGGCCAGCCGGCCACCCGGCCATTCCCCGCGCACACGCCTCCACTTCGCGCCTGGCCACACAACAACAGACGGCAGACGGGCCCCAGTCCAAGCACTTGGAGCGACCGCAGAAGAATGTCTGAGTTAGATTCCACGGTCAAGTTAACTATGGTTGGCTAGCTTTAGCTCGGATGGGTAAGCTTACTTTCAGTGTTGTGTGCTTGAAAACTGTTGCGTCTCATTCGAATTGTTATCTGCCTAGTTTTGTAAGTTAGTGTAGCTGTAGAGAAAACCCCGAGCCCTTATCATTAACCCTACAAAACTAGGGAGGAAAGTGTTAAGCGAGACCACGACACGCCTGCGTCTCTCCCAGTGGACCGGCTCGCATGAAACCCTAGCCGCTACCGCCTCCCAACCTCACCTCGCCTGCCTCCTGCTGCAGGCGAAGGAAGCCAGGCAAAGCCTTGCACGGCGGACGGCGAACGACGGGCTTTCGTCTCCTTGCCCCGGTCCCTAAGACTTTTCTTGTGGCGGGCGACCTCCGAAACAAGTGCGGTTACCGACCCTAGAAGGCGGATGTGCGGGCGGAGTAGGATCTCCGGGGTGGTGGCCCCGAAACGATGGTGGCGGGGCGACACGGATGCGAGGGTAGCGGCGGGGCGAACACGGATGCGAGGCTAGCGGCAGGGCTTCTCTCGTCTCCACGCTAGATCAACGTCATGGATGCTTCGGCGGCGACGTAGCGGGCGGCGTGGTCACCTTTCCAGCTAGATCGAAGGAAAATGACACGACCCTTGTTGCAGCTGCGCGGGATGGGGCGAGGGGGTCAACCATTGAGAGCCGAGTTCCGATGCGGTCGAGCCGATGATGGTGGCAACCTTGGGCGTCATGACCTTGTTGGAGGTGTCATTGCTGTAATCTCCCGCCTCCAGGCAAGATGTTCCAGGGTAAACTCTAGATCTAGGTCTCCCGGATCGGCCGATGGAGCCACCTCCAGTATCGCTCTCCCTCTTGGGGGCATCGTCTTGGAGCACGTGATGTCTAGATAGGTCTGATGGTGGAACGGTGTTTCATCTACCGCGTCGACACCGATGGGTCTCGGCAGGCGTGGCGCAGCGGGTCTCGGCGATGGGCGTATTTCTTCTATAAATGTTCCTAGAGTACCCGCCTCCAGGAGGCCTCAAAAGGGGCAAATCGATCGAGGCCACACGTTTTCACAGCGACAGTAAATCTGCCCACCCGCTTTTCACTCTGGCCGTCGGATGTGGTGATTTTTTCATCACCTTCCTCTGCTCGTGTATGCTCCATGACGATTGGGTCCCTCTTTGTGCGGGCCCGACAGCGAGAGAGAGCGGCGGGTGCTCGCACTCGTCGACGTTCCACGGAGCGGTGGGTGGACATCGACTCGTCTCTTCTGTCTCTCGCGATCTCGCAGGCGATTGGTGCGGTGAAAAAACCCTAGCCAGAAGCTGCTGCCCAATCCCCGCTTCTCTTCCCTGTGTGAGCCCCCAATCCCCTCCGCCGCCTCTCCTCCACGCCGAGCGGCCAGCCTGAGCGATGGAGGTGCCCGCAGGGGGTCACCACGGCTTGGGAGGCCGATTCGGGTGGTGGCGTTGGTGGCGGCGGTGGAGGTGAGGCCGGAGCGGGCGGAGACGGGATCGCGCGGGGCGGATCCACGGCGGCGGCGACTGGTGGCGCCGGGCGCGGCCGGAGACGGGCCGGCGCGGGGTGGATCCGCTCCGGCGATGACGGGAGGCGACGGGCTCGCGCGGGGCGGATCCGTGGCGGTGGCGACTGGAGGTGCCGGGCGCGGCCGAAGACGGGTCGGCACGGGGCGGATCCGCTCCGGCGACGACCAGAGGCGATGGGCGCGGCCGGAGACGGGCCAGCCGGAGGTGGAGGAGCAGCGAGGGGCGACGCTGGGACGGTGGTGGAGGAGCAGCGACGAGCGCGCCGGCCACTCGCCGGAGCACATCAGCATCTCGTCTCTCGTCAATATTACTTCCCCATGTGAGATCTTTATTCTCGTTTTCCTCCCACTTTAATTCTTTTTTCGCATGGCCATGATGGTGAATCTGCTCAGCCACGCATGGGTACATAGAAAATCATAGCCATCTTCCTCTCAGGACGGTGAGCTTCCCATGTACAACCTGCTCGCTCAGAACACCGTATTTTGTACAGATAGCCTATTGCAGTTTTTAGTTTGTGGGGATTTCGGCAGTGGCCTGTTTTGATTTCTCCTCAAGCTCGCTTCTGTTAGGTATAAGAGAATAAATGAGGCCGATCATTACATAGTTGACAAATTTGTATACAGAGTCCGGTGTACAAAAAAGAGGACTAGAAAGATCACAAATTACTGTGAATATGATGGATTATATCTGCCTTTTTCACCCTTGGTAGATTAATAATAATTTTATGCAACAGAGGATTCACAATAGTGTTATTATGTAGATTATATATGGAGAGACTCAGAGATGGGATGTGTGGTTACATGATGACCTCAAGGCTTAAAAATGCGACTGAAATTACCAAAAAAATCAGGAATGGACATTCCTTTTTTACAATATCCCTGGTTTCACTGATAGCTATGATTACCTCAGGAGATGTTGGCTTTTCCTTAAGCGTATTCTTTTTTTACTTTAGAATGTATATCATATTTTTGCTATATATAATTTCCTAATGGGTAGTCATATCGCCTCGAATGATTTTTTACCGTCCAGTTCCACCGTCGAGAGATATATAAGATTATAACTTTGCATGCCCTTCTACAGGTTGATCTTCTCATTTGATTTTGCTTAGACATGGGCTTGCACTGTCTGGTTTTAGTTGCTAAAATGATGAGGGTCATTTTATACAGCTAGGTGAAATTTGATTTGTGACCTTTTCTGGATGCAGGTTAAGCTTGACACGGCCTGCCGAAGTTGCAAGTGGTGACTGGTGAGCAAGAGCAAAGTTGCTACCTCGCTTGAAGAGCTCTGACCTGTCACCGGGAGGCCTCATCCAAATTGCTACCCATCAACTTCGTTGGACTCGCCAAGGTAAAACCTCTTATATGTTCTCCATGAAATTACTATAGTGTAAAGGATATGATGATCCTAAGAAAATCACAACAGTACATACCATTATGTTCTTGCCGGAGCTTACTCTTTCCTTTGATGACACAATCAAGCATGTTTTGATAGCAGGCGGGGCACCCCTCTCGGAAAATCTGAGGGTTATTAGGTCATTTGAGACCTGAATTATAAGCACAGTCATGTATTTGTGACAATTATTAGAAGGAAATGGTCGAGGTACTAGATTATTTTCTTTTAGCTTGCATGGTTTGTTGAAGATCTGCATCATTTACTGATTCCAAATTTTAAGCAATGTTAGTACTGAGGCGAAGTTTTCTACCTGCAGAACTTGGATGTGAGGGTGCCCTGGTGTGGGAGGCGCCGCGGCCTCGGCAGACCAGACGGACTCCAATGTGGAAGGGAGCAAGAAGGAAGGGACAATTTTTTTCCGGGTCGATTGTTGCTGTTTTGGGTTGGTTACCACATCAACTAGGTGAGGTAAACTTCCTGTCTAATTTAAGTTAAATTAAAAATAGTACAAGGTTGATTATCACTTGGTTCTGTCCCTGCTTAATTTGCTTACTGGTTCTGGATGGTTTTCTAGGATTTCTGATGAAGGGTTGTGTTAGTTGAGGATCCTTTGTTTTGTTGTTCAGGTGTGCCTTCGAGTCCATCAGGTATAGTTTCGCTCCACCTGCATTCTTTTCTTTCCTGTTGTCATGATGTCTTTCTTGGTTCCGTTTCCTTTGTTTATCACGATGCTCAAGTGCATCTGTTCATATTCCCGAATATTGCTGATTCTCTTTGTTACCATATATATTTTTGCTGCTAATGCACTCCACATGGATTCATGGGCATCCGTGGTCTTCTAGATGAAGGTGGATTTAGCCAATGCCCGAGAGTGGGGTATATCACAGAAAATAGGCAATCACAGGTGTAACAGATGAGAGGATTACATGCTTGATCCCTTCTCCTTGTGTTCTAAAAGTATTATTTTAAAAATGTGGTAATACACAACTAGATCCAACTCCATTTTAATAACTAGAATGGGAAAATGGATTTAGCCAATGTCTGAGACATATATCTCGGAAAGTAGACCATCACAGAGTTTTCTCAGGGGGATATCTTTTTTGGTCATTTGATTGGCTATACATAGTACTTTTTCACCACCGCTTTCACTCCACCCAACGATGTGTTTGGCAAGTCAGTGATATGCTGATATTTAGTATTTCATATTTGGAGGTAACAAAGTTAAGCTGATTCTAATATAAAACAGGAGAATCTCTCCTAAAACAGGAGAATATATTGTGTAAAGCTAGCTGCAGAAGTGCACATCGTTTCTGAGTTTGTTTTCCATTTGAGGTTGTAGGTGTGCCCAGCAGATGCTTGTAAAAGCAGGAGGGGAAACACTGGTCACTGGAGCTGCCACTGAACCTCCATGTATGTCCACTGCAGCCTTCCCTATAATTTAGTTGATGTATTTTTGTGTACACCTTATTATGTTTTTGTGTGTTCGACTGCTTGCAGACTTCACACAAAAGGCTTTGGCTCATATTTTCTCTCTATTCTATTTGTTAGTTTGGCATAAGATTGTTCCAGCATCAAAAGGATAAATTGCATATATTGGCATAAGATTCTATCTGTTAGTTTGGCATAAGATTTCTGGTCCCCGATGATTGAAGAAGTCATTTTCTTAGCCTTTCAATCTCATGCTCCTTATAGATGGATGCTATATATATCAGGGAGTAAGATGGTTAATATATTTGCGGGTTGCAGCAGGCACAAAACAATTTGGTGGTTAGCTTCCATATTTTTTCCCAAATAATCAATTTAACATCTTTCATCTGATTATACCATCTTTTTTTGCTTTCTTGGTGTGTGTTTTGTTAGAAGTAATAACTTGCTTATATACTTGGACTAACTTTGGACATGATTATACTATCTCATAACTTGCTGACTGTAAAGCTTTCTCTGTGAATTAGTTACGTATTTGACTGGCCTAACAATTCTTGGATATTCTTTGGACATGGGAAGGAGCATATTAATTTGGCCGATGAGCATTTACAGAAGTTGAAATACAGTGGCCCCTGGGCTCATATTCCTGGGCTCCTTTAGCTTCCCCTTCTCGTTACCTCTGTTGCATGTTTGAGTTCCATTTGTGTCAGATACCATCACCGAATGATGCTTTAATGTTCTTTGTGTACGGCTACTCGTGTATCAGGCGTGCTTTGGCTCCTTTTTTTTTTCTTAGCTCCTTCGTTTTTATCTGTACATGGTTTTGATGCCTGAATATTTTCTTCTACCGATTCCTAATTCTAGAATGCTCTTATTTTTCATATGGAAGGAAATTTTGCATTTCCTTGTTTATTCAATAGTCACTTTCCTCAGCCAGTGAATACAATAAGCATCTAAAATTTATGGCTTTCTCTGAAGTTTTCTATTTATGTACCAATGCCCTAATCCTTGTGTTTCTTTTGGTCTGATGTTTATCAGTATGCAAAAAAATCATTTCTGCTGTCAGTACCATCAAGTTCGTTTCCTTCTTTGCTTTTCTGCTTGCTAGATTAGTGATTGATCATTTATTCTGCAATTGTTTTAGCGAACAAATCATCTCTTTCATCATTAGTTTTATCAGGACCTCGTGATCCAATTCTAGGACTCCACAGACTATGCATTTTGTTTCCTTGTTTGAGATTTATTGGAACACCTATGTATAACTGAAGCTTCCATTATTAAGATATAATGCCTCTGTATTACCACATAATACTTTGATATGGAAATATTTGCCTAGCATCAGGTTTTACCACATAATGGTTGCAGCTGCTCCTATATTATACCACTGGATTCATAAAATGGAATGTAGGGAGTATTCTATTTGCTTAAAAGTTGACCTTCTTACTTGCAGGCTTGTAGTACCTTCAGTTGAGCTTTGTGACTTAATTGGATGATTTAGAACTGTACTCTAAACCATAAGTCTTTGACTTTAAGATGCTCACTGTAAAGAGAATCTCTCTCTGTGAAGTAGTTGCCTACTTGACTGGCCTACCAGTTCTGCAATATTCGTTGGACATTAGGAAGGAGCATGTTAATTTGGTTGATGCACAATTACAGAAGTTGGTATACAGTGGCCGGCTTAGCTGATCAAGAGGAATTGGACAGGTAAATCTTGAGTCTATCCCCATTTCTTTTGTGTACTTAAATTTATTCTGCATTTGGTTCCGTTGCTCCATCCAGTAGTGGGCTGAAATTTGCTATAGAACGTTTATTATTTCCAAAAGAGTATGAAATATTTAATATTTTGGTGATCGAGCCGGGCTAGCAGTGCTATGGCATTGAGTCACCTGCAAGTAGATAGGGTAGGCGTGTGCCCGTGGTGGTGTGATAGCCAAACGGCATGGACCATCTGCTTCTTGCAGTAACAAGTTTCAATGAATTTATGGTTCTTCTTGGGTAACCATCTCACTGAAATGAAGGAGCATGAGAGGCGTGCGTGGTGTTGCATGTGTTCTGCTTGTTTGCAAGGGAAAAAATCCTAGGTTGCCAATCCTTAGTCCGGCTCACGCTGCAGCTAATCGGTAAAAACGAAGAATGGTCCTTGATACAGACTGATCTGCACCTTGGTTGGTGTGTCAATTATGAATTTGGTTATACTTGGTTGGTGTGTCAATCCTAGGTTGGTCTGTCAATATTGAGTGGAAATTGTTGACAACCTTTAGTTGGATATATATTCTTACACTATAGAAAGATGAAGCTGTGAATTCCATAGACATAAAATGTGAGATGATATCAATTAGTTCATATATATGTTTATGTGAACTAATGGAAGAGTTTTGTTGGACTCGGGAAGAAATCAGGTGACCACAGGTCCATAGAGTGTATTGTGGATGTCATGTTTATGATTATACTATTCCAAAAGCGCTTCTTTCCTACTGATATTTATTTGACTAGGTTTTCTTCTAATCTGAAATCATTTTTGGTTGCAGTGGAGGCTTCAAGTGTTCAGAATATTTACCTATGTCCTCTACATATTTATTTTTAATCAATATAAAAATGTTTTGTGATGTAGAAAAAGCATCCAATGTTGATCCATTCAATGGTTATTTATGTTCATACGTTATGGCTTCTGGAGTAGAAAAAATGTGAATTGCTAATACCGTCAATCTTCTAATATTTCAGATTTGCAAAGCTGCATTGACAAGGCATTTGACTGCATTTATATACTCTACTTTCAATTTTATTTCATGGGTGTTGGGCGTTGGCAGCTTGCTAGCTGCTGGGTGACACGGCCGCGGCAGCAGTTCAGTGTTCCTCTCATATTCAGTTAGGATGAGAAGGTAATTAAATTCAGATGCATTGTACCCTCCACGGATTTTATTTCGTTTGCTTTGTGCTTGCTTGGTCCTGAAAGCCAGCTTTATATTTCTAGACTAGATACTATTCGGAAGTGGATGTAGTACATTCAGCCAGGTCCAGCCAGGTCTGAAGGCACGCTTAGCGTTTTTCCTGTTGAGTAATTGGTATGTACATGGAGAGATCTGCTCCTGTCAGCTTCAAAATTTGCTAATTCATCATCTTCTTTGTACATACTCTTTGCAGAGATAGAATCTATAAGGGATATCAACACATGGTTGCAGTGGTCCATGTTGTGTACAATAATTACTTGATGAGTAATGTAATTGTTGTGTAGTAGTACAATCTGGCTATTGGATATTGCCAGCATTTTCTTGCCATTTGGTTATTCAAAGAATTGATATTAGGGTAGTAGGACATAATAAGACTTTTCGATAATATACAAGTTAAATATGTATTTAATAAAGGTTCATTGATGCAGAGGATGGGGCTTTCCCGTTTAAAAAGAAGTTAAATATGTGATTATGCATAAAAGGAAGTCCCCGGTCTATTTTTGTTGTGGTATCTCGGCTTAATGATTCTTTCAAGGGAAGACAAGATGGAAAAGAAGCATCACGAACTAACCCTGGAGAATTGATTGTACCTCACTAGCGTCGCCAGTCTCCTAAGCGAAGGTTGGACCCTGCTTTTGATGATTGATCACCGCCCCACTCTTCTTACTGCTCTTCTTGTCATCTTTTGCCGTCTGATCTAGGTTGGTGTAAGAACCTTCACCTCCTTCTGTTTCATGGGAGCCGCCTGCGCCATGTCGGACGCGATGACATCTGGATTGGCAGAAAACACACATCGGCTGCGAGCGCGGCCGTATTTTGGAGCTAAACCTTGAAAGTTTCTTGATTTATGACGAAAGTGGAGTTCGTGTGGAAAAGGTGGAGGCAAATCGGTCGAGGTGGGTTTACACAGGGCTGGCAGTTTGGTCCATACACACGGATACAAGAAATATGTATTGGCTATATTTGCGTATACTGTACATACGAGGTTTTCATTAGCTAAATTTGGTTATATATGCGTATAATGTACATACAAGGTTTCCATTAGCTAGACCACGGATACAAGAAAAATGAACTGACTATATTTGGTTATATTTGCGTATAATGCATGGACAATATCATTGAACATCAGCTAAATGCCTAAATTTCCATACGAGGCTGAAACCTACATTATTTAACCTTACCCATTTGCTCTCTGTTTAGTGATGATCCTCGTGTATTGTTATATTGAACTAAATAACACTACTTCGTATGTACTTATTGAGTCTGTTGATAGCACCCAGAAAAAAAAATACATGATGATGTATTGTACAAATTTATTTCTAATCTCTATTGTAAAAAAAAAACAAATGGTTGGATAAAAAAAATTATTGTTGCGTTATACATATATTATCGTTATATTATCTTTATATATTATTACTTGAAAGGTTAAAAACGATGCTTATATAGATTTAAGGGCTCGGAGCCTCCGAGAGACCTACTAAATTCTTAGACAACTAAATAAATATCAACCGATTAAAACTTATGGTTACTATATCTGCCTCGCTTTTGCCTGTGCGCCGGGGCGCACCGGGTCATCTAGTAACATTGAAGGAGCGCATGGCACCGCCGTTGTCTAGCGCCATGGTGGCGTCGACAATAGGCTTGGCAAGGTCAATGCCTTGATCCTTCCTGAAGATGGTGGCGGCGACTTATCGAGTGTGTGCACCAGTGTTATGGGGGCTGAAAAATATTTTGTCCATCAGCGGTTATGGGGGCTTGGTATTATAGACCTGGAAGGCTAGAATCAATGAGTACCGCCTTCCATACTTGCTAGTCTTGGAATCTCAAAGCGGAAGAAAGAAAATCCATTGTGTTTATTGGATGTGTGGTCGTGAATATCATTTGGAGCAATATGCTTCAATGGGCTTAGTTACAACACATTATTCTTACCACTGATGTTTCTTTCCAAGATTTGTGGCAGCAAGCTAGACTCCCTCGTCTTTCTGATCACCTGGTCAGTTTGGAGCGAAAGACATAATAGAGTGTTTGAGAAGGTTTTTAACCAATAAACACCCTCAGGGATCACATCAAAGCCGAAGCAAAGCAATGGGCGATAGCTAGTGCGGCTCGTTGCACCTAGATGAAGGATAAATCCTTCTACATTGTCTAGATTGTTTTTCTTTCTTTTAGGTCGTTGTAACCTCTGCCGTATTCATAGTGTATTGATTGCTTTTCCTTTAACAATGCATGTAACCTGCACGGCCGCAGGTATAGCACCTTTTGTTGCTAGTTGGTAGGCAGCCGCTGTAATCCAAAGAAAAGGTTAATATGCACCTGTGATTAGTTCATCTACATCGATCGTGGTGCTGCACACTCACAGCTATCGTAGGAAAAACCCATGTAGGCAGTTCGTTCACGAGTCCTAACATCTGATAAGGACTTGATACGTTGTTAATCAACTGCACGTCTTAATCCACCCCCCACTCCGTTGTGGCTTCCTTAACTTAATTATGTATGTAAGTACAACTTGCGGTGGAGCCTGCAAATCTGCAGAGCGACTAGTGTCTCGGTCGTTGTATTTTATCTTTCCTTCGACAGGAGGAGTGAAGTTGTAGGGAAATTAGAACACATCCGACTGCGACTGCAGACGTAATGCAGAGGATTATAATGTCATGATATAACAACCCTGTCTCAAGAAATCGAAAGACTACCATATATATCCAGTCCTCTCCGAAGTTAAAACTTATCTCTACCACATCCAGCTGGTGCCGCCACCTCCCTCTCCCCCCCCCCCCCCCCCCCCGCACCCCACAGCGATCCGCCGACAGTCTCTAAAAGGCCTATAGAAGGTCTTTGGAGAACGAGTGGAGATGCTCTTAGTTGTTTTCTCCCGGACCACGGTTTGATGGCGGCTGGAAATGCTAGAAGCCATTTGCCATACGGCATGGACAAGACAAAAGGTTAGTTTTACTGTTAGCCAGAGATCCGGTGACCTACGCTGGCCGTGCCCGGCGCTCTCAACCGGGGGAGATGGAGTTGGAGGTGGAGGCGCAGTAGTCTGGCTGGGGGATCTCGACCGGGGGAGGCGGATTCGGAGGTGGAGGCGTAGTAGCCTGGCCGTGCCCGGCGCTGCTCATGGCGAAGGTGGTGGGCTGGAGGCAGCGCTACGATGGAGGTTGTGCGGCGGCTAGGGTTCTCTGTGGGAGGAGATGAGATGCACGTGTCCTGGCGAGGGTCGCGGCACCGTGTCATCGCCATTACTTCGCTGGCAGATGTGGGCGCTGGCCGCTCAGCAAGCGAGACATCGGCACTAACGTGACGTAGATTGCCGAAACGACGTCTTGACGCCAGTCGAAACACATTCAAGATGTATATTTACACCATGTTTACGTCTTTGCGCATAGTCCACAGATACGGGATGGGATTATGTGATTGGAAGGGACTCAGCAGTTGCCCCAGGTTTTTCTCAACCAGTCGAACCATCGATTGCCACGTTTGTCCGTAGGCACACTCCGTAACAAATTTGCCCGTAAGCCCAGATTGCTCTGCTCGGTAAAACCAGGCCGCCGCCGCACCTCACCTTGCCTTTTGCCGCGGCGGCCCCAAACCGGCGGCGTCGACGGCCCGACTCCTGCAGAGAGATAGAGATAAGTAGGGAGGGAGGGAGGCGGCCGCTAGCGTGGCCGCGACGCGCAGGCGGGAGAAGGGCCACGTCAAGCCATCACGGTGGCGAGGAAACAGCTGGAGTGCGAAGAGAGAACGGCAGCGAGCTCCGATGCCTTCCTATGGTTCTACGAGCGGAGCAAATGGCTGGTGCTGGTGAGATATGTCTTCTCTCTCCACCCGCCCCACCACCGTGCACTCTCAAGCATTGTATTTCCCCAGACCCTAGCTAACTACCGGATTGTTGTTTACTAGCCATCAACCCATGCTCCAGCACGGGCTAGACGTTTTGAAAAATTCCATACATTAAATATTTAATGAATATTTTTAAAAATTCTTGACAAATGAGAACTATTAATCAATTTATTAACATATATCTCATGTTTAAGCGATGAAATAACTCAACATGTCTTTATAGAAACATGGACAGGTTTTGCTTTCTATAGACACATAAACACACATGCTTAATTAGTTGGACACGATGTTTTATATTTTAATATGTAGTATCCATATGAGATATATATGTATTATTTCCACACCATCTTAAACCATAGTTGCATTGCATGTATATACAATCAACATATGAGATAGTTTGTTGATATATTATTCATTGCTAATGCTTAGATTTTTAGTTGTATACAATTAAGAGTATGGATTCCAACGATATGAACCTTCTTTATCAGTAACTATTTCCTCCGTTTTGTAAAGGATGTCACATATTTATCTAAATATGGATGTATCTATGCGCTAAATAGTGTCTACATCTAAATTTATACAAATTCATGAAATCCTTTCCATCATCTCTAATTACAATGGGAGTAGTAATATTTTAATCTTCTGAGTATAGATCATCTCTAATTTCTATTATGGATAGATACTACAGTAGAAGAAATCGATCCATGCGTGAATGATTGACCATGTGTTTGCATGCACAAAGATCGTGCATATGCAATGCGTGAAAGAATTTTAGACATTCTTATACGTGGTTAGAAAGAGACAGCTTGAAACATGTTGCTTAGAAATTTAATTCCATTGT